>NC_090662.1:70659931-70962962 GCF_013368605.1 Nyctibius grandis | reverse complement strand
AAAAGTAGCACAAACTTCGCAGTTACCTCCTGACAATATAAGAGCATTTTATACTTACATCTTGGCTAAGTCCTGAAAAAGTCTTCTGAAGCTCCTTGGCAAATTCCAAGTTGTGTACTACTTCATCATATTTCTCTACTGCCTCCTACAAAGGAATAGATAAAAATGTGGTTTTCATGCTTAAGACTACTGGTTGCATCTCAATTCCCTTGTACTTCTCATTAAGAAGTAGTCATTTAGTGCATACTTTTCTGAAATTAACTTCTTTAAAGATACTATGTCTGTAAGTGGTACTTTAAATTTAGTCATGAATATCATTCACCCATGACTGTCTGAGATGCAGTACAAAGCCAGCTCAGACCAGTGCACATATGTCCTACAAGTTTATCTGTATTAGGCTTTCCATGCAACATCTTGTGCAATACTTGGTATACTAATATTGAAACATGAAAACCTGGATACCAGTGATTTCATTTTTCCTTTTGTTCCCATATGTCTCATCAATTAGAGGTAAACAGCTACTTAAAATCAGATACTGATGTGAAAGCCTTGAAGGAATACAGGAAACAGACAAGTTCAGCACAGATCTTTTACCTGATGCTTAGCTAAATGCCTTTACAGATAATTTGTACAAACTTCAGAAAGAAAATACAGAAGGCAAGTCATACTTCAGAAGAAGAGTCCTTCAAATTTAGTTCCCACAAATAAAGCAGTGTTCCCATCTTCACTAGTGGCTTTAACCAGTATTTTATCAGCCAGTCTTCAAAAAGACTGCTTAAAGTAGATTATTAATTGCATTTTGATATACCCTATTTTTTATGAGTTCTTCCCCATTAACGAGTCAGTTCATAAGTCTCCTTGACAGCTCTGAAGACAGCAAAATGCTGTAGCTCAGACAGGCTGCCTGTATCCTCATACCACAAGGCATGCCTGGGAAGTAACAAATTAAGTTTAATTTCAGTTTTTCACACGTGCTTTACACTCAGTTTGGTTTATGCTCATGACATGGTATCAGAAGTTTTTTTTAGAACAGGCCCAGCGGTCTAATATAAAGCTCTGTCAAAGTAGTGTTAGTGTTAAGTGTTTCATCAGTGCAGTGACAAAAGCTTAATCTACTGTCCCAATAAGATTTGGGACACATGCAAATTCCATATATGTTCCTAAGCAACTGGGAAACAAGTTACACATTCATTTGTTCAATCAGTTTGATTGTTCAGTTACTTGTATTCACTTATTTGTAGTACACTAGACATCACTAGATCTAAATGCTACTCATCACAACAAAGTTCATGAGTTACTGTAAAGCACTCATCTGGTAGTTTAAGTTGTCCTCACACAATTTATCAAGCAACTTTTAAGAACTAATTAGCAAGTTCACTTAGCACTTGGGAGAATGACTTCTAAGACCCTAATGCCCACACATGACATTTGAGGAAGACTCAAAATTTAACACCAACAACTGAGTAGACAGATTGCAGTAATTGTGCTTTTAACCATGCAAATCCCAGAGTAAAACTCCTTACCTGAAAGTGTCAAGAACAGGTACCACTGCTCTGATGACAAGCTATAACTCAGCCTGCAGGAAAGCAATAGCTTTCTTTTGTCACACCTGTTACTAACATTCATTAACAGCATGTTGGAATAACAGTATTGAGGAAAGTCTGCTCAGCTTGCAAAACAGCACAATATTGCCAGTGAGAGCATTTAACTTGCTGCAAGCTCCTCATTTTTCACAGAATCATAGAATGTTAGGGGTTGGAAGGGACCTCTGGAGACCATAAAGTCCAACCCCCCTGCCAGAGCAGGACCAATCTAGGGCAAGTTACACAGGAACGCATCCAGACAGATCTCCAGAGGAGGAGACTCCACAACCTCTCTGGGGAGCCTGTTCCAGTGCTCTGTAACCCTTACAGTAAAGAAGTTCTTCCTCATGTTGAGGTTGAACTTCCTGTGCTCTAGCATCCATTGCCCCTTGTCCTATTGCAGGGCACAAGTGAAAAGAGGTTGCACCCTTCCTCTTGACACCCAGCCCTCATATATTTATACACATTAATCAGATCCCCTCTCAGTCTTCTCTTCTCCAGACTAAAAAGCCCCAGGTCTCTCAACCTCTCCTCATAAGGCAGGTGTTCCAGTCCCTTAATCATCCTCATAGCCCTCCATTGGACTCTCTCCAGTAGATCTCCGTCCCTCTTGACCTGGGGAGCCCAGAACTGAATGCAACACTTCAGGTGAGGTCTCACCAGGATAGAGTAGAGGGGGAGGAGAAACATGTTTTGAAACAAATGTTTCCTAAAGTGAGGCTAGCACACACAGCAGCTCTGGCAGGCATGCATCGTAAGTAATTACAGTTTAATCCAAATTGCTTGCAAAACAAGTTCATCACCAGATGTGCACTTCTTCCTCTGTGTGAGAAACAATGAAAAATATAGATGACATCAAGTTACATTAGAGCTCCACTGTATTATAGGCAGTTAGGTTTCTTTAGGCAAGTGTCCAAACTATTAAGCTCTGCTCTAGCTTCAATCACCAGGTCCCAATATTTGTATATACATTGAGAATTTGCATCTGAAAGATACAAATGTAGTATTTCTGTATCTTAACCACTGAAACAGGGGTCTTAACTAGACTATTAGTTAAATAGTGAGTTGACAACATGCTTCTACAATAGTCATCTGAACAGTTTGACTACCACTGGTCAGTTTACTAGCAAGATTGAATCTAATTCCCTGTTTTAGAAGCCTAAAATATCCCAGAAACTGGGATAAAAATACTAATACTTAAAAAGTTAAGCTCAACTGGAAATACTGAAAGCCAGTAACCAAGTTAATTGCCTATACATTTTCCAAAGTTAGTGCTGCTGGATGCATTTGCAAGAAAAACATCTACAGAAGCCTTCACCTCTTTAGTTCTCCACATCTTAATTTCACTTTCACTTAACAGCTTTTCACAGACCAGGGTATATACCAAAGATAAACAGTCAAATTTAGAAGTAGCTCTAGAACATGTTGAAGACTAATCAAACTTACACAGAATACTGTTTAATAGTCTCACTGTTAGTGACAGAAGAAAAGAGATTGTATTTAACAGCTATGACCTAAACGCAAAAGGCTCTTGCCCATCTGATTCCAGATGGCATTTAGAGGAACTAAAAGGTCATCATCCTACTTCAAACCATCAGATTTAATTTGTTTACTTCTGCACTTGAGATGGCAAGAGACTACATCAGATTTTATAGTTAAAGTGCTGAATGATCATTCACTCCAATAGGTCTACTCTACTTCTAAGTAGCAAGTTATCATTTCCCTTCTTATCCCATCTCTAGTTCTCATTTACAAAAGATTCAGAGTAAGGAAACAGTATTTGTGTTCTCATACTGCTGCACTGTGATAAAGCTAACAGTCAATGAAGTATTTTTCCAACTGGTTCATTAGCAGGATCAGCACTATCACTGAAGTGTCAGTGCCCTTTATCACACAATTGTTCTTTAGCATGTGTGTGAAGGAAGTAGTTTTTAAAAAGGTGACTCCTACATGACTAGAACAATAAACCCTTTGGATTATGCAACACTGCTACTCAGACATGCTGAAGAAGCAATAGCTTTCATGTTATAGAAAGCTGGTTTCAGTTCTAGAATCCATTCTAGTCCAAGACAGAAAAAAGTCAGAACCAATGTTTTAACACCAGGCAAGTTTAAGCTAGCTCCACAAAGTGGATCATATTTGCCGATTAGTGATCTTGCATCCCGGCATTCCGAACTCTGGCAACCCGAGGTACAAAACAGACATTGTTCTAACAGCATTTGAGAGTGCTGGCAACTCCCAGCCATCTAATAGCAGCACTAGAAGGACAGAAGAGTATTCCCAACTAAGTAATTCATAGCAAGATTCTTGTTTTAGGGAAGCCTTTAAATCCCATGCCACTCAAACCAGTGTCTTCCTTGGTACCAACAGGGACTGGGTGTCAGTTACACTTCAACAGCTACTTGTAACAGCACTGTGCAGCCAACAGGCAATTTCAAGTAACACCTGTTAATGAAGAAGTCATAAGGATTAATTAGCTACCCCAGAAGTCTTGAGGTTTGTGTTCAAACACCACAATGCCTTGTAGATAAACTGCATACAGACACCTCATCAAGAAATAAAGGTGCAGGAGCACTGAAGCTGAAAGTCTACAGAGCAAATATAAACAAGGACCTTCTGTTACTTCGGTACACAACATGAAGGTTAAGTATGATACAAAGCCTGTGGGCTCACCATTCAGCTTAATTACCAATGATTTGTCCATTTGGCTTTGTGAAAAAATACTAATGCAAGCCTGCAGGCATTACTTCTGTAAGACTACACCTCCTTCAGCAACCTGTCCCTTCTGACATGTTTGAAGACTGAGGCCACCCACTCCTGCATAAAGCAAACTTACCAACTGGTCTTGATTGAGGGCTTCTCCCTTCTTCAGGCGATCTTTGTAGTCTTCTAGTTTGAGCTGTAGGAAAATCCCAAATAATTTTTTTATATTGATTTCTGTCTAATGTGGAGTACAGGGTATGAGTGAAATTACGTATTCTTTCCATATTTTAAGTTATCTGCATACTGCAACAGAATAGGAATTTTACTACTTCCTCACATTTCAGGAGGAAGGTACATAGAAAGTTTTGCTATGCCTTTGATTTGGCAATCTCATTCTCCAAGACTGCCTACTTCCCTTTATCTTTCATTTCTTACTTGCTACATTTGTTTCATTTAAGAAATACCAATACATTGATCTTTAAGGGGCTCTAAATACATCCAGTGTCCTCATTTTAAGTTAGGCTTTTTTAGCTTTTCCAAGTCAATGCTGGGATTTAGTTATCTTATCATTGAATTATCCTACTTCATTTTCCAGACCATGTATTTCAAAGTCTGGCTTCAGTTATGTCATCATGATTTTATAGCAGCATTTAAGAAAGTGGACAAATGTCTTTAGGAAATAAGTAAGGTTGATTTCTAATATACTTAAACAGTCTTCAAAAGCTGATGTAAACTACACAAAACTGAACTATTGGGCATTACAAGCTTCTTCCTACACACAGGGAAAAGAAAGGGGAGTTCACTGCCATGAAGTTGAATACTATTTCACTTGTGTATCTACCTACATAAGGTTTACTGACACAGCACCTATAGGAGCCTAGGACTGAGTATACTTTCTACTCATTCTAGTAAGTCACACTTTCATTTGCTGGTGAGGCCATATTGTCATTCATGTGAAAGAATCAAAGATACTTGAGAAATTCACAACAATAAGTTTCCTTGGACAGAATTAGAATACAACAAAAAGTGGGTTAATCACACAAGGAAAACATGCTCATCTGACATTATTCAAAATTACAGCATGATGCATGACATGAGACAGCAGTAATATTGCATCTCCTGCAGGTGGATCAAGTCCCTTAGCCACATGGCCAGAAGTCTGATCTACTCCCTCTTCTCACCCTGTGACATAACACAATGCTTTTCAGACATTTAGAGAAGCACAACACATTCATACATTTGCTTTACATGTAATCCTGACCCAGTACCAAAAACAACAGCACCATTATTTAATCTTACAGAAAACAGCATTTTCCCAATTAAAAACCATGCACATGGCTTTCAGTCACCTGCCAATCAACTGAAAAGTCTGAGAATGCAAAAGCCTAAGCAGCTATAGTCACAATATTTTAGGTGTATCTTTATCTCAGTTCTTACTAAGACTATTCTGTCCCCCACACCCCAGAAAAGCACAATTCAAAGCAAGAGAGCAGGCTTTGGACACTTTATTTAAAAGCTTTCTAGTAAATAACATTTGTCTATATTTAAAATATAGAAGTCAAAGATTTATGCAAAGGGAACTGCAATACATATTTAATACAATTTGACATTTCCATGAGTCAGAGGACTAATTTCCAGTTTTACACACATCTCTACATCTTAATATTAGACGCATGTAATCAATAGAAGAAATATGACGATTTCTGCAATACTATAAACCATCTCCAAATCAGTTCCAAGTTAGTTCTGAACTGATTCAGTCTATTAGAGAAGCATCCCCCGTTTTGATCAATATTCAATTACTTTTGCTAACCACTGGACATGCACTGTAAAGCTGGCAGCTGAGAACAGGTTTATAGTTAAGTGCATTCCTGATTCCCTGAAACAATGTTATGCTCACATAAGGGTAAAGAACACCATTCTTTACATGGGTTACAAAAGATAATAAAAAACACTAGCAAATCCACATTTAGGTCCTTTCACAGGTTATTTAAAAAAAATTCCATGATTACTCTCTATGTATACACACCACCTTATTCCAGCTATTATAAAATAGGCACTGAGTTTCACAATTAGCAATTTAAGTATGTGCCATACCAAAATAAAACAAGTTACCTTCTTTTTCTCAATGTTCCTGATCTTGTGTTTGAGGCAGATAAGCCCATTATCAATGTAAGTCTCATACGCCTGGGAAGGAGAGGCTGCCGAGTTCAGCGCAGACTGCAGGGGGCTGGGGGGAGGCTGGCTCTCCCCAGACGGGTTCACCGGCTGCTTGGCCGCCTTCATGCTCTTATCCTCCCCCTCCTCCGACCGGCCTGAAGGTGATGATGGGCGACGGAAAGGGGCTTGGGAAAGCTGCACCATTGAAATGGATGGAGCTGCAAAGAAAATCCTTTTATTTAGCCCTCTCTCTCGGCCCCCCACCCCTTTTATTTTTTAAGTTACATCTTTTCTTATCACACATTGAGAAAGCATAGCCACAAAATTGAGCCTCAGTAAGAATTCATCACAATCTTTCACTCTTCTCCCTGCCCCTTTCAAAATATCTGTAGCAGGAATTTCAAAGCAAGGCAAACTTTGTATTGTTCAAGTCTCCCCACCCATCCAGACACTAGAAATCCTTTACATAGGCAGAATCAGACAGCACAGGGGATGATTCCAGAAACCCAATATAGTGTCCATATAAAACTAGGCGGGTTTCCCACACGCATCACCCACAAGGGAAAAAACTGCAAGCAAGCAATTGCAAATCACACCGCCAGCCTCGCATCCAGGCTGCAGCTTGAATGAAGCTTTAGAAGCGGCATGCCTGAAGGTATAGCCCCTCTTCTTCTCACCCCCATTAAATCAGTTTTACCCCTTCATGACCTTTGCAGCAATCCAAGCAAGAATTTAAATTAAAAATATTTCAATTGAAAAAGCAAAGACAAAAAAAAAATTGCTTAATAAAGCAAGCAGCACGCTCGGTTACAACAGCATCATTCTTCACGAGGAATTGGTCTCTGCCTACACCCACGCAAAAGATATGCTTGTGCCATGGCAAGACACCAGCTCTGATGGGAGGGGCTGGGCTTTAACCTTGAACAGGGAATTTCTCCAAGAGATGCTCCACCACCCTCATCTTCAACTACTTACACCTGCCCCCGGAGAGCAATGACACCACAGTTCTGCCTCCCCGCCCGCCAGGCGGGCCTGCAGCACATGAGCCCAGCGGGCACCGGCCGCCCACGGCGAGGGAGCCGAGGGGCCGGGGAGGGCAAAACCTGCATTTCCCCGGGGCTCCCGCTCAGCCCCCGCCCGCGGGGAAGGAGGCGCCTCCGCTCCGCTCCCCACCCCGCCGGCCCCAAGGCCCTCCGAGAGGGGAGCCCGGGGTCAGCCCCTCATCACGCCCTTGCCAGGGACGGCGAGGAAACGCGTCCCGGGGAGGGCACGGCCGCCGCCGGCCCCTCGCCCCGCGAACCTCGCCGCCGCTCCCTAAGGTCGGCGGAGGAAGAGGGAGAAAAGGGCAGCGGCGGGCTCCTCCCTGCCGGCGCCGCCGTCCCGGGGATTCTTCTTCTTCTTCTTCGCCGCCGCGGAGGCCGCAGCCGGCCCCGCACCGCCTCGCTCCCGCCTCCCGCTCACCTCGGTGCCCGCACACGCTCAGGCCCGCCCCGCCGCCCGCCCCCCGCCTGATATAGCGGCCGCGCGAGGGCAGGGCGGGGCGGGGCGGGGCCCGCCGCCGAGGTCACCGCCCGCCTCCCAATCGCCGGCGCCGCCGCACCTGCCCGTCCGCCTTCCCGCTCTGCGCCGCCGCCGCGCCTCACGTGACGGGGGCGGGGGTGGGCACCGTTACTAGGGGCGGGGACCCGTTACCCTCCGGTGTGTGCGGAGGGGCGGGGCGGCTCCCTGTGAAAGTCGGGGTGCTCCACCCGGGGCTCTCCGGGTTCGGGGGCTGGGGCGTCAAACTGCCGGGCAAGACCTGGTGCTCCTGCGGAGCTTGGCGTGGGTGAGGGAGCCGAGCGATGGCCCTGGCAGCAGGTGGGAACATGGCGTCCTGGGAGAGCACGGCCTGCCGCCAGCTTCGCAGGGAAGGGGCGTATGGCGTGACACCACCCCGGCTTTGCTCTGTCCCTAAGGGAGAGGTTGGCACAGGTCCCCTGTGAAGCCATGATCCACTGTCTAGTCATGCGTATCACAGTGGCCACAGTTGGCCCAGGACGGACAGGCTTCTCTCCAAGCAGCCCTGAGGAAAGGGTCTCGTCACCCCAGTGCAAGGGGATCCCCACCTCCACCTATTCACAATGCGGGGCCTAGTCGCACCCTTTCGCTAGCATGTGTTGAGTGGCCGTGAGACAGTGAGAAATGTTGGTCTGTACCTGTTTAAGCCAGCAGAAAGGTTCCTCAAGGCCAGTACTGAGCCCCTTGAGGAGACTTACAGGACTGTGAGTCACCTTATGTAACAAAAGATGTGTACGTCCTCTATAAATGCAATCCAATCACGTAAACACTTGATAGCTAGTAAGGGCATTGAAGTCCATTGAACATAGACAATGAAATAATCACAGACTTTTGTTAACCTCTAGCAATGCCATCGGTGCCGTGCAAGGTATCAAAGGTTAGAAGACTAGAGAAAACAGACCTTCCATAGACCAGAGGACTAAGCTGGAATTACGTTTTCTGTGTTTCTTTTTTTGTGGCCATTACCTCAAAAAGCAATAAATAATATAGCAACTTCGGGGAGATTCTGAAAGTTGTGAAAGTTATGAAAATAGAGGCGTTTTGAAAGAGACAAAAATGAGTCAGTAGGGAAGGACTGTGAAGAGGGGTTTTACAACACAAAAGGTGCTCATGTAGCATACAGGATGGATGAGAGAACTGGAGAGGAAGGGCTCATACAAAAGAAAGATTGCATTTAAAAGTAAAACCAAGCAAATGATAAGTGATTCAAAAAATAAGGAGAATTCACAGAGTATCACAGAATGAGATTCAGCCATACGGAACCACCTGTAGCATCCACAATCTCGCCACTTCTCCTGGTTTAATCACAAGTCTCAAAAAACTTCATTTTTCTTAAAGTCCTAGCGCCTAGAATAAGGTCACTTTGTGAGGCTAGTTTTCATGACAGAGAAGAAATGCTAATGAATAAGACACAGCTTGTGTCCAGGATCAGCAATGTACACTGAAAGTCCTTCTAGTAGATTTCTGTTCTTTGTGTGGTTTTGTTCAAAGCTAGTGCTTATGGGCTAGATCCTTGCAGTAATTATAAAATGAATTATCAATTAATGCATATATTAATAATAAGTCATAATTAATGTGCAGACACCTGGGACTATTCTATAAATCATAATTATGGCTGGCAATTTACTTTATAGTGCACTTTTACAATTAGGAAGTTGTATAAAAGAGGAAAAAATTGAAGATTCATACAAGCCAAATCCATATTTAAAATCAAAGTGTATTTGAACTTCATTTTAAAACAAATACAGAATAACTAATCCTGCTCCGGCAGGGGGATTGGACTAGATGATCTTTCGAGGTCCCTTCCGATCCCTAACATTCTGTGATTCTGTGATTCTGTGAACTATTTGTGACTGATGCTATATACATTTATGGTATATGAGTGTAGTTTCTAGAGTACTTTAAAGAGCATCATTAATGTGGCAAGGTCAAGCACACCAAATTTAGGAAATGCCAGGATTAAGAGCAGCCTAAAATAATTAGTTTAATGACATTTTGCAGATCCATTGTGAGGTAATCTAAGTAGACGGTCATAGTTTATCACAGTCTAACCACACATCAATCACAGCCACGAAGTCCTAGGCTCTCAGTATTCCTAACCCAGGGGTCTGTGTGATTTACTCCAGGATCTGAATTACTCCAGGATCTGAAGGGGATTGCACTCTAATGGCTGAAGAAAAACATGCAGTTCATTTTTTTCATGTTTGACTGATTATGCTTATCCCCTCCAACTGGGACTGCCCTCATTTTTCCCAGTCCTGGCGGTTTATCTCACTCTCATTTTTGTTGCATTCCTATTTCCACTCCTGAACTCCAGGCTTGGTCTTTCTGCCCAGGTCTGCATGATGTCCAAGTCACAGGCTCCTCTGAGAAGCAGCATCTCCTTTGCCCACAATTCCAACCCTTTGCCCAACCACTTCCAGTTTTCCACACCTGACTCTTCATCCAGCCTACCAAAACCCTTCCTAATCCCAGTGGCATCCAGTGTCAGCCTGCCTCCCTCCAGCTACAGTGGGCCAACTCCCAGCTGGCTGTGGTGAAGGCTGAGACCACGTTCCTGCTTTCATTCCGTGCCATCCCTTTTATTTTCGTGTTGTGAAACACCAGAAAGTAAATGGGTTCATAGAATAAGATCAGCTAGGAGAGAAAGACATGCAGTAAATGTGCTGCAAAGATAATATAGTGATGGACTAGAGAAGCCTGCTTCAGTCATGGAACATCTCTCAGAAAGAAAGGCTGAAGAATTCTGTAACCAGCAATGGATGAGTAAATTGGATTTCACAAAGAAGAATAAATTAGTCAGAATTGCACCCTTTTTATTGCAAGAACCTGGAGAATCTTAGGAAATATGTTGCTGTGCTATGCTGCAAGGAGATTTTCAGATACGCCCTGTGGCTACCTGTCTGCTGTTCAGAAGTCAAAGCCAAGGAGTCTGGTGAAAGGGTGATTTGCTCACTGTCCAGCATTGCATTACATGAGCTGCTGCACACCACAATGACTTCTAACTTTTGCAAATGCTTCTTAAAGATACAGTTCGCTCTTTACACTCCAGTTCCTTGTCTTCTGTGTTTTCTTCACGGGATCCTAGTTTCAGTTTCCTTGTGTAGAAACTTTTTCTCCTTCCTTTTTACCTCCATGTTCAATCCTGCCTAGCAAACTGGTTCACATTCCTGATCATCTTGTACAACCAGTGCCAGGCACCCTTTCCAATTCGCAGACGGTTTTAATGTCCTCACTCAGTCCTCACCTCGCCAGAATTCTTGATTCTATTGACTCCTTTCCATTCCCCTCATTTTGCTTCCCCCCACTTTCTGCATTTTCATCAGACATTTTATTCGTCTGTAATTTTCAAGGGAAAGAGGAAAGGGAGCCATGAAAGTAAGCAGAAATAGTTCCAGGGCCTGGGAGCAGCCATTACAAGCTTAGTCAAATTTCACCTATGTAGCTCCAGGCCAAAGAGAGTACATTTAATTAAAGCCCACGTTAACACCTATAAGATCTGTGAGGGAACGGAGGTATGCTCCCTGGCAGAAGCATCTTTGGAGAATTTACAAGTTCAGCTGAAAGAGCTCTCTGTGGAGCCTGTGCCGACTGCCTGCATATAAGCATACTGCACAAAAGCCACTCCTTGATAGCAAAGTTGAAATTCCTGTTCCCAGACTGCGGGTTTCTGGAGTTTCAGTGAAAGCGCAGAAAGGACCCTGTGAAATACTTGTTTTTTCGATCCCATTATTGAAAATGGCTAACCCAGTGTGTCTCAACTCAGTTTGAGGCAGACACCTAGAATGGAACTAAAAAAGCTGTTACAGCAAAAGCAAATTAAAAAAATAAACTGGGAAGTGCTGGGCAACCTTAGTAGTAAGAGGGACCAGCTGAGGAGAAAGATGATGTGGTCCAAGCAGTGCAAACAGCAGTACCTGCTTCTGTTATTTTCTCTGTCCTCGCTTAGGACCTCATTAAACCTCAGCTGCAAAAGGGGAAACACTCTAGAGCAGGCATTCATATGGGATTTCTTTTTGTGTGTGTGTGAGTGAAAATATCAGAAGAAATTAACTCATTTCCAAGGGTGAGATTAAAGGGAATATTTGCCCATAAATGCTTTGCAACAGGGACTGGCACATGAAAGTGGATTTGTTATTTGTGTCAGAGCATTTCTTTCACTGACCCTATGAAAAGTTTGCCTACTTGTAAGTCTTGGAAGTTGCAACTCACACCTGTGCTTGTTGGGTTTTTCGGCAGCTGAACTCTCTGCAGAGTTTACGTGCAGAGAACATGCGGACTGTAAGGCTTTGAATGGCCACTGCACTCTGCTGTGAGGACTGCCCTCATTTTCAGGACAGGAATCATACTCCTACATTTTCTGTGTTTCTGCTACTGAGCACGTGGGCAAGATGTTGTTTAACTCAGATGCAGAGGAGAGAAAAGGGAGGAAGATACCATATGGGACAGAAGACCAGTCTGAGTGATAGACTGTCGGGGAAACCTTGGAAATTTGATGTTAAAATATTAGTAAGCTTGTAAAATTAGGCACTGAAAAGTTAGAAAATAATAGAAGTAAATTTTCCTTTAAAACTGACATTAATTCAGTTCATTTTATGTCTGTCTGTTGGCATTTTGATAATTGATAAATTAATATATTTAGAGTGTTATTTTCTCCACTAAACCCCTCCCTTCCCCCTCTTTTGTTCTGTGCCTGGCATGGACGTGGCCTTAGGACAAAACCGGATTGTGCGTTAAAACAGTTGCTGAGTTCAGAACTCACACCTAGGTTTTGCAGGATTTAGAACACTTACAGTGAATGAGCAAAATAACTGCATGAAAAGATGTTTTTATCGATAATGCAAGTGAACACTGACCTTTAAGATAAATTTATCCCTATCTCTGATACAAAATTCTGAAGAACTTTACATGGATATGATCTTCATTTTCTGGATGGCTTAGGATCTGGTTGTAGATATAGAGCATTCACAGCTGCAAGTAATATTAACAGGAGGGATGCTTTGAGCATAATATAGCCCTTTGCATACAAAGCATTCTGGAGAATGAGGCGTTATATGTCTCAAATTACGCACTTAAAGTTAGTAGCATCTGTGACTTGTGCCTGTAGAAAAGGGGGGATAATCCTGCCTCCACCATTCACAGGAATACTGATAAAAAGCTGCCCAGTGTATTTCCCCATTCAAAACCAACTCCATTTCCAAACCAGACCTTTATTATTTAGTTTTGGTAGTCTGTGGAAAAATGTGTTCTTTTTCCTAAACGTAAAGCAGAGTTCTGTGACAGGAAATTTATTACGAATAGGAACTGTAGAACTGCACATGCTCACCATTCTGCACAGGAATTACCTATATGATACTGTGAACTAGGTGTGCTGCCTTCAACTGCCCCTCTGGCAGAACCCACATAGTCCAATGCTTCTTTGCTTCCCAAGAAGTAGTTATAAATTGCTTAGAGACCCTGTCCTTCCATTGCAGCCCTGAAGGGCCCTTCGATGCTGCAGGACTCCATGAAAATACTATTCTGTTATGTTGTATTTCTCTGTGAGAGGACTTTTTGCTATGGTTTTCATCCCCATTAAAGTAGCTTCCCAATTGTTTTTTAAAACCTTTCTCAAATATCTGGGGTCCTTCTTTTTCAGATTTCTGAGTTCTTACACAAACACATTTTCTTCTCACAGAATTTGATTTGCTTGCTTGTCCAGCAACTCAGCTGCAGGATCCTTACTCACTAATGGCTCCAGCCTCTCTATAGCAGAGGATCTCCTGGCATCTCACAAGCATGAATCTCTGGCTGGCTGTACCCTTATGACAATGGGTGCATGGCTCAGAAATGTCTCATGGGTGCATGGCTCATCAAATAAGTCTTAAAAATGTAACAGCTTGACTTGGTCGTCTTCTTTATCCAGTTGGTCATCTTGGGTCTGGTTTACATAGTAATGATTTGGACAGCTTAGAAGCTTTCATGCCTTTCATCCTATGACCAATAACCCTAACTCCTCCAGAGAAGCTAAGGGATTTTTATTATTCCCAGGGAAATACTAATAACAGACTTATTTCCTTCTTATTGCCACCTAAACACCTTTGATCTCAGGCTTTTCAGGTGGACCTGTAGAAAATATTTTCACTTGTGTTTCCCTTTGTATCTTACTATGTCACAGCTGCATTCTGGGACTCAATTAAACTTAATTTTAAAGTCTGATTTCAGACCATTGCAGACTATCTCTGCAATCTGGTACCTTTCTCTGCATCATTACCTCATATGTTGTGAAGAAAGAAAAAAACAGGCCCCACTTTCTGACTTTTTCTCATTAGAAAGAAAGGATGAGAGGCAGACAAATTGACATTACTGAAATCTGTCTGTGACCTGAACTCAGGACTCAGTTTCTGTGGCTTAATTTTTTTTTCTTCTGCAAGTTCTGAGCAATTTCATATGCAAAATGTTATGCACCTGTATGTAACTGAATAAGAAGAGGGGCAGAATTTGGCAACTTCACGGAGTGCTATTATGAGATTCAGTCAGGAGAAAAAAAAACACCCAAAATGATTAAGGAAGAAAGCTTGACAACTGTAGAGATTTTTCTTATCAGTTAGTTTATTTCATTAATCTGCATTCCTGTAAAAACTTAAAATGTACATGAAATAATACGGAATTTATGTAGGGAAGATGTTAACAGAAGTTTAAAATGTATGGTAAATAGAAATTATAGGAAAAAATAATAAATCAGAGACCCAAAACAGCTCTCTGATAGCTTTAATAAAGTGGAGAGGTGTTTTCTAAAAATGGACCTGTGTATGCTTAATTTTATGTTGCCCGTTTTCTCACAAAATAAAACAATACTGATCACATGAATGCAAATAAACACAAGTTTAAGTATGTATAGGATAGGGCCGCTGTTTCTTGAAGACCTCCAATGATTCCCTGTAGAATTCAGTGTGAAAAAAGAATTCTGATCGTAGTCCTTCATTTTCCTACCTGTTAATAAAATCCAGGCTGTTTATTAATTTGTATTCTAAAAAGATCTTATATTTCTATTGCAAACATGATTTTCTTAGACTCACCAGCGAATACATTGCTCATAATCAATTTCTTTTAAAAAATAGCAATTGATTTTTATCAGAAATAGGAATATTGTTGACAATTTATAACAGGGCTGAAACCACCCCAACAATTTCATAAAACTCTTAGACAACTAGTACGATGCATTTATCCAGGGATCCCTACAACTTGGGTCTTAATATTTTTTATGCTATTAAAATGAATTAAATATTGGACATTGTTTTAATCACCTGCCTCACCTATCTCCCATTTTCATTTACTCTCAATATTTGTTATGAACAGTAGTTCAAACACTCCCTCTTAAAATGTCTGCGTAGAAACTAATCTGTTTTTCTCTTATCTTAATAAGTTTTGTCACAAGAAGCAAGCTTCACTTGGAACAATTTGATTAAGTACTTTGCATTTTTGTGTTGGCTATGTTGAGTGTTGAGTGCAGCCATTCACACAAGTGTTGGAACATGGTAGCCCGCAGCCACATGGAGTATGAACTGCAGTTGAGCCTGAAAATTATTTTTTTGTTCAGGATCCTAATTAAACATGTACATAAAACCATACTTAACTTTGAGCATTTGACTAATCCCACTGACATCATTAAGACAATATACTGTACAAATTTCATTTTTATTAAAAATATCATATTGAAAAGCATGGGGGTTTTTTGCATTTGCTGTTTTTCCTGCTTACAAGAATTGTGATCTTAATGGGAGGGTTCATCTTCTTAAAGAAGAGCAGTAAGTGCTTCCTTGAGATAAAAATCTTGACACCTTTCCAGCACAGTATTTGTATGCTAATGGAAAAGTGACATGGAAGAACTTTACTTAAAGTATTTGTAATTGTTTACTCTCTGTATTATTTATATAATTCAGACACATATGTATTATTATGTTTTAAAAGTTATGAATACTGCTCAATTCAGAGATGCAGTTTAAAAAAAAAAGGAAAACAAAACACTAGTGTTTCTGCAGCACTTTGAACATGCAGAAATGTAGTTACAAAAAAGCAATGAATAATGCTGTCAAAAGCATACTGCTGTTACACCTCCTAGAGCCGATGGAATATGAGTGTTTTCTGGAAAGAAAAACCAGAACCAGCTCTGAAGCTTGCCAGAATACAGGAGAATAGTTTCTCTAAATTGTTTACAATTGTCCTGTTTTTCAACCAACTATACCTAGCACAGCTGAAGACAACAACCAGGGAAATAATCAGAGCCTTCAGCCTCCAGTCAAGTTAATGTCAGCGGAGTGTTTTCAGATCCTCAGAAAAGCAGACCAGCATTATACTCCTGCAGCACTACCACTGCTGATAAGAAAACAAAAGAGCCAGGGGTGAGCCTGGGAGAGAGACAGAGATTTAGTGACCATCCTACAGCTTGGAAGGAAACTTATAAAAACCCAAACAAAGCACAACCTTGAAATATTCTCTTACAGGAATGCTGAAAGGCAGCATGAACAGATGTGGTTATCTTCATGTTTCAGTGCTAAATAAATATGCATTCATTTCACAGACCCCAATGACCTAGATTGACCCAAGCATCAACAGCGTGATAAACAGGATTGTTAACAGATTGAAAATCAAATTGCACACAGATTGAAAATAATTTTCCCTTTTGAATGCTGCCCTGCCTTACATGCCTAGGTTATGGCCACATTGTCCTTGCCACCAGCACATCAACAAGAGCACAAAATCCTGGGCCACGCTGGATGCCTGGATCATGGCCACACTTCCCAGGCCTCGGAGTCCTTTGGAAGCATTTGAATTATTCTGTGTTACAGGTAGGGACGTGCGCTGTCGAACACTAGCCTGTTTTGCACTTGAGTTTCCTTCCCGAGACAGCCAGTTGCACACACCAGGGCAGAGGCTGGGTACATCCCAGCACAGGCTGTGTGACTGGTCAGTGGATCAGATCTCAAGTGTAGAACGAGGAGCCAGTTGGGCTTAACACCCTTCAAGTCCCCCGGGGTAGGTAGGATTGATGGTAGCCCTAGACTGAGCAGACAACTCCATAGCTAAAAGCCTTCACTTCCAGAAAAGCTGAGCAACCTGCAGCTCCCTCTGACGTCCGTTGTAACCAGAAATGCTCAGCCACTCTGAAAAGAAAATCAAAAGCCCCTGGGTCTGTAAGTATTTGTTCACAGGCTTATCTTTAAGTACATAAGTAATCCTGAAAGACAGCATCCAGCCTTCATTGAAGCCATTGGAAGTATTGCCATGGGCTTCTCGGAGGTCAGTATTTTGCCTCTAACTCCCATTGGGCTTCTCATGTATTGAGAGCAGGCCTAGATTTGACTTATATGCTCACAAAAAAATACCCTGAATATTTGGATATGTTTTGTGAGACACACTTTAAATTAAAAAACTCCACATTCCCCTTTACCTTGCTGTAATGCCTACCCACAATTCTGCTCTTAGTTTCACACTACCAAAGGTTTACTAGTTTCAGCTTTGCATTTTAGTTTGCTGTCAAAAGTTTCTTTTGCTGTGTAGTTCAACTATAGTATACCATTACAGAAAGGTCCCTAAACAGTGGCTGACTGCAGTTAGGTGGATATTTCTGCTCTCTGCAGAGAAACAGAATAGAGAAATGTACAACTCAGAGATCTTAAAAATCCACTAGAGACTGCATTACTCACCTTGATTTTATAAAGAAGATACCCAGATGTGCTGGCCATATGAAATGCCACTATAATTTATAACTGCTCTTTTTTATTTATTTATTTGTCTTCAGTGTCTCACAGGCTGAGTCTCAGTCTCTCTTTCTTAATAGCTGTGGGGTTTTTTTTTTCAAACGACACAGGTGATTCACAGACCTGGCACATTCCCAAGTATAAAAGGGCTCCACCCAAGGCAATACTGTACTGCTCAGCTCCTCTTCTGCTCTTTGCTTTACATGGTGGGATGTAGCAGGGAAAACATAACATGCCAGATCCTGACAATTATGAATGACCCTCAGGGTGGAACCTAAATTAGTTGCCTAAATTTCCAATGCAACTTAAAGAAAATATATTTATAAAGCTCCCCCCCGGCAGCCTCGCAGCAAATGACCTTTCTCACAGCTAATCGAGATATGATTATTTACTCTGAAATTCTATATACAGACTACATCTTCAAGGAGAAAAATTATAGCAGTTTAATGGGCTACAAAATATTTCTAACCTTTTTTTGATATTTAGCCGATGTTACTGTTGCAATTAGGAATACCATTCAAGCCTGCAGGTGCAGTTGAACAGAACTGTACATGGGAACTTCTCCTGAAAATCGGTGTCAAGGATAAAAAATTTTGTAAAGTAGCAGACTGAATTTTAGCAAATTGACCAGATGCTTTCTCAGCCTTCCAAACAGCCTGCACCTCCAAATATACAGAGGAAGAAGAGGTTGCTGTTCTTTTACATTGCAATCATCAGAAGAGGAACACGTGCTTCACTGTGTGTGTGGGGACAGGGGAGCTACGCACACTTGGTAGATTGAGAGGAAAGAGGGTATTTCTAAGCAGATGCATTTTATGTGATTACTATGTTGTCAGTCCAGCAAAGCACAGACACAAAAAATTAAATTGACTCCAATTTAATTTTAAATACCTTTTTTTTTTTGTGAAATTTTAATCTCTTTAGGCTTTTTTAAAGTATACTGGTTAGCGAACAAGTGGTTTGTCATACGTATGTTAATCGTTGTTCCACCAAATCCTGTAAGTGCAGCATTCAGACAGAGCTCAGTTAATTTTATCTATCACCTTTTATGGGAATTTCATGGTTGTCCGGAAGTTTCCCACCCTGGGAGAGAACGCTTGTGGTGATGGGCAGCATCCTGATGAGGGAGGGAAGTTAAATTTTTTTTTTAATCATCTGTTGATTAGTTTCGTCATGTTTCCTTTTCTATTCATCCTCCAAATATTGCATTGTCCTTAGGGGGTAACACGTGTGTCCAACATTTTTTCATTGACGCTTTTTCTTTCTTATAGCCTCAGGGTACCTGCTTCCCTTCTTCATCAGACAATTACACAATATGAAGTGTGCAGCATGCAGATGAAGTGTTGTAAAGGAAAGGATGTCTTGAACTCATTATTTGGAGAGATATAACAATGGACTACTTGCGATGCGGTTGGAATAACATATGAAATAAATTAAGTGGAACTGACTTTGCCATTTTGCATATGATAATGGAGAGTTCAAAAGCAATGTCTTAAAAAATTATGAAGTTGATTGAATTTATTATACAATTATTTTCTACCTCATACGTTAATAAGAGAGTTGTGACAGTGATTTCTAAATAGATAATAGAGAACAGTGAACTAACACACATGCTTTAAAACCATGATTTGAAAATTTCCTGCTTTGTTGCATAGTCATGAGGCCTGTTACTTGCACATTTAATTTCTTTTGAATACTTTTAGCCCAGTGAATTATTATAATTATTAAATGAATGTACTGAAGACTGAATCATTTTTTATTTTTATTGCTATCTAGATACTAAGGCAGGTAGAAGTGATGATGACTGGTTTTTTTTAAAAGACAAATGTTTTATTTATTCTGTTGGGCGTGAGTTTTCAACTAATTTGAAAATTTAAATGAATTTACAGCTTACAACAGATGACAGAAAGACAGTCCTAAAAATGGAAATCTCATTTTCCCTTGTGTTGGGTTGCACAAAACAACCAATGTATTTAAAAAGGGCTATGGCTGTAAGTATGCTGTAGTGGTCAGCTAATACCTACAGTTAATTTATATCTTTGCTTTGTTGCTTTTTTTTTGATTTAAAAAAACCCAAGTTTTTAGAAAACCTGAAATAAAAACACATTTTGAAATTAGGTAGAAGTTCCAGGGGTTCCAGAGTGTATTGGGTTTGTATGGCCAGGTTTTGGTAGAAGGGGGGCTACTGGGATGGCTTCTGTGAGAAGCTGCTAGAAGCTTCCCCCATGTGCGATAGAGCCAATGCCAGCTGGCTCTAAGACAGACCCCCTGCTGGCCAAGGCCGAGCCCATCAGTGACGATGGTAGCGCCTCTGTGATAACAGATTTAAGAAGGGAGGAAAAAAGTTGCTGCGCAATAGTAATTGCAGCTGGAGAGAGGAGTGAGAATATGTGAGAGAAACACGTCTGCAGACACCAAGGTCAGTGAAGAAGGAGGGGGAGGACGTGCTTCAGGGGCCAGAACAGAGATTCCCCTGCAGCCCATGGTGAAGACCATGGTGAGACAGGCTGTCCCGCTTCAGCCCATAGAGGTTAACTGTGGAGCAGATATCCACCTGCACCCCATGGAGGTTAATGGTGCAGCAGATATCCATCTGCAGCCCATGGAGGATCCTATGCCAGAGCAGGTGGATGTGCGCGAAGGAGGCTGTGAACCTGTGGAAAGCCTGCACTGGAGCAGGCTCCTGGCAGGACCTGTGGCTCCATGGAGAGAGGAGCCCATGCTGGAGCAGGTTTACTGGCAGGACTTGTGACCCCGTGGGAGAGCCACGCTGGAGCAGCCTGTTGCTGAAGGACTGCACCCTGTGGAAGGGACCCATGCTAGAGCAGTTTGTGAAGAACTGTAGCCCGTGGGAAGGACTCATGTTGAAGAAGTTTGTGGAGGACCGTCTCCTGTGGGAGGGACCCCACAATGGAGCAGGGGAGCAGTGTGAGGAGTTCTCCGCCTAAGGAGGAAGGAGTGGCAGAGACAATGTGAGAAGAACTGACCACAACCTCCATTCCCCATCCCCCTGTGCAGCTGAGGGGGAGGATGTAGAGAAAATTGGGAGTAAAATTAAGCCTGGGAAGAAGGGAGGGGTGGGGGGAAGGTGTTTTTAAGATTTGGTTTTATTTCTCATTATCCTACTCTGATTTGATTGATAATAAATTATACTAATTTCCCCAAGTTGAGTCTGTTTTGTCCATGACAGTAATTGGTGAGTGATCTCTCCCTGTCCTTATCTTGACCCATGAGTCTTTTGATTTATTTTCTCTCCCTTGTCCAATTGAGGAGGAGAGTATTAGAACGGCTTTGGTGGGCACTTGGTGTCCAGCCAGGGTCAACCCACCACACAGAGGATCTCTAGTGTTGGATATTCCTTTATTATTTAATCTCACACTACTGCCAATAGCCCTTACTGACAAGCCATTTTACTTATTTTGATTTTAAGACACTTCCATAAATATTTTAAAGGTCTGTGATCAACAGCTCTAATTATGCAGATATTTAGAACTGGGTATGTGGCCTGATCCATCCCCCAAATGGTTACACATGGGGGCTATGATGTGTTTCCAGATTCAAGTCCTAAATTTGGTAGCTTTAAAGTTGGTTTTAACAACCAAAACACTGGAGAAGACGGAATAGAAGTGACAGTACAGCATCCGTCCTATGATGAATCCAGAACTGGGATGGGACCTTCTGCATGGGACCTTCCCCTCCCACAGCCGTCTCCCTCAGTAGCCTCGCCTCTGGCAGATAAGCTACGACAAATAGCTTGTAACAAGCTTGTAATGACTTCCTAGACAGCAACCTCTCAAACAATTCATCTGTTCACCAATGCACATGCACCTAAGCCCTACAAAGTTGTAAAAGTAAAAATACATAGTTAGAGTGTACAATGCACCGAGTACCAATTTCTGTGTTTTGGTGGGCTTTGTTTGCATCTATGTTATGGAAGTGGTTAAGACAAACTGAAATAACTCATTCTTGTAACACAGCAAGAATGCCCTTTCAGTGGGAAGTGTGATATTGTTATAACTCTCTTGTATTCTTAGATATATTATCCTTACCCTTGAATAACTCATGCTCTCTGTCATAGATGCAATCAAGGGCAAAGGAACTAATGAGGAAAGAGACAGTCTGAAGCAGGAGGGGCAGCTTTAAAGTTAGCAAGGGCCCTGGGTAAAATCCCCATCCTGTGCATATATGCGTATAACTTACACTATTGTTGCATTGCAACGGTGGGCACTGTGCACATAAATCCTGATTTACTACCTGTAAATTTTACATGTACATTTACAGCCACTTTAAAGGCCATTTATGTTGTCAGTAGTGGGTATTGGGCATTTTGCTCAAGGGAGGACACGTGGGAAGCCAGCTATCTCTGTGCTGTTGCTGCAGCGGATCTCTGCTCGGCTGCATGCCTTCTCCGCAGCCCCACACTGCCACCACAAAGCCGTCTCCAGCTCACAAGCTTCCCATCTAAGCCTCGGAGCCGTACATCATGTTGCACAGAGCACTATTCACATAGGCACAAACAATAGCCGAGGGTTAGCTTGTATAAACGATGAGAGGTGATGCAGAGGGGATGGGCTCTTCACTCACCCGCCTTCAAAAGAGGAGAAAGTGCCTGGCTAGCAAACAGCCTGTCTCACATGGAAAGCTGGTAATGCAGATGGAGCGAAGCTCCTGCTTCCTGTCTGCTGACAGGGGCCTTCCAGAAGCAAAAGAGACAACGGATGGTTACTGTGTGCTAACACCACTGAAAATCTGTTAAAGTCCCGATATTTCTCAGCTCTCCTTTTATTCCACACTCCCACTTATCTCCATATTCTCTCAGACCTCTCCTAAAAAGCACATTTTTTCCACACCTGCAATAGGAAACCTCCATTATACTAGTGCCACCACTTACATTAGAAAAATCATCTTTTCCTTCACTTAGAAAACTTATTATTTTCCATTTCTTCCTTAAGAGCCACATTTGCTCAGTCTTCCTGCACTGAAATCCATTTGGATACTCTCTGTTCCCATTTTCTGCTCGATCTTTGTCCACTGCTTTTTTCTAGTTAGTTAGTACAGTTTCTCAAGCACATGGAAGACCTCCTCATACTACATCAAAACTCTGCATCAGTACCAAACTGCTGTGCAATGCCATGGCCTCATTAAGGCAATGTTAACAAGTAGCAGCAGCACATGGCCCTGAAATCTCATTGGAGTGGAACAGAAGTTGTTGATGCTAGTTATGTCGTGTCTAAGAATCAGCTGTAAAATTCGCAGCCATTTAATTTGCATCTGTTCTCAGGTGAAAGAATAGGGTCTTTTGACTCAATTGAAATGGCCTGCATCCTTGAGCAGGATTTGGCCCTTGATACTTAGTGGACTCTGCAAGTGATAGATACCATGCATGCCTCCTGCATGTCCTACACTTTCACTTCTTGGAAATAAAAATCGCAGAAGGTATACCAGTGGCTTAGCGGCAACAAAGAATGCCAGAGCATCTTGATCTAGCAGCGAAGCCCACCTACTGATTTATGACCCGATGTGTACCCTCCCTAAAGCATAGTTGAAAAAAGACTGTAGGTGGGAATAGGATCTGTTTCTCTCGCTGTCACAGAAGGTGGGGAAGAGGTCATGGTCCCTGGTCAGCTCCCTTTCAGGCAGAAGAAGAGCCCAAAGATCATCTCTTAGAGACAAATACCAAGGGTCAAACAATGCCAGATCAGGCAGAGTCATCAGGGAGCAATTACTTCCTAGATGTCAGAAGGTGAAATGCTCATGAGATGCAGCATTGCTGATCACTAGGGTATCATGCTGTTTCACAGTGTAAATACTTGGGAACAGTCCTGGCAGCAGAGAAGCATGTCTAGCATCTCTAGCCCAGCTTCTAAGAAAATTGCCCACCGCGTGTACCAGCTTGCAGCAGTGCTGGAACCATGGCCTATTTTGCTGTGGAGGATGGCCAAGTGAAGTGCTGCTCTCACAACCCTGCAGGGCTGCCACATATGGAGAAAAAAGCACCAGGGGCCAGTATTACCATGACCATGGCTATGGCTCTCACATCATGACACAGAGCTCTGGCCACGATGAGAAAAGACAGACGTGAGCATCAACCACTGAGCTTCTTTCCCTGCTAAATGATCCTACTAGCCGTAATTCCTCTGCACGTCTTATAGTCTCCAACTACTTTTAGTGGGCCAAATCTTCAACTGGTGCCACCTCTCTTGGATCAGACAATGACACTGATTTACACTGGCTGACAACCAAGCTCATCGCTTCTGTATTTTGAATCTGTATCATCTCCTGGGCCTTGATAGTTTGCTAGTTGCCTGCTGGAGGAGCACATTTACTAGCATGTATACTATTTGGGAGGAGTGCAGCCCTTGTGATGCTTCCATCTCTGCAGTCTGGAAGCATTGTAGGAAAGTGTGTTAAACTGTTCTCTGCTTCAGGGTGAATTACTGTTTTGAGTATTTCTGTACTGATTATTTTCTAGTAATACAGAATCTACCCCTGGGAATAGTAAGGGTGCTTTGTATCACTTTGGCAGTGTAAGGTTCCTCAAGATCAATGCACAGGTAACATACAGCCTAAATTCTGTAAACTAGCATAGAACAGCTGAAAGTTCAGGTACCTCCATAGAGTTACTTAGCAGAGTCTTTCTTTTTTGTCTCCCTTCCTTTTCATCACATGCTGTACACTCTTAGGACTAAAAGCTGGCTAATTTTGTCCATCAGGCTGAAACAAATGCATAATTTTAAATACTGGCAATAGAAACCTCTACACCTTAACAATTACCTATGCCACCTTTCAATTCAGCAGAAGCACATTTGGGATGTGATTCCTCTGACTTGTTTTAGATCACAGGATAATTCAGGTGATCTCTAGTCCAGGGCCAGATGTGAGATCAGACCAGGTTATTCAAAGCTTTGTTCAGTGTTGTCTTGAAAATCTCCTGAGATGGAGACTGCACAGCCTCTCTGGGCAACCTCTTTGGCTGCCTGGTTGTCCTTACAGTGAAACAGTTTCTTCTTATTCCCAGCTTGCTTCAATTTATGCTTCTTGTTGCTTATCCTCCCATCACATACCACTGGGAAGAGCCTGGCTCCATCTTCTTGCTAACTTTGGGAAGGCTGTTGCTAGGTCTCCCCTAACACATGTCTTCTCCAGGCTAAGCAAGTCTAGTTTACTCAGTCTTTCCTCAAAAGGAAAGTGACCATCTTGTTATCCCTCTGCTGAATTAGCTCAAATTTATTCATGTTTTTCTTGTATCGGGGGGAGGTTCAAAACTGCACATGGTATTCAAGTATCCATAGAGACCCTTGCGACCACAGGCAGAGGTCCTGTGTGCTGCCTCTGGGCAGGACTGCCCAGGCCCAGCGTGACAGGTGCCCTCCTGCCCCACCTGAAGCTGCCAGGCTCGGGGTGTGCACAGGCGGGCTCCAGCCCAGCCCAAAGGAAACCAACTCAGAGCTCAGTTCCTCAGGATCAGAGGACCAGACCGCAAAAGAAGATACGGCAAAGAAGGGACTGGGACATACAGTCAGTGTTGCTGGTGATTTTTTAAAGGTGTCTTTTTTATATTTAGACAACGTCCCATAACCATCTTTTCAACCTCCCGACAATGTAGCATCTTCTATTTTAAACCTGTCCCATGTGCTATTTCTCAAACCCTTGCAGTGCCTGAGTAATACACCCTGGAGTAGTGAAAACTGCAATTATGGCTTTTTATGTCCTCTTCCAAGTTATAGGTTTTCAAATTACTCTACATCCAACAGTTTTACTTCATTTGTCATAAAAAGATGATAAACGCTATCCAGCTTAATAAGAGTGGCATTTCCATTCAAAAACGATTCCTTTCTCTTTGAAGAGGCTGTTTCGGAAATGAACATCATTGGGAGGTTTTCAGTTTCTCACAAGTGACTGTGAGTCAGGAAGGAAGGTTGTGGGGTTTGTGTTTTGTCATTCAAGCCAGTTTTGTGGTTGGATCCAAGGGGCAGTTAGAAAGTGAAGAGTTATTTCTTGACTGTTTTCAATATAGCCTCATTTTTGGACATTCAAATATTTTCAAAGTACCACAGAACTTATAAAAAAGTATATAATTGTCTGTCCATCAGACTACTGAAATGATTTTGAAAGAGACCTCATGCCAGAAAGGGACATCTGGGTGGCCTTTGTTTGGGGACCTTGTGCACATCCAAAACAAGCCCAGTCCAGTGCTGCTCTGTCATTTAAAAATGATATCCAGGATTTTCACAGGGACTTGCTAGAGCTTCCTAAGGCAATGATCCCGTTAAAGTTTTCAAACTGGACTCCCCAGGGTTTGGACATTCTCTTACTGGTCCTCAGATTGGGCATTTCCTATTCCTCCACGAGGTGGGACCCCGAGAGCATACTGAAATGAGCACAGAGGGAGTCCTCTAGCCCACGCCACTGATTTAGACCCTTTCAAAGCACTTTCTGCTGAGGGAGCAGGCAGAGGGTGTTTTCAGGATGGCTCTGATCAGTGCCATACAGATGTTTTTCAAAATGTACCTGGGGGGTGGATTTCTGGACACCCTCAAAATGTTCCCAAGATGGGAATTTCGGAGTATTTCCTAGAATTGCCTTCTTCAGATAACGGTGCCTAAACTGAGATGGCTATAAATGAAGTCTAGCGTTACAAGGAAATCTGCATGTTGCAGAGCTCTGCCTTTAGACAAATTGATTTTATCCTCAGTTTATTTACAGTGCAACTAAACGTGATCATCATAATCCATGTTTTCTTGGGATGCTGCAGCTACTTCACTATATGAGCTTTTGAGGGAAGCAAATAGAAAAATTTGCCAGGAGAGTTTCTCTCTAACTATAAACATGTGTGAAAACCCCAGCTTGCCAATGGATTTTCACCTGGCTGCAAACATTTTTTGTTTCATGGCTGCTCAATGACTTTTTTGTGCTAGCCCTGTAGATCTGTCCCATCTCCATCCCCTTCCTGTACTAAAAAGGCATTCCTATCATCTTCAAAACAAGAGGCTGAGCTTCTGATGGGTCCTCAGCACCCATCAGGATTAACCTGCTATAAGGCAAAAAAAAAAATTAAGGTACCAAATCAAATATACTAGTTGTTCATTTGCATTTAATTTAGAAACCTATAGAGCGTGCACATTATAAATAATTTCACTCAACCACTCTGTACTTTAAGGTGCAGAGACTGTAAATAAAGCAAATTTGAATTAGAATATGAAGGAGGATTTTTAGGACTTTAACTGGAAATTTGATTGAGTGAAGTGCTGATAGTCTTAAACCTTAAGTGCCTGGAGTCAGTAAGGAGGTGAACTTTATGGCTCAGTTTTACAATCTGAAAATAAGAGTTTATGTGAAAACATGCGAGAGGTCCTTAATGAAAGTGTTGTTAGCAGGCACCGCTATAATACTACTAATGCTTCTGCATTCTTACTTTTGACCTCCCTCCTAGTTAGACATAAAGGTGCCAGGGGAGAAGGTTTGGTACAGCACAGGAATTTTGGATAATGACTCTCAAAAATAATGGAGTTTTTATTATTTTATAATAGTGTCTCTGGTCCCTCCAATGAAAAAAAAAAATCTGTGTATTTCTGTCTTTTATCTGTCATCTCATACACATCAAAAGCTAGATCGTAGCTAGGGGACAAAGAGTGCTAAGGTGGCACCAGCCTCTTCAAGCTTACCTCTGGGCAGGTGACAATCAGGGAACTGTGTCCAGGGGAAGGAAGAGGCTGCCCAGCTTGCACCCTATAGAGGGTAACAGCCTGGGGCAAGGGTGCCAACTAAATAGCAATCATACAGACGACTGGGGAACAAAAATTGAAGGAGAATTTATATCCAAAGGAGAAGGAGCCTCACAGGGTGGGGAGGGCATGGGGAATGGTGCTGGAAGAGTTCCAGCTGGTTTGCTTTTCTTGTTTCCTAGGTGGTTATTTAA
The DNA here is from genome assembly GCF_013368605.1 of Nyctibius grandis. Classification (NCBI taxonomy): domain Eukaryota; kingdom Metazoa; phylum Chordata; class Aves; order Nyctibiiformes; family Nyctibiidae; genus Nyctibius; species Nyctibius grandis. The sequence continues at coordinate 70,935,300 of NC_090662.1, read as the reverse complement.
AGGACACCAAGTGATACCCAAGCAAAGGGTCTGTGAAGGTGTGAAGTCTGGAATTTTACTCTCCCTTTCCATAGTGGAGAAACAACCCACTGTTTAACACCCTTTCCTTCCATACAAAATACTAACTCCTTCCCCTTAAAGCATTTTTAAGCCTGTCTCATTCTGTCTCAAGCTGGCCTCTAGAAGTGGGAGGCAACTCTGGGAAGGTAGTGGGGAGAGACAGAGAGGGGGTGAGGAGAAGCTGCTCCATATCTACCACACACGCCAGCTGAAGTTATCCAGAGAAAATATCCAGCCACTTCCTTCCCTGCCACGCAAGCTTTTCACAATCTTTTCACCAGACTAGAAGCACTGCTCCTTTCCTTACCCCGTCACCATGTTCTGGTTCTTAAGATGTAGGAGAGGGATGAAGGACAGACATGACCAGGCCAGCAGGAGCATGCTCGAGAAGGAACGGTGGCTCTCTGACCTGCTTACTGCTATTCCAAATGCCTGGACATCAATTAGAGGACATAACACCAAGCCTGACTGAATAGTCAGCATCTTGTGGTGTCCAAAATCATGTTGGCTAACTGGGATCAGCCCTTAATCTGTGCTGAGCAGTATCTAGGCTCATAGTGCTTTCTGCTGCCTTTTCACCACTCTCAAAAGCCTTGCAGCCACGATGATGCTCACAATAAAACCCACATAAGGAACAACCGATCATCATTAAAACAGAATACAAACAAACAAATAATTAAACTAGAACCTGAACAGTCACTTTATTCTGCCAATATCAGGTAAAACCTCTAAGGCAACAAAGCAGCATCTCCCATAGCCTTGAAGCTGCTGTTGGAGCTTCTTAACACCCACCACAGGTGTACATCTAACCGTGACAATATTACCTATGGCCATAGTGGAGACTTCATGACCCAGGCTGCTACTCTTGGTTATACAAGTGCTCTGAAACTCTCTGTGGCCAAAGCAGCTCAATGCTGCCTCCTTCTTGGCCTCTTGCCTTCACTCCTTGTGTCCCCAGAGCTCTGCCTGGCTGCCCCCTCCTCAGTACTCCCACCAAACTGCCCTCGATTTAAGCACACCAAGCTACTATTCTTCACAGTCAAGAGATTACTCAGATTAAATGCTTTGGTGAGGCCTATTGGTCCAAGGAAAATAAGAGCTGCCTCTATACCTACATGATGTTGGGCGTCAGTTTCCCTATTTCTCTTCTTCAGGGCTTGGCACACAGCCTTTCCGGGACGGACTCTCACATACTTTTCTTAACCTGGTCAGCAAGGAAAATCTACGAACAGCCCAGCTCCGCTTTCTGCAACCTCCAGCTCCACCTTCCCCCTGATTTGCCTGATTGGCCTCAAACCACGCCCAGGCGCTCAGAGCCCCACACAAGGGTACGGTTTGTCAGCCGCTGACAAGCCCAGCCATAAGGTTTTCCCAGGTAAAAACATTTTTTTCCTATTTCTTTGTCCACAAACTCGTCGCTGAGATGGAAAGCAGTTAAAGACCCAGCCTCGTGCGCCCTGGTCCTGCCTGCGTGCGTGAGCGAGGAGGTTTATGCTCGTTTTTTGTGGCTGGAGAGCAGAGCTGGCGGGCCGTGTAGGAGGTGCAGTATGGAGAGACCACTACTACCGAGTGACTCAGCCTTCGCCAGCGCCCGAAGAGCAAAGGGGCCGTGACCGAGGGAGGGCAGTTAACAGCTGGATCCCCTGGGTTGAGCAGGGTGCTGCCGAAGGACGCCGTGACCGCCATCCGGGCACGGCACACCGCCTGCGAAACCCGCATCGGCGCTGCCGGCGGCGGCAGCGGCTCGGACAGAGCCCGACCGTGCCTCACGGCGCCGGCCCGCCCGCCAACGGCTGGAACCGCCGCCCGCCGCCACGCGCTGAGCACCCCAACGGCCCCCGGCCGGGCCGGGGCGGGCCGCGGGCAGCGCCACCTCGCGGCCGCCGGGAGGGACCGGGCCGGGTACGGGCTCACCCCGCCGCCACGGCGGCCCCTGGCGGAGGGAGGTGCCACCCCGCAGCCCCGTCCCCACCAGCGGCGGGTACCGGAGGTCCCGCTGTACCCGCCCAGCAGCCAGGCCGGCTCGTTCTCCCGGCTGGGGCGCCACTGTGACCTCCCAGCAGTCACGTAGCTGGTGTAGCAAGGCCCGGGTGAGGCGGCTGCGGGGCACCGGGCTGGACGGTCTCAACAAAACCTACGGCGGAGTGAAAGTTTGCGGCACTGAGGGTCTTGGCGGGAGGACGTTGTTTGTGGCACAAAACGGACGTGACTGCGCTAGGAAGTTGTGAGCTCCTTTCTCCTGACAGGGCAGCTGTTTGCACCGGTGCCTCCTGCAGTGCTCTCGGTACCGAGGCTTGTAAACCTCCTCATAATGTCCACATTTTCCCAGTATCATCAGGCCACGTTGCAGAGGTCAGCAATAAACCTGCCTCACACCTCTTTGCAGCCCCCAAAGTGCCCCATTCCCACATCTCCTTCCTAAGAAGTCTCGCCCACAACAAGCATGCTTCCCAGTCCATTTCCAGCCATCCCAGTCCAGTGTTTGGCTTCAGCAGACACCTGGGGCCAGGTTTCATTGAGGCCGAGATCACTTGAAACAGCATCTGTAGTGAAGAGAAGCCTTCAGCCAAGGGTGAGGGCAAGGGCTGAGCAGGATCACGAAAAGGGCCGTTCCCATGCCCAGAACCGAAGGTGTAGGACACCTGGACAATCTGTCCCTTTCCAGTCTATCTTCTACAGGGCAGGAGGCTATGGCAAAGCAGATGTCATGGTCTCCGGTAGCGATAACCTTTTGGGTACATTAAAAAATATCCTCCAAATAATTCTCGCTAATAAAACAGAGCTAAAATACTTTATGATAGATGGCATGAAATGTCAGTGTCACGTTCCCTTCAAATACATTCAGGATTTGGAAGTACACAAGTGTTTTGTATACCTTTTTGCACTCCCTCTCCTCTCCAGGCCCATAACCGTGTAACTTACCTGTCCCACACCAAAAGAACTCAAACTCATTGTAGGTCAACACAAACGTGGGCTTTCCAATAGAAATACCAAATGCAACCTCTCCTCCAAACAGCAAAACGAGGTTTGCTGAAAAGGCTACATTTGCTACACGATGCCCATCACAACCAAAGAGATACCTCAACAGCTTTACAAACCCTAGATGGAGTTATCCTGCAAGGGAGCACAGATTTTGTGTTTGTTTACTGTAGACTGTATATATGGAGGAAGCCAGCAGCATTTCCCCGGTGCCACTTCAAGTATCTGAAAAAAGGGGACCTGGACACGTGCTCCCGTTCCCCCGTTGTGGCCAAATTCCCATGGGAAGGAAGCAGAAAACAAGCCAAAAAGGAGCTGCGTCTCTGATGGAGGCAATCACGGGCCCATGTCTGCAGAATACATGACAGACTGCTCTCACTCCTCATCTGAACAACCTAAAAATGACATGTGCTACAAGAACCATTGAGAAGGAGCTTCCCTTTTTCTCACATCATATTGAAACTAAATTTTTATATGACTTCAGAAGAGTTGTAACTGTATATAGTAACTGGGGGTGGATGGCACCCAGTCACCTGCTCAGAAAGCAGGTTAGAAGTCACAGAGAGATTTCCATGTTGTACAAATCAGAATAAAATTACTCTTCATGCGGCACCATACAAAAGCAAACAGCATCTGCCATTGCATGCTTCACCAGCAGCACTGGGCACTCAGATCAGGTTTTGGAAATCGTGGTTCTGTTCCCTATCCATTGGTGATCCCCAGCAAAATAACATCTTGTCACGTGTCTTGTTTTTCTCATCTTTTGAGTACAATCCTGTGTAAAGCATCTTTATCATGCTTGCACTGTGAGGTATTCTAGCAGATGTCACATATCATTGTGACAGCTGATCCAGGTGAAGCACAGGAGGGCTTTACCCAGGATTTTGCCTCCTGATTTCATTTCACACTGCTCTGAAGATGGTGATCCCTGACTCCCCTATGTTCCCATAGGAGCTTCCTCCTCTGCAGCTGTAGCCCTCCATTAGGTTATCTGTCTCACAAACCCCTCTGTCCATCAACACTGGTGTTCTCAGCACTGGGAGGTTACCTAGACAGTACCTGTAATCACTGGCATGCAACAGCAGTGTAAGGGAAGGTGCACCTACTTCTCTTCAGTGACTTTACATATAGCTTTTCACTTTAGGGGAACTGAATCATGCCCAAGGTATGTTTAGGCATCTACAGCAGATAATGTAAATATGTCCAAAATAGATGCTATTACATTAAAGTCATGTGGTCTTGCAGTCTATGCAGAGCTTTCACTGAAATGATTTCAACATGAATCTCTGCATATCATCATGCTCAATTTATAAGAAAACAGCCCGCATATCAGCGGGAATAAATCAGTGTCTCCACTAATGACCAAAATAAGTCTCTTGCAACAAGCCATCGTGCTTGAGGTTGCAATGTTTTCCCCATTGTCGGGGAATAGCCTCATCTTCTAAACTCAGTTACTCATGGCCATGTCCTGCCAGAGCCCTTGCTCCCACCAGTGTGCTGGAGCTCATCTAGCTGACTATGCCTGTCGTGGGAAGAAACACTCCAGGCTCCAGCTTCAGAAAAGGAGCACTAGTCTCTTCCACTGACTCCACAGGATCTGGAAAGGGATGTTTCCACACGTCAGCACCAACCCTTTAACGCTGTTGCTTCAGCTGGCCTTCGCTGAACACCGGTGAGCTAGACAGAGAGCAAGGCCCCTGGGACCACCGAATGTCAGCACCACCGATCATTCCCAGTAAACAAATGCCTGACACACACGCAGTGCCAAGGGAAAGCTCTGTGATTCTGCCCCAAGACAGCTGTCTATCACAATAAACACCACCTCCTTCCCTTGCTCTGCTCTTCTTTCCAAATTAAATAGGAAGAGAACTATCTCACCCCTCAAAAAAAGGTCTTGAAGTCTTGTTCAAATAGAAACATGGGTTGCCTGGGCTGGTTCAAACACAAAGTCTAATCAATGGAACAGAGCTGAAATAAACAGAGAAGTTGTTTATTTTCTAAATAAGTCTAAATTTATTCATTACCCTAGTAAAAAAAAAAGTTTGGATTACAAGTGTCTGAACAGTATAAAAGTACAAAACAGGTTCCATAGATTTCTAATACATTAATACAAAGTGCATGACTACATACAGTTCATTTTGCATTACTACTGGGAATAGAAGAGGTGGGAGGGAGTAGGGGAAGCAGTTGACGGTTGAAATCTAGCAATAAATAAATAAATAGAGAAGAGATGATCCATATCTGAGCACATCCTACCACCAATACTGCAGCCTTAGGTGTACAGAATTACTGATGCTGAAAACGCAAATTCAAACGAAAGCAGGTGTCTGCAAGAACAGCCAGGACTCTTGCTCAAGCCCTTAATAGACACGACCAACCTAGTTAAGCCGTTATACAAGCAAGTATCCACTGTATCTATGGTCGGACTTGATGATTTTAAAGGTCTTTTCCAACCTAAATGATTCTATTTGGTTGCAGGTGAAAGCAAGGTAGGCAGCTTTGTTCTCTCTTCAGAACCTCAGAGAGTTTATGAAAAGCAAAATAAGACCAATGAAAGCTCTAAGCTGTAAGGCTGTGATTAGTCAAAGCCCTGTTTCCCCTGATGTTCTTTCTCTCTGGAGGTTGGCTTACCTAACAGAAGGAGAGGGGGGGAAAAAAAAAAAAAAAGAAAGAAAAAAAAAGCTTTGAGGGTAGAGGCTCCTCTTAAAACCTGCGTATCCCTCCCTACCTCTATTTTCATTTGCTAAGCATTCCCATTTCAGGAAGTGAGATTACATGGAAATCCAGTCCTAAGCCCTACCCACCACAGTATTATGCCTATGACTCTCATAAAAAGGAAAGCTTGTAGTAATTCATTGTAGAATATCCCAAAAGAGTAATAGTAAGAAAAATCTCCCCTCCCCCCAAAAACAGAAACAAAGAAAAAAAAAGCAGAATTTCCAACTTACACAAGTTGAACCTTCATAAAAGGAACATGAAGCAATTGAGAGCTAAAACTGCAGCACACTCTCGCAGGAAGCTGCTTCCACCCTATGGACAAAGTGGAGTTTGAAGGAGTGTCACAATGGTTTGCACACCAGTTTGGCTGGGAATCCATGTAAGAAATACTACCTGTTGATCGCGTATGCAAACAGAGCTGCCTTGATTCAGTACAGCACCATTCTTAACAGAATTTTCATATTCGATATTCACAAAAGCATTGATCTGGTGGTCTTTTAAACAAACGAACAAAAAACCCAAACACAGAGAAGCATTGCAGGGGAAGGGTTCCAAAACAGCAATCGTGAATCCAGACCCCTGGCTGCAATCAGGTTATGTCCCTGGACCAGGGCCTGATTTGCTTCACGAGGGGTTTGGTTCTATGTCAGGTCCCAAACCAGCAGGAAGTCTAGTCTGTGGTCACATTTCAGCTGCACTGGGCCAACAGATAGCAGCTACTCAGTTTTGGCCATCATCTACACCTAACTTGGGCATCAAGATGTTTTCTTGGTCCATCTCCAATCACCAGTCAGTTACTACATGAAGCCCAGGGTGTCTGCAGCTGGATTAAAACGAAGTAGCCTCCCATTTCGCTATGTTTAATTATTAGGTCAATCTTCCTCCTTAGCTTAGGAGAGCTCTCCCACCCCTTCTGAAGAGCACTTTATGTTGGGGGCCTTCTCAGATAACTACCACTTGTAGTAGAGATGTCTGCAGTTTACCAGTCTGTGTCACATAGGAGGGATGAAATATTTGTCTTTCTTACGTCAGTAGTATAGGGTGAGATCTCCACACCTTTAAAAAATATATATTTATATAACTAGAGAGGTGACTTATAACATTTCTATGTATTAGTTCATCTTATTGACTCATACATGTCTAAAAATGAAATATTTTCTTGGGGATTTAAGGGAGGTTACCAACCAACTTAAAAAAAAAATGCCTTACAACCACTGCTTCTTTCAATACAGAAGCATGAACTACATACACTTTAACATACAAAACCCCATCCTCATAATCACTTGTGAAGCGAGTGGGAGGGTGAAGAGGGGGGGAAGATTAGACAACCTTGCAGCAGCATTCAGCTTTGCCAAGTGTTCCATAGCATCTTAAATATTATGTACAGTCTTTCTGAAAGGATACAAACTGGCTTCAGAGTTTGTGGAATTGTAGCAGTAAAACCCAAAACAGTTCTAGAGAATAGTCTTTTGGCAGCATAGCAGGTGTCCAAAGTGAATAGTCACTCTTCTAGTATTTTTCCAGAGAAAAAGAGGATCTGTATAACCTTCTGCAGCTATCCAAGGAAGTCACCACTCCTCTTGGGTGGAGATTGCTGGAGATTGTGGTCCTTCTTGTTCTGGCTTTTCAGTGGCAGACTTTTTATTGCTACAGCAAGGTTTGAAGAGATGAGTGTCTATGAGGACTTCCCCAAAACGCCCTTTGTAAATAATTCCACAGCAGACTTTTTGCCTGGAAGAAATGGCAGGGAGAGAGAGACAGAGATTGTGTGTTTAGAATATACAGAAATGCAAAAAATCAGTTTGACCCAAGGTATTACTTTTCTGAGCCTCCAGCTCAGAGGACAGGAGGAAAAAAGCTGCTCAGAAAGAGAAAACAAGTCTGTCTAAATCCACAACACCGCTTGGGGGGGGAGGGGGGGGGAAGAAAAAGAAAAAGAAGAAAAAAGAACAAACCCATGTCTATACAAAACAAAGTCCTCCATTTTGCTTCCCAGAGAAGTTTCAGATACACAGCTATCTGGGCTGAACTAACCTTGACTACAATGCACTTGCAAATACTATTTGAGAGAAGGCAGCAAAGTCACAACAATTTCAATAGAGCAATTAGCTAAACAAGGGATTACAGTGTCACAACAGGCAATAAAAGATAACAAGCTAGTCAGCTCCCAGAAAATCTTGTGGTTTTCCTCCCACTACAGATTTTTTTTTTTTTAAATGACTACCATCACAGGTCAACCAAATCAAATGCTGTGTTTTGCTGTCAAGCTGAGGGCACTGCTGTACTTGGTAACACATCACGTCTACAGAGCACAGTTTTAAGACAACATAATGACAGGCAGTATCTGTTACTCCCAAAAATGTAAAGATCTTTTCCAGCAACTGTATTAGTATTTAGGGAACTGGAGGGAGATAGGGGAAAATGTCTTAAACACATGGCATTTCTTTCCAAAGACAGACAGATATTGTGTAATATTCTGTGACTTAAATTATATACTTGAACAAGTTAAGTTCAACAGCAGCAAATTCCTGAAGCAGCAGAATCAAGCACTGTGTACATTAAGTGAATTGCTATCTGCACAGAGTGCACCTTCTGTTACTTTTTACCTTTTCCAGTATGTGAGATCTAAAAAGGAGAAAACTGGTGTTCTGCTGGACCCAGCGCTCATCTCTGTGTCAGAACCATCGTCAGACTGATTACTATAACAGGGCGACTGAGCTGGGGAGGCACTTGAAGTGGTGCTGTGGGCATCGGAATCTGTAGGGGAAAGAATAAATGCAAGAATCAGGACATGTCTCAGGAAGAGCATAAGTCGTTAGATGCAAAAGGTCACATGTGGATTGGGAACAGAGAGACAGACTGCTTTTAATTAAAAAGAAAAACCTAACAATGGCAACATATTTTTCACTTGCCCCTGTTGATTTCAATAGAGAGACTACCTGTCAGTATTTGGGAGACAGACCTCGGAACTGGAGTGGGTCCTTGTACACAAGGGACTGGAAAGGAGGTTCAGGATCAGGCTTCAGTTCCTGGCTCTCAAACATAGTCTGTGCAGGCCACACTTTGGACAAGATCCTAGTCCCGCTCTGGAATCACTGGAAGATCCTTGAAAATGATGGGGGTCTCTGCTTCAGACCTAGTACTTTCTCTCTCACTGTAAATCTCCTTTCTTAACCATTCAGTTAAAGTCTTGCAAAGCTCTGCTCATTAGTGCAGTGGGTTAGGTAGTATTGAGCTTTTCCTGGATCGAGACTATGAACTCTGGACTCCATGCAGATGCACACCTTAACAGAGGGTCCACCAGCCTACCTTTTAGTTATCAACTAGCACCCACAGTAACACAATTAGATTAACTATGGCACATTGAATGAGCAGACACAAGCTCTTTGGGTCAGGGCCTTTACTGATTCTTTGCAGACCTTTTCCTTCAGGCCAGATAGGATAATTGAAAGAGAGAGAAGACCAAGTCAGCAACAGTTAAGAAGCTGGAAGGTTTGCTTTAGAGGGAAAACCTGAAGTAGCAACATGTATTTAGAGCATAACTGGCAGATGGCTTTGTTGGAAAGCTATGAATCCAAATCTGTTTGAAGAGTCTAAGTGCTAGTGGGAAGAAATCACTGAGACTAGCAGAGAAAGGTGTAAAGAAACCATACAGAGGAAACATGGTAGGAATTTGAAGGGAAGGGAAAAATCAAGGCTAAATAGAATGCCTGGGTTGAAAATATGTATGGAAGAAAAAGACTGATAGTGGAATCAACAGAACAGCGCTTCTTGGGAAAAGAGCTGAAAATGGCTGCAGCACATTAACTGAGAGTAGGGGGAAACCTCTTCCAACTTCAGTTTCAATGAGGGTCTTGCCGAAGAAATTCTTTCTGGAGATATATCATTATAGCGTGGGACATAAGCTACAATTGCCTACACTTTAAAGCCAAGCTCCCCACTCCCCCACCTGTCTCACACCCCACCCTGCACACAAGCTCTCCCTCCTCATTCCACGCACTCTCCAACCCCTTGGAGGATGAGACGCTGTGAAAACACAGAGCGCCCAAATGTGTGAGCGTACAATTGAATCTAGATGGTGATTCAGCTTGGCCAGCTAACAGTAAGCTATGTTAGGGGAGGCCAAAGTTTATTGCCAAAATCTCTTTGGATGCACTTACTGTGCCGCTTGAATTCCTTTTGCAGTTTGCTGATTTGATTGCTCTTTATTCTGCTTCCAGACAGAGTTTTCATTTTCTTTGGTTTCAATGTTGTTTTAAGACTGGGTCCAGCCCTGGCATCTACCACCTAGAACATAGAAAATGCATGCATAATACTTCTGCATCATGCCCAGATACTGCCCTAGTTAAAGTATCTACTGACTTAGCTGAAGGTGTTCAAAACGAATTTAGTTAAACCAAGGCAGTTCTGTCCACCAGCACTCTTAACATTTCATTTAAATCTGGTTTGTAAGAGGCTGAGTCTGTAGGAAAATGCAGCAAACTAGTTTAAAAAGTGCATTCGGTTCAACTTTTGCCTTCTTCCTATTTTTGACAAATTCAGTTTAGTAGACAGCAGTTGTTTAAGCCAATACAGGTTGTTAAGAGTGTTTGCCAAGCATTTGCCCTCGAGTTTTTTTAAAAAAATCCATCAATTTAACTTCTGAATAAAGCTAGTGGTAGTAATAACCATAGTTCTGGCTCCCATTACCACCAAGGCTTCCTGAATAAAGATTATAACATACATAAAGAATCCTGATCATCTTCCCAGCCCTAGGCCCAAACTGAATTAGACGTATCAAAACAGAATATATGAGTGGGAATAGCTGCGAGATATTAGTCATTATAATTATCTGACTAAACGACACTGATTTATGTGTTGCTGGAGCAAGTCACCTTGCTTGTTCAAACTATTAAAAAAAAAAAATAAAAAAAAAGAGCGACCAATTTTGGATAGAGGCCAAATCTGAAATGTTTTGAGTGTCATAAGAGACTATTGGACAAAGTTATGAGCTTGTGAAAACAAGGAATTACAAGGTAAGTTAGTCTGTGACTCCATCCTAGGCTTGCATAATCACCATTTGCACGTAAGCCAAACAAAGACAGATACGAGCCATGTAACATGAAATACTCCCGGAAGGATTTAGAGGTGGTGAGGGTGGGAAGGGAGAGTGTGGAGGAAATAGTAAACCCCAAATCCTTGCCAGCACCTCCCCTCTCTAGCAGGATGGACTAAGGCAGAGATGAGTTAGTTTTGGGATAGAGGAGAAATAAATTACTAACGTGATTCCAGTTTTTTTTGGATCCTGCTGGCAATTTTTTCCATCTTTTCACCAAAAGGACACAGGCATTGCAAATATCTCCTGAGCGGGCCTCATGGAGCCTGGTAAAAACAAAAGCAAAAATCACTTGACAACAGTTAATAAAAGCACCCCCCCCCCCAATCCCGCCCTGGCTTGATAATAGCAAGAAGCCTAAAAATTGAGGGAAAAGAAGGGTTCTCAAGTTCTGTTTTTCAGGCATTACAATTCATCTGGGGTGCTCAAACATTGACACTTAAAGACCAGGTCTCCCTTTCAGAAAGCACTCTTCATATAGAAATAAAAGGTGTTGTAATCTGCCTCCAGAGAGGCACTAAAAACAACAGTCCCATCACCTTCCGCTGGTTCTGCTTTTTCAAAAAAAAAAACCCCACACCACCCACAAAAAAATAACACACAGTTCCAGTGGGTTGGTTGGTTTGATTGGAGAGGGAGGGAGGAGGAATAATCACATTCCTTGAATGTACATTTGGGAACAGACCTCAGAGATCTGACAAAAGCTTATTCAGCTCTTAACTTTCTCACAGAGCTTCAAGGATGAGTAACAAATAGCACCTAACACACTCCTGCATAAGCATAGGATAAGGTTTCAGAAACAGCATTCACTGGAATGACAGCAATACTCGCTCCCTTTAACGAGCTTTCTTCAGAAATCGTCTCTACCACTAATCCACGCTAAAAGAAATATAAAGGGGATACGCTGTAGAATTTTTCAGCTATTTAAATGGGAAGAATTTGAAGTATTTATAGATGATCAGGACAGGCTCAGATAAGCCATTATTTGCTTAGTGTTAAGACTGCATTTTTACCTTGGCAAACATATTTCAGATAGCACAAGACCAAAGGCCCTGGTATACTGCAAGTTTCTTTATTGTAGTTAACAAAAAAAAAAAAAGTCATGGGCCTTCACAGTGTCCTCCCACTGCCAAGGACAGTAGCCAACAAATATGACAAGGAAAATTGTCAGCACCAGATTTATGTATAAAAATCCATGGTAAACACAAAGCACTATAAAGCTCTGTTTTTGTCCTTTCAATATTTGAGTGTTTCTAGAAAAAGGGGAGAAGAAAATATTTCTAAAGATTGCAAAGATTTACACATATGAAGTTAAGCACTTGAGACAAGAGCAGCAATACTGATATGAATATAGAGCTTTTAATATGATGCATGAAATTTCCACTCAGGCCTAAGATTTTGATGAGAGGTAATTCAACAAGACTGGAAAGAAAAAGCAGAAAATATCTATTGACAACAGACTTTTTTCCAGGGGAAAGAATTTCATGGAAAACCACAGAATAAACAGGAGAAATTCTTAGTGCCTCAGAAAAAAATTTCAAAATAAACAAAGTAAAAAAAAAAAAAAAATACAAACTATCACAGAAGAATTTGCTTTGCTGACAATTCAGGGACACAAATTTAGACAGAATTTCAAAGTTCTTAGGAAGTACTTCAAAAAAGTTAAAATGTCACAGCAGCTGATACAAGAAATCACTGGTGTTTATAGTTTTGCTTATCAATGCTTTCAAGTAACATCGTGTGTAACATTATCTAATTGGAAAGCTAATTACTTGCTGCTCACTTTCCATCAGAATGGGTTTCCAATGAGAAGTTTTAACAGTGTCTTGATATGCCCTATTTGAACAAAGGCACCAATACATGAAACAAGGTACTGTGCACAAACCCTGCTGGAACTGCTAAATATTTACCCTTCAAGTTTTGTTTAACATTCTTGAATCTTCAGAGCCACAGAAAACCTCCATGGACCGGTGCTGTTTACCATCTTGTGTTGGGGAATTTATACCTCTAAGGGTCTAAGTCCCTGCACATGCTGTGAGGTGGGAAAGGCATGACCCTGACCCTTCACCGTGAGGAACTACAGCAGCTCTCCGTTGGCAGCCAACAGCAGACTGACAATCAACTGGTACCATACACTGCAGCAGAGCATCCAGCCCCTCCTGGCCTCGCCAGGAAAGTTGTAAGGATGCTGAAGCCAGCCTGCCTCCACCAACCCACCTCTGCTAACCTAATCTTTCTGTCTCTCAGAGCAAGAGGAACAGCACATCAGGTTTGTGGCCCTGAGATCAACAACATGACTGATCACGATGTTCACTAAAGAAACAATCTTACCCAAAACAATTCTGGAAATCCTTTTCATAACGTTTGCTGTCTGTGAAACGAGAACTGGAAGACTTAGCTCTGCAAATACAGCAGCCCTCTATACTCCGATACATCTTCGGTTTGTGAAAGCCAAACATCTTTTCCTCCCAGCTGCAAACTGTGAAAACAAACAGGAACTGGTGTTACTTATCACTGTTAGATACTGAAAGAAAAACCTGGGCAATTCACTGGGAAAACCAAAAGTAAATTATAATTCAGGATGGGAAACTGCTAGATTAGGCCATAGCTCTATCCTGCATTGCCCCAAAAGAGGAGATGCACCTAGAACACACTTTCTTATTAAAAAAAATAATTAACAACAGCTGGAATATTAAGCAATACCCAGCAGGACTCATGACAAAATCATTTACTGCACAATTCTACTCTAAGGGCACATCTACAACAGCACAACCCAGAGGTGTGAATGCAGCTGACTTGGCTAAGGAAAGCCCTATGTATGTGGCAAAACAGGCTGCAGGACGGGCTGTGTGAGCCTGCCTAAGCCCCTGGGTAAGTAGTTGGCAGCTGAACTCTGGGTCAATGGAACTACCTCATCATCATCACCTGTGTTTGTTGGAAACATCCCTGCCAAACTTTGTTGAGAGTGAGTAGGAGTAATTTCAAATGAGCTGCAGTCATACCTCTAGGCTGTAGGGCAGACATACCTGAAAAGCCACTCTAAAAACCAGCAGGGTGGAGTCCCACCCAGCCCTCTATGGCCATGTCTGTACTGCGGGACCCAGGGGCACTTCTCAGTTCTCAGGCCTGGGTGAGCATCCCAGCCTCATCCCAGCTCCGTGCTGGCACAGCCTCAGTTCTCACCCTCCCACCTTCCCTGCCCTGCTTTCCATGGGAAGAAAACCCAGCTAGGAAAGGGCCAGGGAGCAGGACTCTGGGGCGCATTTCAGCATGTGCCCACCACACATCCCAGCCACCGCCAATGACGCCAGAGCAAAAGGCACTCCATTTACAGGGAAGTTGTTTCTTCTTAACCACCAGCTCTGCAAACTCAGCACCGGCTCGGAAAGCCAAAAGCCATGCTGCTCTTAGAGGTCTGCCTGCCCTTTTCAGTACATTGGGGCTGGGATTTGCTATCAGAGCAGGTAGCGTACAGTGGAGGTGTTTTCCAGGCAGAAACTTTTCAAGTTAGTTACAAGTGGTTTTACTGCAGTAACCATGACAAAGACCCCTTCAACACATGATGCCCCCCCCCACCAAATCAGTTCTCCCCAAGCAGCAGTTACTCCCCAGTGCAGACTCCTGTTAGGCACAGTCTGACACAGCATGAGAAGCTGTCAGAGCAAACAGAGCTCCCACAGTGCTTCACAACTACAAACCAACAACTGAGCAAAGCCAGTGCTTTCCTGGCGCTGGGCCTGGACACACAGCAAGTCCTCACAGGCCACAGAGCATCTGCCTTATAACACAGGTGGGGACTGTTCCACGAGGTTGTCTTTTAAACAGACCACGGTGCAAGGTTTGCCTCAACCACCTGCTGCAGGGAGCGAGCAGCCACCCCTGCCACTTCTTATCACACACGAACTACTCAGAGAGGGGACAGGCCACCAGCTGCAGGAAGCTCCATGAGAACAGGTTCCCACTGCTAAGAACTTCTGCTTTAAAAAAATTAAAATCAGATGGAAACATGCAAGTAACACAAGATTTCCCCCTCTTCCCGTAACAAAAGGCCAAGCTGTTATATTCTTGCAGAAGCTACTAGAAAACTACCTCTCCTCCCCACAAATACTACTGAAAGACGCAGTAGCTCAGGCAGGACTTTCAGGAGAGCAGAATCTCCATCACTTGTGGGCAATTCTGGTGAGAGGGAACTCCCAGTCACTTCTCAGTCCCAGGGACTGCCAAGTCCCAGCAACCCAACTTGGGTTACTGGTGAATGTATGTGGCATAGGGATCTCCAAATCTTCCACGTGTGGGAAGGTAAGGGATGTAATTCTAATATCCTCCAGAGGGGCAGAGAAAATTAACCTGAAATCTTCAGTCTACAGTGCCAAGATTTGCTACACCATTACAGCAATAAACTAATTTGAAAAGCAGCTTCAGGCGAGGTCAAAAATACGCTTCCACAAAACCACCATTGTGCTTACCTTACTGATGGACAGAGATTGCGTGTGAGGGAAAAAGATCCCACGCATTTTTGCAGGATCACAGCAAAAGCTAGTGAACCACCCAGGCCTAGTCACAGTCCTCCACAAAGAGGTAAAAATACACACCCTCCCCAACCCAGAGGGGAAGATCAGAGCAGCACTGCAAAATAAACGCATGAGGTTCCGCACAAGGTTCCCAGAGAACAGAAAAGCAAAAATTTTACCTAATATTGTTGGTTAATACTCTTACACAAAATCCATTAAGGAACCCATATCCAGCTGGAAGTGTACATGTTTACATTTCAGTCTAGCATATTATGATACAAGACCACTTGGTGCCCACTGAGATTGTGTCTCCTTGCAATTACTGCTGCACAGACATGTGGAAAGACACAAGTCAACTCTCCAAAAAGCCTGTCTTGACCAAACCCCTTGCAGAGCCTGTTGACCGCAAGGGACTTGGTTAAGAGGGAGATGGAGGGGACAGGTCTTTCCTTTCCCCCGTCCCAACTCATGCTGTTTGCCACAGGCTTGAAGTGCTGTATTCCGTTCTTCTTCGTGCACACTTACAGCACTAGGAGCTCACCTAGGGCTGGGTTCTCACAAGGATGATTCACGCAAACATCCAGCAAAGTCACCCCAAATGCTGGCAGGTTTCTTAGGAGACTCACTGCTCCCTCTGTTAGCACAGCATTGGCCTGAAGGCCAGGAGCAGCTGTAGTAAGTAAAAGGAGGTATCCAACTAGTGACCTGCTGAATGGGCTTGTGAAGGGATAGTTAAGACTCAGAACTACTCTCTGCTTCCGCTTAGGTATGTTTTCATATGAACGCACAGCCAAATCGGGTTAGTATCCCTGGACTGTCAAGACAAATAAACAATGGAGTGCCTAGGCAAACACTTACGAGTATGTATTTTGTTTCTTAGCATCCGATGTGCTCCTTCAAGAGATAGTCTCTTGAGGACACTGTGTTTAACAAGCCTCTAGAGATCCAACAGCATGTTCACCTGGGAATTTCCAAGTACCAAACAGTGATTTCAGGTTTTACTTGACTACCTCAACGTTAGGTCCACGGTCTGGTGCTTTTCTTTAGAAAGTCAGACTAACTGCAGACACAAAACTTCAGCAGCAAGAACATCTTGACTATTACAGGGCAAGACACAGAACTGAACTCAACAATTTGATTTACTTTCTAACCAGTTTTCTCCCAGAAATCCAGATGCTGATGAGATGATTTCTGTCACCAGCTGGTATTTATATCACAATAGCACAAGATGCATGTTTTACAATTAATGTTCTGGCAAAGACTGGCATCAGACACATATATTCTGAAAATATTTTGTTTTGCATCGTTGCTTTCATTCTCACAGGAGCAGCCTTTCAACACAATCTTTCAATAGAAGGGAAACTAGTGCCATCTGTTTCCCACTTGATGAATGGTCAGCAACGGTATTACCATATATCATGCCTGAATGGGGAAGAGCTAGTAGCAAAACCACAAGTAAAACAGATTTCTCTGGCAACTGCATCGAAGTGCCGTTATAAATGGAAGGCGTCAGTCCAGTTACACATTTAATCCTACACGGTTGCCATTTGACCATTATACACTAAATATTCTGTCAGCTGGAGAGCTTAATAGCTAATGTAGAAGCATTTGAGTCTAGAAGTACTTACCAGCACTGCTAAACTTAAAGCTCTCTGTCTCAGCTTCCATTCTAAACCATAATTGTGTGTCTAGTGCTGGAGTTGACATTACATTTCTATAGACTTAAGTGTACTTAGAAGTACATATGACTGGGCCCTTTAAAAGGTTCAACTTGAAAGCTTTGCAATTTAGATTTCAAATTAGAACCAGGGAGTTAGACTGCCAGCTACCGTGACGCCTGAATCTTTGCTGTGCAAGTTTAACCACGTGAAATTTGGGACAGATAAAAAGGTGGCAAGTAGGAATGCAGCTCCACAAAATTTAAAACGCATTACACAATATCATTTTGCCAAATTTAAGCATGTTATTGAAATACGTGATGTCTTTTAAATCAGCAGTTGCACAGAAGTGAAAGAGACAGCTCACCAGCAAAGAATCAGAAATTGTAGTGGAACGTATTTGTCATTCTGCAGAAATAGAGATTTACCTGCCCTAGCAGGGGAGCAGTACTCACCCAAGTCGGGGGAAAGTGGTCCTCCCTGGTCTCCCTGCAAAAGGAGAAGTGGCTATTCCCCCAAGTTATGCTTTAAACAACTCCTTTAGCAACTTGAATGAACTCATAACTAAGACTGCAGGAAAAAGTAGGGGCAGAATTAAAAAAAACCACACCCTGCCTATTAAATTTGTGAAAGGCTGGTACAAAGCAGCATGCATCATACATATGTGAAAATGGTTTCATGCTTTCGTTACCTGTCAGGACTAGAATTCGGTGCTTAGTTTTCTTCGCAAAATTTAATTTGATGATCTAAATTAAAAGGAGATATTGCTTTAGATGCTCATTAAGTTTTCAAGTTAGGGAAGAACTTCTGAACCCTTTCAGATTTTAAAATAAGAAAAGCTGAGTCGCTTTCATTTGCCTTTCCAGATTCCTTCTGCATTCTTTCCAATCACGCAAGAAGAGTGAAAACCTTTTATAATAGAAAGGAAGAAATTCCTAGAAGTCAGGCGCGTCTCCCTTTGTAACACAGAAGGAACATGCTCACCTGCTTGCAAAGCTGAAAGAGAAACATTCCCTGCGGTTATGGGAGAGCAGAGGGATGCCAGTCCAACTACTCAATACCTTCCTCTCCTCCCACCTCCTCACTCTGACCCTGGAGCATTCACCCTTTGTGCAACCCAAAACTGCCAGTACATTGTCAGAGAGGAGGAGAACGCCTGCAAATAATTTGATTTCCCCTTCTGTGTACAAAACAGCCTTGGCACAGCCTCCCTGAAGTTGGGCTACAGAAAAACACGATCCAGCCTACACATGTTGATGCAGCCGGTTCCTGTCAGTAAAAAAAAAATCTCACAATGCCCATCTCTACAGCGCTTCATTGGAACTAAGAAACATAGCTAAAATGGTGCAATTTTTTTCTTTTAAAGGAAAAGAAACAAATGGCTTAATATAGAAAGAATATGCGTGCTCTGGCTTTTACATTTGCAAGTGCATACACCCAGGCACATGCACACACATGAAAAATGCTTCCAAAGCTGTCTATGGCGCCAGAAGCGGAGTTGCTTGTCTCGCTAATAAATTCTTGGGCCTGTCCCTCTGCTGAAATAAACTGCAATACCTCTACTGAAAATCAACTGTAGGACAGAGAACTGTACATCAACAGAGAAGCTGATCTGTATCAGAGACTCAACGTAAACATACCTCCTCCCTGAGTTTACAGGCTGCAAAAAGAAACTTTGGAATAAAAGTTAAAATTGGATCCTGGAAAACCATATTTTACCCATATTTGCCCAAAGCAAGAGTGCTCCAAAGAAGTAAGAGATGAAGCTATTGGAATCATCTGAAAATGCAACTTCAGTATTTGCAAAAACATTTTTTACACTGTCATCTGTCCTTATAGCTCAAAACAGAGTGACTAATTTCCAACAACCATAATTTTAGAACTGTGAGTACTGTATGCTCCTCTGGTCCCCTATATCCTCAGATTTTCCTTCCACTTCCCTTCCTCTCTCCACCCAAAACAACTTTACTCAGAGGTAAGCTGTATTTGGCCACTACAGCCCAGGTACATCCGAATGAAACAGCATCCTGTGGAGTTTTCACTTTATGAGCTGAGCGAAACCAGTAAAAGGTCAAAACTACATCTTCAGGAATCTTTCCTCTGCCAAAATAAGTCACTCACTCTTTTGCTGGGAACCATCTGCAGCTACCATTGTGCGCTCAGTGCTGCTGCGAAATCTTAGCACACCAGATAAAACTGGCAGCAACTAGCGAGCACTTATCAAAAATCACACTGGACATTTTTTTCCCAAGTTTGAGCCTTGGGTCAAACTGGCTGGGGCACAAGCTGTTCTGAGGGAAGTCTTCAGATGCAGTCAAGTCACAAAGGAGCCTACTTACCTGCTGATCTTCAGTGGGAAGTAAGTACCTAACCCATTTAGATAAAATAAGGGAAAGGATAAGCCACTTGGGTGTTCCTCTGAACTGCCATGCGGTTACTGCTCCAGAAGGGATAGGCCAAAGCATGAAAACAGTAATCAGTAAGATTTGCATAGGGGGAAGAAAAAAAAAAAATCCCAAACCTGTCCCACCCACAGACATTCCATCTTGAAAGAAGA
This sequence comes from Nyctibius grandis, assembly GCF_013368605.1. NCBI lineage: Eukaryota > Metazoa > Chordata > Aves > Nyctibiiformes > Nyctibiidae > Nyctibius > Nyctibius grandis. The sequence goes on along the minus strand of NC_090662.1, from coordinate 70,915,722 downwards.
CTTCCACCACCCCCCCCGAAACTCCTATTGCATAACTAACACCACGCTCAGCCTGATCAGGAGCCCTGCAAGGAAAACCTGGGATGTTCTCAAGCAAGTGCTACAGTGCGGTCTCCGATGCTTATCTGAGTACAGTCACTGAAGCTGTTATGATGTTTGCAACCACCTGCTGCTGAAAAAGTATCATGGACACTTGAGATCACGAGACAGTGAACAGTTTTGGTCTGTTTTTTTGGGGGGGGGGGGTTTTGTGTTTGTTTTTTGTTTTTGTTTTTGTTTTTTTTTTTAGGGAGGGTAACATACCTGATGGGGACTTGGAACAGAAGTAGTAGTAATTATTTGGCAAAATAACTAAAGTGACTTCATTAAAAAGGATACATTTCCATGTCCTTAAGTAATATAACTGGTCATTTCACTTGGACTTTGGACTGAGCACATCCTACAGAAAGGCAAAGGCTCTAGTCATGAAATGGAGTCCCACCCATGCATTCTGCTGCACCACTCAGTTTTCAAGCCCCAGCTCCGTAGCTTCTTCTTTCTGTTAAAAAGCAAGTGCTACAAGGGGTGCAAGTCTGAAGCAGTTGGTTGTCAAGTAGGAGTGTGCATGTTGTTCATCTCACTATGAAAGAGGTACAAAGCATCAGGTGTTACGAATCATTGCTCAAACTCAGAGAGTTTGGTGATAGAAAGAACTGTTCAGCATGAGTAAGACAACAAACCATCACAGTTTTTATGTTTTTTATTTTTAACCTCTGAATTTATCAGCTCCTTTAACATCATCTTCTACTGAGCAGTCAGTGATGTTTTGTTTTTAAAGTAAAGACTGCAAATGTAGGCAATTAGCTCCTCTCTGAGAATCTCTGGGCTGGGAGAGAAGCGAGGAGGAATTTTTCCCAGAGGCTCTGGCACTCAATCCCACCTACTTTCAGTGGGAGCTGGATGCTGCATGCCTGTGGGTGTGTTTGAAAATCCCACGACTTGTTACTTGCCGATTTCTCTACCGTGGACCACAGATCCCAAGAAACTTGGAATTTACCTGGGTGCCAAAGGAGTTCAGTGTCCACAGGTGTCAGCAGAAAGCCCTCCAGTTCACTGTCTGCCCCTACGCTGCAAAGTTTGTGTAATCTTTTTATCTTAAAAGAAGCTGTAAACTACACAGTGAATCTGGCTATGTGCAGACTGGGGAGAATGGGGTTTCCACAGCACACGCCCTGCACACGGATGACAGAAACAGCCTCACCTTTGGAAGCAAGCACAGAGTAGTAAAGGGGTTTGCTGCGGAACCATCACCCTCCTGGCTTGCCTTGCAAAAGGGTTAAACAGATGTCTCCATGGCTGCCAACCTACCACCTTCCACCAGCACCGAATTAAAATTCAAAATGAAAAAGAGAACATTACAGTTAGGTTGTGCTCAAGTATGTTACTCAGCCTCCACCACAAATGTGATGCTGTTTAAGTTCCGGCCTGAGTTCAGGACAGTGGGCCTTCTCCTCTCCCCTCCCCACCCACGAGGGGACGGTGGCAGGGCCCTGCCTTCAGCCCCGCCAAGAGACACGTGCTTCAGCCACACACCAGCAGGTTGAGGGGCAGCATCCTGCGCCAGCTGCCTACAGAACTACAGCGCCGGGGCGCAGCTCCAAACTTCTTTTTACAATTGTAATGATTATTGAATAATTTGGGTCCAAAGGACTGCCCGTCAGCAGACTGGCGGGGACAAGGCCGCCAGTCTTGTAGGACGAGCCGGGGCCGTTTCCGCCAGGAGAGAGCCGCCGGCGGAGCCCCGGGGCGGGTGGGACCGAGCCCTGCGCTGCGCTAAGGCACAGCCGAGTAAACAACAGGTTTGGCAGGTCCTTTTAAATCCCTTCAGCTACACGCATCCGGAGATGGGTGTGCGAGAGAAGACGGCAACTTTTACCTCATGAAAGGGAAAGCGCGACCGGGGAGCGTTTCCCTGGCGCAAAACTGCAAGTTTAGAAAAAAAAAAAAAAAAAAAAAATGATAAAAGATGCCCGAAAAAGCAGAGCCTGGTCGCGCCGCTCCCGGGACAGGCGCAGCGCGGGGGGCGGCGGCCGCTCTCCGCCGAGCACCGCGTGGCGCGGGGGAAGCGCCGGCCCCGGGCTGCCGCCCGTTACCGCCGGCGGGCTGGCCGGGCGGCTGGGGGCCGCGGCAGGCGGAGGCGCGGCAGCGCCGGGAACAAAGACCCCCCCCCCCCCCCGGGGCGGACCGAACTACTTTCGCGGGCGGCCCCGCCGGTCAGGTGGAGCCGCGGGAGGACACAGGCGGGCGGCTCCAGCCCCCCCCGCCCCGGGGCTGCCAATCGTTCAACTTGCCGAAGGACGAATAAAATTAAAAATAAATTAAAAAGCACAGGAAGGGGAAGGCGGCGCGCCGGGGAGGAAAGCATCGGGCGCGGAGGTGGGCGCTGCGAGGCGGCCCCCGCGCTGCAAACACCGCCCCACCACGCGGTCTCGGTGCAGCCGCCCCATCCGGCGCGTCGGGGGGGTGGGTAAAACGGCAGGAAGCCGGGGGTCGAGCGGCGGCAGCCCCGCCAGGCACCCCGACCCCTGCCCCCAGCAGGGTGACGGCCGCCCCCCGGTCCGGTTCCGTCACGTCCCCCCGCCGCCCCGCGCTGGTTCCTCATGGCTCGGCCCTGACGCAATTCAAACATGGCAACAGTTGCACTTCAAAGCGCCGTCGCGGACCTCCCAGCAACACGGGCACGTCGCGGCGGGGGCGACACGGATCCCCCCGCACCCCCAACCCTGCGGCAGCCCCGGGGCGGCCGGCGGGCCTCGGCTTCCCGCCCGCCCGCCCTTGCACACCATTGCCGTGCGCGCAGCGTGGTACCTCGAGGTGCGCGTGTGCATCCAAAGTTTCACCACCCCTCCAAAGTCCTCCTAAAACCGGCAGCCAGCCGCTAAAAAACACCGTCCCCCGTGGCACAAGTTTTACCCCCCCACCCCCCCGGGGCTGAAGCCCCCCCAAAGCAGACGAGCGCTTTCCCCCGGTGCGCCGGAGAGCCGCGGCGCCCGCAGCACATGCGAGCCCTTTGTTTTCCCTGCAGCCGGGCGCTGCCTACGTGCCGCGCCGGGGGCAACGCCGCACGCCCCGCCGCGCAAACACCGCGGAAACCGGGAGTTGAAACTTGTTGGGGCCGGGCACACGCCAACGGGAGCGACTTTCATTCGCGCTGTGCTGCGAAAGCAGCAAAACGCCATCGCCACCCGCCGCGCCGTCCCCACGCCGGCAACGCTCCGCACCGGGACGGCGGTGGGGCGCCCACCGCGATGGGGAAGGCCCCACGCTGCGACCCGTGAGACCGGCAGCACGTGTCACGCCAGCCTGCAGCCCCACGTTTCCCCCCTCTCAGGGCGTGCGGAGACCCCGACCCCTCCGCAAATACTAGCGATAACAAGAAATAAATTAACTGCCCTCTCCTCTCCCCGTGTTTCACGGTGGTGCCCGCGATTTCTCCCCCCGCTCCGTGAAACGGGGCGAGGAGAGAAATCGCGGGCGCCACCGTGTCCCTCCGCTGGCACCAACTTCTGCGCACCGGTGCTACAGGTGTGCGGTACCGGGCCGCACCTGCGCCAGCCGCTCCGCACCGGCGAGGCACGACCGGCGGGTCCGGCGGTGCCTCGCAGCCCGCGTGGCGAGGCTGTGCAGCCGCGGCCCGGGAAGGGTGCCGTGCAGTCCGGTATTGCCAGGCAGCCCGGTCTCCCTAATCCACTCCGCAGCTGGGGACCGGCTTTGGAGTTAAATCGCCGAGAACCTGGCTTTAATCTTACTTTGCGGGGAGGGACGGGGAGTCAGAGTTGTCGGGATGGGTCCGCAACAATGCGGGAGGCATTTCTCCCGACCTTTAAACTCCACTAATTGAAGAAAAAGAGGGAAAACACCGCGCACAAGAACCACGCGTGTCAAACTGTTGCAGGCGGCAAACTCTTTTAGCCGCGGCAGCACGGAAGACAGGCTCCGGGATTAACTTGTGCTTAACAGAAACCACCGACTACTGCAAGAAAAATAAAAAACCCAACAACACACAAAAAAAAAAACCCCAAACGAACGAACCCCCCAGCCTAACCCTCCCGCTCCCCCTCGGCTGCACTTTCCTTCCCCCCTCTCTAAGCAGAAACAAGAAGGGATCACTCACCGCTCTCCCGCGCCCACGAACAACCGTGCGGTGCGCCGCGATCCCCACCGCTGCGCGCCCTCTCCGCGCTCTGCCCGCCTGCCAGCCCGCGCGGGCGCGCGAGCCCGCGCCGCTCCCCCGCCCCCTCCTCCTCGCTCCTCCCCTCCCCGCGGCGCCCGCCGCTCTGCGCGTGCGCCGTTCCCACGGCTCCGTTCTCCTCAATCGCGCCCTCTCGCTTTGCGCGCCCCATTGTCCTTTTAAGGGAGAAAGGCCGCGCGGGAGGCCTGGGAGGAGGGAGGTGTTGCCCATTGTGACGACGGAGATGACTTCACGCACGCGGCCCGCTCCCCCGCCCCGCCCCCCGGCAGTGGGCGGGCCCCGGCCTCAGCACCGGCCCCCGCGGGCTCGTCCCGGGCACCTGCCTGGCTCGCGGCGCAGGGACGGGCGTCTCGCGCTCCCCCGCCCCGCCCTGGCGGCCGGTGCCGCGCAGCCCGCCGAACGAAACGAACCGAACCGCTGGAAGGCCCCGCTCCTCTGAGCGCGGCGCGTCCCCGCCGCTTGTAACGGCGCAGCAACTGGCGGCTCTCCCCGTGCAAAGCGCGGCTGGGTTTGCACCGGAGACACGGGAGCTAAACCTCAGTGCGGAGGGTTGTGGCCTCCGGGAGGGAGAGGGAAAGGTTTTTTTGCTGGTCTTGGGTTATGGGGTTTTGTTTGGTTTTTTTTTTGTTTGTTTGTTTGGGTTTTTTTTTCCCATGTCGGGTTCATTTTAGCACGCTTTAAAAATCGTCAGTGGCTCAGCTGAGTTTTCCTGCTGCGTCAGAACAAGTGATTTAAAAAATTTACATCATCGCAAGCTCTGGTCCATGCTCTTTCTGCGATTCAGGGAGAGCTGCTTCACGAAACAGCCGGTGGGGTTGTGTTGAAATAGATTTCCTTTAAAAAGGAGCTCTGCCCGGAGGATTAGTGTGTGATCCGCAAGGTAACGCTCAGGCAGTTCTGACTGGGCACCAGTACAGCCTCTTAACTAGAATAAAACCGCAAGCTGCTCCCTCCCAGGCTCCCGCTCAAACCAAGCCCCAATGCCGAGTGCCTTCGAGCTATTTAGAAGATAAAAAGGTTTCCCACAGAATCGACAGCAGCTCAGACATGGTATGCAGTTGTTTAATACTTGAAAATATTAAAAATAATGGGCATGAGTATTTCTATAACGAGTGATTGTATCTTGAGAGTGACTTTTCTGGTCTAATCCTAATTTAGGCACAGATTGAGCAACTTCCCAAGAGCGCTTGCTGAAATGATCCTTTTGCTTCCAGCAGCAGCACTAGGTACCCTTGGGGGATTTCCAGGAGAGCAGGACAGCCTGCTTTTCCTTACCTTAGTCTGAGCACCTCACATCATCTCTACTTGCTTGTAAATCCTTGGTAATTCTACACCGTTTCCTTCCTCAGTGCTGCGAAACCAGTCAGTTCAGGCATGAAGCACAGGAGGGTTTCTCACAAGGAAGTCTCCAGGTTTATCTGTGAGGTGGTGGGGTTTTTTTTGAACGATCATAGCGTGCTGCCTTTGTTACCTGTGCTTCCTTCCAGATACAGCTAAACCAAATCCCACTCAACTTTGTGAGACACAAGTGTAGCTAATGCTGAATAATTTCTCAAAATACATATAGAATATTACTGGGTTTAACTAGTCTAGGGAACTCCACCAGCTCTTTTGGCAACTTCTGTTTGCATATAACGTGTCTGGTTTTGTCTGCCTCTTTCTTTTTGGTTTGAGGGAGTGATTCTCCCAGATTTTTTTTCCCCATTTTTTTCTTCTCCAGGCCCCTCAATGACATTCCTTTTAGTCCAGTGCCATCTAGTATAGTATTTAAATCTCCAAATGCAAATGAAATGGCATTTTCAAGGAGAATCCTCATGGATATCAAGCAACGTGCTGCCTCTCAGAACCCAGCTGAACAAAACTGATCTCTTGCTGCCTTCCCTTAACTACCACGATGACCATGAACAGAATGGCTCAGGGGAGGCTTTGACTGCATACAAACCAGGGTCAGGGGCAACTGCTATTTATGTCCCTACGCTCCAGATTTCACACAAGCCCCAAAGCTCAGTGAAGAGCATAGACTTCTAACTGACAATAATGAACACAGTTGATGCTGTAACCTGGGGAGGATCCGAGTTTCCGAACTCAGCTCGGCCGTTCCCAGAGGAAAACAACTTCCTCGGCCTTCTCAGAGGAAAACAACTTCTATCCACAGAAGTCAAAATGGCAATGCATAAATGAAAAACATGGTCAAAACCTTCATTTCTGAAACATCTCCAGTTTCCTTGAAGCATTTGCTGATGACATTTCAGGGCTACCCTATAACTCAACAGTGGTTTGAGTTTTCATTTGCAGCTGGTAGCTAGCTTGCAAATAAATAGAAGGCACTTAAATAGCTAACGAGCTTTCGTCAAGGTTCCTCTAGCCCCTTCCCCTTGAGCAAGCCACCTGTGCTCCCCACACCATCAGAGGGACACTTTGTCTGACCTCACTGTGTGGAAAAAAGGTGATGAAAAATAGCCCCGAACTTGGAAGGAGTTTAATTTGGAAAATGCAGACATCTGAAATAATGCATGTGCCTTTACACTACAGGTAAAGCCTCATTTGACAAGGCTCTGTTTTAAAAAATTAAGCATCTTCCTTTCCACTCAGAGCATGATATAAAGGAGGAATATGGGATTTCATGGAGGTCACAGGTGACCTGAAATATGAGCTTTATACCAGAGGATTTCTTCTCATCCAGGTCAGGTCTAAAAAACGTTTACTTTAAACATCTCTGGAAAACTAATGGGACCATTGCTGCATTCCAGTTAAACTGGTACCTTTCCTGGGTAGGATCTTAATTATTTTAGCTGGGAAGCTCAAATATGTCACTGGTGTAATAATAAAGCTAACCACAAGGGGTTTTTAAATATAAAACTTACATGTATCATGAATGCTGAGGCAGAGGCACTAACACAGAGGAAAAGTAGGGCATTTGCCAGCTAAGACATCTGATCCTATTGTGTTATTTTTCAATATTAATGAATAAGTAGATAGGCTACTTGTTGTCAGGTGAAGAGCAGCTGTCAAAACCAACCCCAGGCAGCTGTTCCTGCTTTGAGATTTCACTGTAAAATGTTTTTTACAACCTGAGTAATTTGAAAGTTTGCTTTATTGGCTAAATGCCTGGCCAAAAGATTTTGAAAAAAATTACCAGGAGCTCTTTCAGGAAAAAAAAAAAAAACAAACTGTTGACTGACTTACAGTTGTAAATAGGATTTTGCCAAGGAGTACAATTTCAGAGGGAGATGTCGTCAGCAGATCAGTTCTTTAGCTCCTGCTTGCACCGGTTGTCCATATGAGTAACAGTATATTAATTTTTTGAAGGTGCAAATGCTCACAGAACTGGTAGTTTAAAGCAAACAGGTTAATAAAGAAATGTGATTTTTCCCTCTGTTTTGTGTTTTAGGCCAAATGACGGATGGCTACAAATAAACAGTTACAGCAAAGTTTGATGATAATAAAAATAGATACTATGATATTCCTGCTGCCAGAATGAAGTGCTCAAGTTAGGTGGCTCAGCGAGACAGGACCCTTGAACTGGTTTGGTCCTAGGGACAAGGCAGATAATTTATAGCCCAGCCTAAGTAAGAAAGCCATCAGGGCTTAACAGAGAATAATGACCTTTCTGAAGACTTTTTAATTGATATTTCAAATTCCTTAAGAGCAAGATAATTCTCTTAAGTTCTTAAGGATTCCTCAAATTCTATAGCAAAATTATCATTTTCTGTTACTGCTTAAACACCTTCAGTGCAGCTTCTCAAGTGCTACTCATTTCTTTGCAGCACTATTGCTTTCATCCCTATTAAAGCCAATAAGACTATTCTATGAGGATTTATATTAAGGCGATTTGAAGACTCCATTAAGAAGATCAGCACTCTCTGCCTCCCAGGCTGTTTCCTGTCAAGAAAGTTATCCCCCCTCATCCTGTCATTTGGGGCAGTTCTGAAAACTGACACCAAATATTTGGAAACCCAAGAGAGATCTCTCCTCTGAACCGAGGCCCTCATCTTTCTCAAAAGCCTGGGGAGAAGTTCCAGATGTTATATTGACAGTTTCAGAGTAATCTTTAGGGAAGAGAAAGTTATGAACTGCTTTGGAGAGTGTTGTGTAGGTCTGGTCTCACACGGGATCCTTTAGGGGACAGAATTTGCTCTTTGAAGCTTCTTACTGAACCTAAGACTCCTGACGAAGAGCATCCATCTCCTTAACCCTCTTTGCCACTGCATGGCTCTGAACATAGACATAGCTGGCTGGGAAAGAGAGAAAAACAAGGGTAGCTAGTTGGGAGCATTTGTGGTGGCTAGAAAGCAGTGGTTCAGTGTGAGAGGCTTTTTCTCTTGACCTCTTTCTCAACAGGAATCAAACAGGTAAACAGGGATGCCTGGGAATAGAAAGACCTAGGGAAGTTAATTGATTTTTGTCATGTCTTGGGAACGAGGTTATATCCTGATGCCTGAAATCCTCTGCTAGGGAATAGCCAATATGGTCAGTGTAGGGGGCAACAGGACTCCTTGGGGAGCTGCCAGGAGGGATTTTCTTACAGGTGTAGGTGCTCCAGGCTCATACCCAGAAGTCTGCTAAATAAAAACAAGCAACCTGAGGCATTATCTTTCAGGTTAAAATCTTCACCGATCACCATCCTTTCTTTGGAAGTTTTCTAGCCTACAGGTCCGTTCTCAGTGACACTGCTTTTAATCTACAGTACCAGCAGACAGAACAAATGTCCATAGGTTCCCTTTTCAGGGAAATAAAACAAAGATGTTCCCAGATCAAGGAAGAGCTAGCTGAAGAACGAGATCAACCTAACACTGAGATAGTCCTAGGGAAGGAAAAAGGCACTTTGAGGAGGTGACAGTTTCAGATTTAAGACTTTGACTGCAGGGAGCCACAGAAACTACAGAGAAAACACATCTCCCTGTGGGCAGAGTTTTTCCTCAGCCAAAGCAAGGATAGCGATACCTCACTGAGCTCAAGTACAAGCAACTAGTCTCATGAGGGGATAGCATCTTGCTGACCTTATTGCCAAGCTGCCAAAGACAGACACAGTACTTACAAGTCTTCTGGCGAGGAGGAGCTGTGGGCAGACTTGGCTAACCAGGGGAAGGAGGTAGTGGGAGGACATGGTCCCTGAAGGAAATCTGCAGAACCTGGAGTCCCAATCACAAGCTTTGAACAAGCAGCCAAGAAACAAGTGGAAATCTGCACTGAGATCTGGAGGGAGGAGCTGGAGGCAAAAATTTTTGCAAGGGTAAGTGGGAATGGAGTTGGCTAACAAAGACACCACATTACACAGATAACTTCAGATAGCTTAAATGGACTGAATCAGCTAATTGGGCTGCAACAAATCAACCAGATTTGACACTTCACATCCTCTAAAAAACAAGCCAACAAACAGATAGAGGAAAAGGGCAGGCAGGGAGAAAGCAGCACAAAGATGGGAGGCAGTAGGATACATCCCCCTTCCTCAGGGCAGAGGCATCCCCTTCTGAAAGTAAAAAGAAGATAAGGAAAGGTGGAAGACTTTCCAGGAGGAAGTCTTCACTCACAAAACCATGTAGATAAGGGGAGGGCAGAAGCAGAATGGGCAAGCTTCCGCCAAAACTTGAGCGGATGCTTATCACAAGGATCCTCAAATCAGCTCCCATCATGGATGTTCATGGTCAGGCATTAACTCTACAGGGTGATGAAAGAGAAATAAACCCAAACCACGACACACATCTGACCTTAGTGACTTCCCTCAGGTCTGAGTGCCTGTTCGTATTGCAAATTACAGTGTGCAGAGAAGTCAAGGGACCCAGATGCTGCCTCCAGGGCAGAAGTGGCAGAGCCTGAGCTACAGAGCTTGTGTGCAGCATGAGCCCTGTGCTACACAGGCACAGAGTGATCTGATAGACATCTCAGGGCCAGGAAAAAAGTTCCTCTGTCTTCACTGACAGAGACCACCAAGGAAGCTAGTACCAGTGCCATGAGGGTATGGGAGAGAGGGGATGCAAGAGGCTGCTGGCCTTGGAGGGCCAGAGGAGGTATTTTGCAACTTACCTACATCTCCAGGAAAGACGTATGAAGCCTCTCAGCAAGGAGAAGACAGTTTTTGAAGCAAGAGGGTTTAGGACTTCCATGCTACATACCTTTCAGCTTCCAAAGAAAGGTCTTTGAATAGAGCCACAACTGAGGTTTTCTCTCTCTCTCTGGCCTGAACTGGGGTGACTGGGCTTATCTGGGAGGGGTTAAGGCTGATTAGGTGCTGTGGGTAGGGAGATACTCCAGCTGGGACTGAGCTCACCTGAGCAGGCTGGGGGCTCAGCTGAGCAGCAGTGCCCTGAAGCACACGGGATGTTGGGGGAGCCCAGCCTCCCCACTGAAAGGCAGGTGAGCATGTGTAGGGTGGATCCTTGAGTGATGGCACCCCCAAGTGACTTCCTGCTCCTCTTTATGAGCCCCTTATGAGGGGAAGCTGAACAAGAGCAGTCTGCAGGGATGGCCAGGCCCTGAGGAGGTGCCCCGGGATGGCATTGTCCTTCAGGCATGGGCACTTTTTGAAAAACAGCTAAACGAAGTGATTGCTATTTACAGAGTAATGAGCTGGCCAGTCAGAGACACTTCAAAAACTGGCCTTTCTAAAACCAGCTAGCAGTGTGGTTTCTGAGATGCTATTTTCAGCACGCTGTCAAAACAAATCTCTATCCATAGCTGAACTGACTGACTCTTCCTGTCAGGACAACTACCCTTAGCAGTGGCTGAACTGGCCCTAATGCAAGGTTTCAAATCCAAGAGCAATATTTACCGGTTGATTTGTGTTATCTGTAGGAGGGAAGTGGGAAAACTGGATAGCTATGCAAGTGACCTCTTGAGCTGATCCTTCTTTGCCCTGTGAATGCTGGGGCTGAGTACTTGCACTCAGAGTTGATCGGGAAATCATGAACATCTAATTCACACCATGTAATAAAAAAAGAAAAAAGTTTGAGCAAGGGCTTGATGGCAAGCAAAACAGTTCGAGGTTTCAGGCACTTTGTGACATCTAGTACCAGCCATCGTCCCGGACAGACCTGAGACTGCAGGCCTGACCAGCCTGGTGTTTCCTCTACTCCTAGATCCTCAAGCTGTTTCAGAACAGAGAGGCCCAACACTTTTAGACACACAAAGAAGGCAGGAGGAGTGGCTCAACTGCAACCCTCAGGTGCAAGGATGCTGATGCCCATCAAGCAGAGATGCGTGTGTGCTGTGATGGTCCAGGTATTTCCCAGTTGCATGTGTGTGTAAGCATTCAAATGCTTCTCACTGAAATAGTCGGGCCAAGTTTACCCTCTTATAAAACACATCCCGCTGTAAATTAGAATAAGTAGCCATTCATAGGAGGCCTGCAAAACAGGAGGGGGTTTGTATGTGCCATTCTTTAAGGCAGCAGCAGCCCTTTAAAATCTCTTTTATAAGCTGTGGCAAATGGGCTCCCAGCATGCTCCTTACTCTTGAATCAACATGTAGATGCTGACTGGGGCACCAGAAACATCATTTTGAGGGTGTGCTGGGAGGCCTGGGGGACAGATACCAATTGCTAAACTCAGGAGTCCAATTCAAATTGGTGGCATCTTTCTATCTATCCCTAGATAGACCAGCAGGTCAGGTGTGAACCTCATGCAGGTACAGCATGCCAGAGACTCAACTTCTTGGGGACTGACTCTGAAATAGGTCAGTGCTGTAGTCCACTTTCCTTCAAGCCTGCTGCATAGGTCCCCCCGTCCTGAACAGCAGACTATTTAGCTCTAGTAAACACTGCGTTGCTTTGTAATGACTGTGCCCTCCCATTCTCATGGTCCCAGCCTCTCACTGCCCTTGCCTTAAGGCTGTGATGCTCCTGTGCTGGCTTTTACCCACTTCCCACCTCCTGCAGGGCAGCAGGGCTCAGCAATGCCTCCACAACTTTTTGCCTTCCAAATATCTTGGTGTGTCTTCATGCTGGCCAGCTTCTGCTCTGCAACAGAACAGCTCCCTGCTAGGTTTATATAATCCAGTTACTCATTTTCCATTCTCCAAGTCTGTCGTGCTAAGTAGACAGGAGCAGAAAATGTCATCTGCCTGTGTGAAATTCATATAGGGTCCTTGCCAAAACACTAAGAGTAGCTGGCTTCAGCACCATAACTACATTCTTCATAGAAATTTACACTGAGTTGCTGGAGTGCAATCTCTTACCATCAATGTGGAAGCCCTACTAACGGTTAGTCTAACATGGTGGGGTAACAGCTGCCTTAGACTTGAAAACATCCATAAACCTGACATGTTCCCTTCACTGCTAGTTCTCTGTTGGCACTGAGGGCTTCTAAAACTCACCTATATTCTATGTATGGTCCTAAGAAAGCAGGTGCTTCCCGCTCCATAGAGGAAATGGGAGTACACAACTTCTCTGAGTTCAGTCAATAACCTGTTGCTGGAAAACTCCTGTTTCTCTCTCACGTAGGAGTGATAATGCCCGTAATAACAGAAGTCACAGGAAATTAGAAATAGTACTCAGATCTAACCAATTGCATCATATATGTACCATAAAATGATCTTAAAACAAAACACCTTCCAAAGTATCCAAGTGAGTGACAGCATCCATTGCACACAGTTCTCAAAAGAGCTGTAGGACCACACAGGGTATCTGAAGCAGAGCAGAGAATTTCCTGTCTTGGGAAAGTAAGCTGCATCAGTGTGTACAGAAAAAAACCAACAAACCTGGTCTCTTACCAGGAATCTGGGGCTGGCACAGAGACCATCCCTTGTTCTCAAGTTGTGAGGTGTCTCTGACCAACATGACCATGTCTGGAGTGGCTAAAGTCAACAGGGGTTAGCTTTTGAAGATGGAAGACAGCAGTACCTGTGTGTGTGCAGATCGGTTCTAGCACAGAGCAAGCTAAGCACACTCTGGTGATTCTTTGTTAAGGAATTGGAGACTGCTCTGACTGGATGAAAACCACCTGGTCTTGATTGTATCAGATGTACCTTAGTAAGAAGGGCATAAAACGCCAGCTGTTATGTCTAGTATTGTTCACCAATATAGGATGTCCAGGGCATGACAGAAAGCAAAAGTGATAGAAAGAGTAAAACTTACTGATAACTACTACCTGATATTGCTTCCAGACTGTGCAGCTTGTAGCTCCGTGAGCAGCATACTCTTTATGGACTCATGTTAGTTGTAGTGCAAATTCTGAGCACTAGACAAGGCTGGATTCAGACCAAAAAGCAACATCTTGGACCTAAGTTTTTCACCAGACACAGAGATAAAATCTTCTTCCAACACTAAAACAAGACAGAAACTGTGATTCTTGATTTGACAAAGGAATATAATGATATCTTTGGCCCTGGCCTGATTGCCAGATGGAAAAGATATTGACCCAGTAGGATATTTGTGCCTGTGGATCTGATACTTTGGGACAAGTAACTTAAACTGAGGTCATACAATAAGATGAACTCCTAGAAGATTCAATGAAAATAAGTTTTAAAACATCTGTTCTCATGTTTAACTTTTCCAAACCCTTTATGAATTATTTGTTTCCAAAAGCTTGCCAACCATAGGAGTATATAGGCTTGTATTTACCTGCCTGCAGAAATCCTGCAAAACCGTTCAAAACACAGAGAGCAGAAATTGCCTCTTAAATAAGCACTTAGGCTTAATGTTTGTTAATGCCACAGAGGCTGATGTTAGCTGTCTGCTACCGGTTTGGAGACTTCAGTGCTTTGGCTGGATAAATGCTTCCTATTCAAAATAAATGATATGAAGTTGAATCAACCTATGAGGACAAAAATGGAAGCCTAACACAAAAAGCCTGCAACTGGAGGGCTGCCAGTCTTCTCTCACCTCCCAACTGGTGGCAGGTGTCAGAGCAGCACCTCCCTCACTGTTAATGTGACTACCATTTAAAAATAACCTATATGAGCTGTTTATACTGAAGGGTTTTGACACTGGCCTTTCAGCAGAGAACAGATCTGGACTATGTTACTGATTGCCCTTGCGACAAACTGTGTCACATTGTGGTGGGAAGAATGAAAACAAATGGATAATCGGACAGGAGGTCCCTTCCGTTAGAGGCTCCTCTTCTTCCTGTGCTCCTGGGTCAGCTGAGTTGTGAAATGATGCTAGTTCTAGTGCAGGCTTAGTTATTTCAAATGTGGAGTGGTGTGTGTGCCTCTGACTTTGGGGGGTATAATAACTTTTCTGGCTAAGACTGCAGATGGGTTTGCTCTGGGCTGTGTTCACGGCTGGTCTGTAAGGTTGAATTACACACCCAGACTCGCAACGAGCTTAAGTGCATGAGATTCCTGCTTAGTCACCTATCATCTTGGCGGACTTTTAAGTCTGGTTTTATCTTTGCATTTCAAAGGTTTCACTTACATGCTGTTCCACTGCTCAGCTGTTAGGAAAGAAATATAAAGGTACGTCCTCTCTCCAACTCTCTGCTCCTCCTTGGAGGGGCCACTGCCACCTCTGTTGCCATGCTGTTGTGGTCTCTGCTGCACTGTTGCAGCTCTTGGCAGTACTGCTGCACAATGAGCAGCACCGGGAATGCCATGACAGACCCTTCTTCCCCGTGCCCAGGCCTCTGGCTTCTCCAGCCACACCTACCTTCAGCGAGGTCTCCAACTTGCGTTCCAGCACAGCAGCAGGAAGTGAGCACCAGCGTTTTGCCCACTTTTCAGGCACTGCTTCATTGCCCCTTGCCTTTTTCACCTTAAAACATCATCGTGGGAGAGCACTGGCTGTCCACCTGTGAGCCTCAGCCCTCTGCAAACCCTGGCCTCATCCACGCCACCATGCAGGCTGCCCCAGGGCTGGCAACCATGTTAGTCTCCAGCCGTGCCGTGAGGTTCGCAGCACAGCTCACCTATCCCACTGCAATGTGAGATGGCGGGACCTTGTGTCAGATGGGAAAGGTTTTGTTTCAGCTTGGCAGGGCAGTTGGCTGGCAGCATTAGTCAGTGGTTTCTTCAGGCTGGCGCAGCAGACCCCATGCTCCTCTCCCAGGGGCTCACGGGTTATCAAGGCCGTAGCGCCTTTGCTACCTTGAAGAGGTGATGGCTCTGCTTTCCCCCAGGCATTCACACAGTCCCTGTCATGGCCCTGTAAAGTCCCCTCAGGTGTCTGCTCGCCGAGGTGGGCTGATGGGGTACGCAAGGCGGCAGCTGAAGAAGGGGAGGCAAATTCTTCATGCTCCATTTGCTGTTTTGCTCACAGGCCCAGAGCTGCTGCCCCTGAGCCTGCGTGGTCCTTCCTAGCCACAGCTTCCTCCGCTCTCCTTCTCTTAATGTTTATTTTGATCCTGTGCTGTTCTTCCACTTTTTTTTTCCTATTTTATTTTATTTTATTTTATACCTTCAATAACTACTTGGCCGTCCCGCTTCTTTTGCAGCCCTTCCTCAGCATGGCAGCCCTATTTGGAATGGTTTTAAACTGAAAGAGGGTAGATTTAGATTAGATATTAGGAGGAAATTCTTGACTGTGAGGGTGGTGAGACACTGGAACAGGTTGCCCAGAGAAGTTGTGGATGCCCCTCCCTGGCAGTGTTCAAGGCCAGGCTGGAGGGGGCTTTGAGCAGCCTGGTCTAGTGGAAGGTGTCCCTGCCTGTGGCAGGGGGGTTGGAACTAGATGATCTTTAAGGTCCTTTCCAACCCAAACCATTCTATGATTCCTCCCATGGGCAGCTGCCAGGCTCAGCCAGGACGGCTCCACCTGCAAACGCAGGATGCTTTGGCTCCAGCAGATTCTCTGGGCAAGACAGGACAGCCAGCCCTCGCTTTCTACACAGAGCTAAAGAGAAGAAAAGTTAATCTTTTCTAGCACAGCTGGATTGGTTGCAAATAGCGAAATAGAAATTTGAGCACATTTCAAGGCTGAGTTTGGCATTGCCAGTGCTGAGTCAAAGTTAAAAACTGTGAACCTAAGAAACCAACGAGAATAAGGCAACATAGTTAATACATAATCTTGTTGGTGAGCCATGTCTATCTGTACAGGTTTGCATAAAAGCAGAACAACCTCTCTAAATGTCTCCATGATTTCTGTTTAAGGACTGGGGCATTTAGGATTGCCACGCTCCAGCCACCACTGTTCAGCTCAGCAAAGCTAAAACGTGCACTTGGCTTTACACACTCATGTAATTCCACTGAGTTCTTCATTTATTCATCTTTAAAGTCACTTTTAAAAGTTTTATTGTCTCAGATTAGAGGGCTCAGAAGTTGGATTGAATCCTTGTAAGCCATTCTGGCATTGCCACAGCTAGAGAAGAGTTAAATCAGGCCTGTTCTGTAGCGTCTTTATCAGGTACAGGGAGCAATCAAGAAGTTTTGCTTGCTTGTTCTTATTCCAGGGGTTTGTTTTGTGCTAGTACAAAACATACTTTAGTTTTGATATAAATGTAAATACACAAGAGCTGTGTGTCCTTATATTGGACTCAACTTTGTTCTTGGATCCACGTTCACATTTTGTCCCTTTATTTTACGTTATGGCAAATCTGCTCTTGAACACGCATTGTGCATTTAGCCAGAGGTTCAAGAACAAACACTTTCCTGTCTCATCCAAGCTTTTTTCTCTTGCTTTAATGTGTTTTGTCTATTTCCTTGCTACTTGCGCTAAGAACACAATGCCTTGGAAAAATCTTGTTTCGCTGCATATACACTCCCTTTGTATCTGTGCTAACTCTAGAGACAGGCAAAGCACAACGTGAAGGTGTTCAAACAGCTTTGGCCCCTGCCAGCTGTTTGTCTTTGTGCATTTCATGCATTTTTAATTGTGCACGCTTCTGTTTTTCCCCAGTTTAATGCTTTCATGAAGAAAGCCTGGCATTCGCTTGATTTGCAGCCATCCACTTCTTCGCAAGCAAAATCCTGTTTCATAACAGCCTTTCTGTAACTTGGGTGCTGGTTATACCACAGAACAATGTTTTAATAAATGTTATTTACATTTTTCAGGGTAGCTAGAGGGGTTTTGGTTTTAATTAGCTGAGTAAGAAAGAGAGCCATGAGTGATTATACAGACACAAACAGAGCTGCTACCATCATCTCCCAGCTCCTTACCCATGGCCCCTATGCCAACATAGCTGAAACAGGGAAAAAATAGTCCAGGACCCTTGCAGGCAAATATTTTTTTGAAAGAGGGGGAAATCAATGAAGATGTTACAGTGTGTATTGTGCCTGGGGTCCTCAATAGTTTTTCTTTACCTGATTAATTGTCTAAGCCAGAGGCAGAAAGTCTCTTTTAGATTTGGGAGGAGCGAAGGGAGAGCGAGCTCTCCTGCCATCCTTCCCCAAGCAATACTTTGGCAGGGGGGGAAGTCAGGGAGGTTCTTCTGTGGAAACACTGCCTGCTGAGAACCACTTCAATGAACTATGGGCTCCTTCCTCCCCCATCTTGCTGCTGCTTCCTTCTCCTTCCCTTTCTAACCCTTATTCTCAACACAAAAGTACAAGTCACTCAGAATCCCCCTGCTTATGAAACCTGAAAGGAGCAAGGTCCAAGAGACAGAGGGGCATCCCAGGAAGCTCTTTGAGGAGGGACCTCACTCAGTAGCTCAGCCTAGGACATTGCCAGGAATGTGGCCGCCTTGGATGGCAATAGAACCAGACAAGGCATTAGGCTTGCAGCGCTCGGGAAAACTTGCTGGTAGCCATGCATCATTTTTTGGATGAAAAGTTCCCAGCACTTTGGACGTTTGCAGGAGCTGGTCCCCTTGCAAACAGATTTAACTTCCATTGTCAAAGGAAAGCTTCATTCAGCTACAGGCCAAGTGCGAGTAAAAGACTGATGTGTGCAGGCTGTAGCTGGCAAAGTGGTTCTGGTAACGACAGCCCGGAGCAGGCTGCGGAGGGGCGAAAAGGGGCATGCCTACACTGTTGCCTTGTACTGCTAGGTCCTGCTCTACCATGGAGAATGGGTTCTCAGATTTGCCCACAAACATCATCTGTGATACTGGGCTAAGTGGGATCTATCCAGGACATCCTGCACTTAGTGATAAGATGAACCATGCTGTTCACAACTCTACCCAGAGTCAACGCTCTGGCAGTCTTCACAGTCAATCTCCTGCTTGTCAGACACTGTGTGTTGCCACTACTCTCTTCCAGGCTATCTTAACCAAAGAGAGGAACACAAGGCTTTTTAATATCTTCATTAACACAAGCCTGGGCCTTCACAGAGATAAGCATTTGTACTTAAAATGCCGAGATCACCTAGAAGCAAACTCTTATGCGTAAGAGTGGGACTGGCTTAATAAACATTGTGTGTTGAAAGCAGCAACAATAGTCACTTTATTATTTTCCCAAAAGAGAGTTGCTTCTCTTCTGTGCACAAACTAATAGGTTAGCAGACTGCAGTGTTCATGAACGCCTGTCTAAACTCATCGGTTTTAGGAACTTCCACTGACTTCAGTAAGCCATGGTGGATCAACTTGTATTTGCACTTGCTAGGACACACATTTGAATTGAAGATCAGCTAGTTCATTTGTCACTTCTCAGCATTGTGCCAGTTAAACACAAATGACTAAGCCCAGAACAGCTATCCTATTTCTCACTGATCACAGCTACCCACGCTACCCCTGGCTAGCACAAATTCCTGCTGACATCTGAAATTCTCTTCTAACAAAGTCCATGCACAGGATGAATTAAATAGCTTCTCTGGTCTGCAAGTTTTTTCCTAATTCTCCTGTGTTCCTGTTACCATTTACCATGAATGGAAAACAGGAATGGAAACCTTTTCCACAGCTTTAAGAACATGAAATCTGGGTAGAGCCATGGGGTGATGTTTCCACTCACATCTCCTGAATGCAGTTTTTCTAAAAGTCATTTTATATTGGAGGGGATGGAGGGGGGGGCAGTGAATGTCCTGTGCACCACACCCACTTTCAGCCAGCTTCATACTATTTATACAGTCAGGAACCACAGACCATCTGCAAGAGGTTTAGATCTTGGGCAAGCCAATAGCCACACTAATTCCAAGCTGGTGGGTTCATATTACACAGTATGATTTAGAGCACAACCTATTTATCTCATTGCATAATGACAGTTCAAAAGCTGCATGTGTGCAAGCAGGTAAACTTAATTCAGGTGAGAGCACTGAGCAGAAGAAACGGGCTAAGGAGACTTAATGCAAGAGTTCACAGCTATCTCAAGTACAGAAGCACAGACTTTGGGCTGACATCCCAGTTCATTTGAAATTAATTCCACGCCTTTTTAAAAACACCACCAACAACAAAGAGGGTTCTCAATTGTACAGACCATTTCTGACTACTATTGGAAATCTCTTGCTAGCACTTCAGATGTCTTCCACCATGCGTTTTCTGGTATTGGTGGTGATCTATTTGGGCTTGCAAGGAGCAGGGACAGGTTGTGGGGCAGAGAGGGGAGAGGATTAACTTGATGTAGCTTCACACAGCAAGGAGGTCTCCTATATTCTTAGACAGCCTCACCCCCACCCGGCCCTGAGCCAGACCAGGAGAAGCTAAGCTTGCAGGCATCCCCATTGCCTCCACTGAACCACAACTACTGCTTCTTAAGTCTTGACAGCTTGTCTTGTCCCAGCAGCCACAGTTTCTGAGGTGGACTTGTGGATGGCTGTACCTCCTGGAATAGCTTTGGACTCAGGATGAAAAGCCAGGGAGACTTGGTCTTGCAAAGCATCTGTTTTCTCTTCCTCCCTTTTGGTAGGGAATCGGTTGTCATCCTCACACAACAGCCAAGCAAGTATTTATATGCATTTCTGTAGTGCTTAATCACATTGCAGATAGTAATCATAATCACTGTATTGTAGTTAAGTATGAAGAAAGCCTGTTCTCCTGTCCTAACAATTACAAAACTCTCTAACCATACACAGCCAGACAGATTTGCACATGCCCACACCACCACAAATCAACAGGTTTTAGAAATGCCTTTGAACTGGAATTAACCACAGATGAGACCTCAGGGTACTTCTGTCACAGCAGCATTGAAAAGCTGCTCTCAGTCACACACCAATGGACGTGGGATGAGCAGTTGCTAACCCCAAAGCTGAACAGCTTAGGTCGACAAGGCAGAGACTGGCTGAAGCGAAGTCCCACCACTCTGTACCTCAGCTCTGTAGCTGCAAAATGGGATATGCTGTAAGCAAATTGCTTAAAGGTCTTGGTGGAAGTCAGAGAGACTTAGAAATTAAATCCACATTTTCTGGTCTCTATCTTGTGCCTCTGTAAGACAACTAAATAGTTTGTCTTCATATCTAAATTATTAACATATAGTAAAAAAATGCAACTACCTCAGTCTATCACTCTTTTAGATTTCACTCTCATAAACTCTTATTTTTTGATGTGTAAAGAACATGCTAATACATCACTTGGATACCTTTGAAGAAATGAATTCCGTATGGGAGGACAGGGCTGGGGGGGATGTTCATAAAGATTAATGCTAGCTTGGCCTCTGCAAGCTGCCTCTGCTGGACTTCTCTAGGCATAATTAAAAGCAGCCAAGTGAGGTTTCTCCTCGCAAGGCCTACTGAAGGAGCCCATCTCTTCCCTCTGGCTGCAGGGGCAGGGTAAGCAAAATGGCTTCCCTAGGCTAACACCAGCCTTTGTGAAAACCTCTTGTCGAAAGCAGGAGAATGCAAGGATTGCAGAGCACCAAACCCAACATCTGGCTGCTATTGAGGGAGGGATTTAATTTTATTTTTGTTCAGGCTTGTATCAGCTGGCCAGAGGAGCGGGAGAGAGTCTGGAACTGACTGTGCTGTGTGAAGATTGGGATGTCTCTTGCATTCCATGCCAGCCTCTTGCTGGGAGAAGAGATGCCCTGTGATAAGCATTTGAGCTGCTCGGGAATTGCTTCTGCTGCACAGTCCTGCCAAATGCACTTCACAAATAAAACTCAATTGTCCATTCGCCACGTTCACTTCTTTAGCACTTCAGCCTACAGCAGGGCTTGAACACCTGAGGCTGGGTGAACAGAGCACTCCACGGTTCACCCATTTTAACGTGTTGCTCTAAGAGTAAATGGATCATTCAGGGAAAGGAGTCTGTATTGGGGAGAGTTATTTTCTACAAAGAGAAAGAATTACAAGTTTTGGCTGTCTTCTGTGTTTATCCCTTGTGCAAGACACGTAGACTTGCACAAGTCTTGGATAACCACTACAAGCAGGAGGAACAATATTTTACAAATTACTTCATTACTCGTATTAGAGTAACCGGTGTGAATACTTGAGCCCCTCTGATATAAACCACAATTATTTTACATTTGTGGATCCCACCAAATTAATTATTGAATGATAACGAGGTTGTCACTAGATCACACAGCAGTGAGGTCCTTTAGAGCAACACCCTTTGAAAAATATGCTGTGGGGAAGGATCGGGTGCGGGGGTGTTGTGCTTTTTTGTTTGTTTTTTTTTTTTTTTCTTTTCCCTTTGAGACAAAGGTGGGCTTGGTTAAAGGAGAAAATAATTTGTCTGGTCACATCCTCTTCTGACAGTTCTTTCAGAGGAGCTGAGATGCCCTGTTAGGTCTGCGGGGAATACAGATAGGCCCATTAAAGTGTCAAGCTTCCCTGCAGAGCTACAGCTTTCCACTGACACATCAGCTTTGCAGTGGCTTCGGCATATAGTTTACCTTAACCAGCCACCAGATAGCAGACCCGTACAGAAATTTTCCCATTCCCTTCACATCCTGTGCTGAGCTCAAACCAGCTTATAATGATATATGTATGATGGAATAGCAGGAGAGAAAATAGGAATGTCAGCAATGAAATGCTCCCTGACTGCAATGGCAGGAGCCTCAATCTCTGAGCTGATGGGGTGACAGACAGGGAAGCAGCTTTGCTCTTAACTTGAGCACAATTTATTCCAACAAGCTTACCTGAAATGCTGGAAAAGAACACACTAGATCGGTGAGCTATTTCAACTCCTACCTGTGCAAGTTTTCTCAGTTTTCTTCTACTTACCCTTTGCAGAAAACATTGTCGTGTTCCCAGACTGCATCAATGAGAGCGCAGTGGGGAGGAAGCTATTTGCACTTCCTCATCTGGACAAGTTTAGTCCTGCTTTACTTCAAGTACTTACTGCCTTTAAGATGTCAGATCCCACTATCTCTAATTTACATATTTAAGCCTAACACAGTTAGTAAGAAGGTGTATTAAGTATGTCCACTCCTATTAGAATTTGACCACAAGCAGCTCTATGGTTTTTATTCACATTTATGGGATCCTATAATTTTGCTTCTACACTGCTGATAAACCTCAGTATCATCAAATGATGTATTTGAGGATTTCCACATACATGGTCCCAGGCTCTGAGACTTTCAGTTCTCTCCTGAGATTCTCTGCCTTTTCAAAACCAAGAGTTAAAATGAATCAACCAACATGCCCTACCTCACATACACCATGCACACACACGTGCAGGGAACTCCATTTCACTATGCAGTTTTCAAAAATTCTCATATTTTTGCCAATTCCAGCAGAGACAGAGCTGGGAGGGACAGAGTGGGAGGAATTTCTGAAAATGCAGTTCAACTTAGAAAAGCCTTTAATTACTAATCAGAGTATTTCACTGTCATTCTTTTGCACCTTTTTTTGTTGCTAGCACCCACCTCTCTCTTCTCTATCAATCAACCTCTCTTCTCATGGGACATGCTAACTGACAGACTGGAGGGCACGAGTTTCATTCCAGCTTTTTAAGCCCGAGTTCAAATATCAGAGCAACCCATGTGAAGAGAGGAAAGAGACCCTCGGCTGCAGTTAATCCCACGCTTCCCATTTTGCTGCCACCCGGATCCCACCCCCCTTCTCCCCACTCCTCCCCATGCGCTCCAGATACTAAGGCAGAGCAACCCAGGCTGCCTAGCAAATGCCACCCTGCTAAGAGCTAAACTTCACTGTGATCCCATTTCTTCCATCAGCCACACCTTCCACCTAAACCTTGAAAACGATGAGCTGGGCAGGCTCGGCACGGTCAGACTTTTCTGTCGGGGGGCCAGAAGGGCAGGTTTTGAGAGCGAACCCTAACACCCCCTCTCCCCCTTTTTGCCCCAGCAAGTTCCCAGTACCAGGAGTCACTATCAGCTGAACCATTTTGTTCGACTTGTTCCCTTTACGAAACATGCCCTCCAGGTTCAGATCAGCTCTTCGGTCGAATCTCTCGGTTCCTCTGCAAGGAGAAACTGACACTGACCATTATTCTCACAGTTTTATTTGTAAAGGACATAGCATGAAAAGCTGTATTTCAATGTACTGCAAAACGTGAAAAACCCATGTCAGTTTGTGATATGTATGTTAAAGTGCTTGATATAACAATACTTTTACTAATGTCGTCTTGAAAATAATCCAGTTCTTACTCAGTTAGTAATAATGTAAAGACAAAATATACTTAATGGAGACATTTAAGGATCATTTTAAGCTATACAGGGCACATTTGTACATTTCAAGTGTAACACACAATATTTCCCCTTAAGATGCGCACCTTCATTTGATTGAAAGAAGGAATTTTCTCAAATATCCCATCGCGCAACTATTCTAAAAAGACATTTTTGAACAATGATACCTAATTACACAAACCAACTCGGAATAAACGTGAGTAGATTTTTCACTAAACAGTAGAATTTCATTCATTTCAGAGAATTATAAATACACATTTTGTACAATAGTGAGGCATTTGATTCTCTGACTCCCTCAAGTTACCACGCTGGATGTTAGTATAACAGGATTATGCAAACTCAGACATCTGCAGACAGGTATTGGATAGGATTTTTTTTAAAAAAAAGCAGATACCAGAGAGCTTTGGTCTTTTCCAAGATTCCCTTTCTCAACCAACGAAGGTGCTTTAACACTGAAGTAAAAACTGTGTTAGCTTAGAAGAATCCTGATGGGTTTCTCACCATTCTAGTGGGTAGAATGTTTTCTGTAAACCTTACAGAAAAAAAACTCCCAGTTTCCAATAAACAAAAGTAGTCTACTAACAAAACCCAAAACAAAACCAAAAAACATGGTAGAATAAAATGCACTACAAAGAACCATACTCCCAAGGCTGTCAAATAACTAGTCTTCTAGGAATCCTGAGACACTCAGCTGTGCCCCTTTCAACATATCTTAGGGTGCTTTATTGCCTACAAGGAAATACTAGACATACATAATTTTTATTGTATTATTATTAATATGATGTGAAACCTGACAAAACCAAACAAGTCAACACTTGCTGAAAAAGCTGATGTGAAGTTGTGTTAAAATTAAGTGCTAAAGGTTCGTTAATGTAGTTTGAAATGGGGGAAGGCCCTGCTTTGAATTTTAAAATTTCTCAGGTTTTGACTTATTTTAACTTAAGAAAGATTTATGTAGTTATTGCCCTTTTCTCTGTGTGTGGTTTGTTCATCTGTGCTTGACCTTTAGATGTGCCCACATTTCTACTCTATCCTGCTTGCACTTAACCCATGTCACGGCGGATGAATTTTACAACTGCTTAAGTCATAAATAAGTTTTTGGAGAAGTATGCAGCAGTATACTTTTGAGAAGTATCCAGCTAGCAAATGCAGATGATGCTGTGAAGAAATCCAAGGACTAATGAGGTTATTATTTCAGTAAAATGAAAGTCACTTAGACTGGGTTGGGCGTGAAAAAAATCGTGTATAGCAGTCATTAGACGTAAAAGGCTTGAGCTGTTACAGAAATCAAAACATCCTAAGCAGTCATTACCAAATAATGCTGCCACATGGTTTCTGGTGCTAAATGTGTAATTTACTGATAGAGTTAAGTACTAGGGACGCATTTTTAATTGCTGCTGAAGGGTTGTCATGCATCTTCTGCTGACTTTAAGCAGACTTGCCTGGCCACACAGAAAACCCTAACACCTCAAATTTCACATTTCTGGAAACATAGGAGACGTCACACAGCCGTGGGCTCTGGCTACTAACTCATGACACCATTCACAGCCTTTACATTACTTACTCACACCCACAGTAGTGACATGGCAGTGCTGCCTACAGTATTTGGGATGAGTTTAGTCAGTTTAAGGAAGTACAAGCTCAGGAGGAAAGAACAGTTATTAAAAGCCGGAAACATCATTAAAGTCAATGACGCCCTGACAGTGTTATTTTACTTCTTTCTTAGAAACAAAAAAAGCTTCTATAACATAAAATTCTCCGTTCTAATGTAACAAAGTCACATGAGTTTTCTTCTGACTGGGAATATGACGTGAAACTTTGACACAATAAAGTGGAGTGCTGTTTTAAGAACTGAACAGCAGGACCACAGGGAAGTAGAGAAGCTTAATGAGAGGCAGGGTGAGAAGCCAACCCTAATTTTCTATCTCTTTCTTTTCCTTGGCTCTCATCCCTCTCTCCACCACATGCACACTATACCGAGACCTGTTACTGCCCACCATTCCAAGTCCCTCCTAATGCCACGTGAAAGCACAGTGCAAGGCAATACCACGTACAGTACAGTTAGGGGCCTTTCCCAAGCCACAGCTGACAGTGAGACATCCACAGAAATCCACTGGCAAAACGGCCAAGATCATAGGGAATAAACAAGTGAAAACAAACACCTATATTTAAACTAACCTCCAAAAACTAAAACCAGATGAAACTAACTATGCCCTCAGATCCTTCCAACTCCCCTCCATAAGAATGGAAAATACACTTCGTATTTGCTGCACGGTATCCACAAGATGATTTTAGTGTAATCTATTGTTAAATTTTTAGCCTACAGGATTTCAGTTGCTCCCAGTTCCTCTTCAAGAGCTGTACCTATATATACACGCTGTATTACTAACACATTAACTGGAAAGAGTGTAAGAGAGGAGCCTCAAAATACCAAAGCGAGATTTTTTTTTCCCCCTCCTTTTACTTCATTCCTTTTTTCCCTCCTTTTGCTTCATTCCTCTTTTTTTTGTAGCTGGATAATTTAAAAAAAAAGTAATCTTAAGATCCTGTGCTTCCTAGTAACACTCATTCTGCGGGATAAAGGAAGACTCATAACCTGTCAGCATTTCAAAACCAGCCGATACAGTTCAGTAGCACAGCAACATCTGCGTTTGTGGCCCTACAGCAATGATTCTTCTCAAGTACAGCAAGAATTTGGTATGAACCAAATTCCTCAACATGGAAAAAACCAAAAAAAAGTCATCCACAACACAAACTGTCTGAGGGCGAGGGGGAATCATCAGAACATCTAGACAGGCAAGGGACACACCGAGTGAGTCAAGCAAGCCATCATTTCCCATCTCAGGCTGCGGCAGCACCGCTTAAACAGGTCTCTCATACTGTGAGGCTCGAGGCTGACAGCAGTCCTCCTCTCCAGTGTTTAGGCATTTCAGCACTTGTCCCCACTTTTTGGAAATCAACAGAGGAGACACAAAAGACCTTACAGAAAAAAAAAGATGACTCACAACTTCCATGCATGGAAAGGGTTGAGCCTTCAAACAAACAAAAAAACGAAGGGAGACCATGTACAGTAGGGTAAAACAGCATATGCTTACAACATTTCCAAGAATGAGACAATCACAACGGCTACATAAGGATACTTGCTGTATTAATTTGCAATACCTGAAAAAAGCCCTGCTGAGTTTGCGCTGTATTTACACATTGATTGGCTTCTTCCTTGCAAGCAAGTAGCGGCATCCCTTCCCACCTCGGTCCTTCCCTCCCCCCGGTCCTTCCCCTGGGTTTAAGCTACTCATAGTCAGAACAAGAACATTCAGTCTAAGAAAAATTTCTTAGAGTAATATAATTTCTTAAAGAAGATAGCATATTTACACACATCTAACACATGAAAATACTCTATTTTATACTAAATTTCTGTTTCAAATAAACTACTATACTGCATCTTAGCTTTCTGCAGCTTTAGAGGACAGTCCCCATCGGGCACAAACTGGGCTCTCCCACTCCCGCTTCAACCGGCAGCTTTGCCTTACAGTGGTGCACTACCATTGTGTTCAAGTCCTGACAGGTCTCCCAATTGTGGTTTGCTTGCTTGGGAAAGGAATAATGAAGTTCTCAGCAAAGCCATGCTAAACATCCACTCCTTTAATGAGCGATCCTTCCAGGACGATGTTGAAATCTTGCAATGTCTGTAGGACTCGGATAAGGGAGTTGACAGTCATGCGGTCCCGTAGGAGAGCGTTCTCCTCATACATCCTTGTGATGGGCGGGCACTCTGCCAGCAACGGGATCCACTGAGAGAGCAAGTGGTCCCTGCAAAGGGGATGAAAGGAATTATTTTAGCACCAAGTACAACAGATCTCAAACTGAAATTCTTCTCCAAGAGCACAACCCAAAACACGCAATCTCTTTTTGTGGGTTATGCATGTTGTTTGCACATAAAAGTTTCGTGTGTAATCATAACCCTTGATTTCATTAGTAAAATACACATAACTTGAACATACTATAGGAATGAAGATGGAAAGATATCAGCAGAATCAGACAACTGACTTTGGAGGAATTCAGCAACATTTTCAGATCAGGAACAGGAAAGTAAAACTCAGGAAAAAACAACAGAGACTGTTTTCCAACTGATTTGCATGTATCCAGACAGACGAGACAAAAATGGTACTTATTTCTAGACATACCAACTTCCATCCTCCAAAACAGAACTAAGCTCCCTCCCACCTCTCCCCAAGTGCAAGACAGAAAGCATCCTATTAGGAAAGAAAGATTAATCTAGAATAGTTTTGTCAAAATTACAACAGACATCCCATTTTCATAGGCAAAGTGATTCAATGACGATTTAAAAATGCACCAGCTCTTGCAAAGGAACTCTGTATTCCCAAAGCCAGCACTTCATCAAAAATACAGTTTCAAGACAGATTTTGTACACATGACTGTCAATCTAACAGTTATAAAAAAGCTCAAAATGTTTTTAGCAGTTTAGACACTCGCCATGTATCATTACTGCTTCTTTGCTCCAATTTTTCATGTAGTATTAAAGCTGCCTGAAATAGGTAGTGGATAATAGATAGGTATGATATGTCTTAAAATGGAAAACTAAAGGTAGTAACAACGGTATAAAAATATTCTTCTAGTCTAATGCAAGAGGACACATATAACAAAGACCAGTTAGGTACCTTGTCCCCAGGCAAACCAGAATTTGGAATTTCCCGTCCTTTCCAATGTTCCTTGGAGCTGTATTGATGGCATTCACATAATGACAGAAGGTTTTGCATGAAGATCTCTGAAGCAAAAGGGCCTCCTCATTGTCTCCAATCTGGTCACTGGTTTCAAAATAAGCAACAGCTTTCTCTGTGGTAGGGAGAAAATCAGAACCCAGTAAGCAGAAGTACTTCATTGTGACATAGAATTACACAAGGGAATCCTTAAAAAAAAACAAACCCTGCTGAGAGCTATTGCACAGTTTAGATATGGATTCTTCACCTGAAGACCATAGGGTAGGTGGTGATCTCCACCTCTGCTACATCGCAGTGGTCAGCAGACTGGTTGATGTCTAATACAGTTAGGTAACATCAAGGAGCCGCACCAGAGTACCTGTCAATGGTTTCATTGTAAGTGATACCATCAGCTTTGATTTTGCACCTTTTCTGAGTAAGCACTTAACCCTCAGGCTAAGTATCTCAACTTGTGAGCATGTTTTAAGTACGTCTTAAATTAAATAAAATTAAATTAAATTAAAACATAGGCCTACAGATAAGCATCACCAGAAGACCTGTGCATTGATTAGGAAAGTTCTCATAAACAACTAAAAATCTAAACCTTTCACTCCCTGCCTTTTCCCAGCTGTCCTCCTAACATCGATTGCTATTCTACCCCAACCTCCAGCTTACCTTCTTTCTGGGTAGAAAAGCAGCTGTTTGAACATTCATCTACGAATAAATGACTAGAATTGGAAGTGCTCTTAAATTTCTGCACTGATTCACACTCATCCCTTACATACAGTTTCTTATTTCTCGTCTTCCATCTTGTTTCTCATTGACTTTAGGCAACCCGGAGCAGGTGCTAGGCAGGAACAAACGGCACTCCAGCTGATGAGAATCCGAGGTCTGTGTGTGAGTAGTCATTTTGCCCTAATCTTTCTTCTCCTTCTGCCTCCAAATCACATACCAGCTTACCTATGAAATCCCAGATGAAGACATTCTTATGAAAAATGCGAGCTGATTTGAATCCATGGTGGAAGACCTGCTCCAGTGCTGCTACCAGACCATTTTCTCCACACAACAGAATGGTAAGGCTCCCTCTCTGTGGGAAAGGGAGAGTCTGTAAGTACAACTTGCCTTGTTTCTATGCCAGAAGTTTCAAATCTAAAGGTTAGTAGTCTCTACTGGTACTTCAGTTCCATTTCTGTTTATAAAAATATTTACATGCTTTTTAGATACCAGGCAAGTAATGAGAAGTAGGAAGTACCTCTTTCTCTGGCTTGTGAAAGTGTTTCACAATATTGTTCACAGCTTCCCCAATTCCCTCTTGGATCTGTCCTGCATTAGGCTCTGTGAAATGATGGAAAACACACTGGCTGCAGACACCAACTTTAAAACATTCATCAAATTCTCATGATGACATAGCTTGAACTGCAGGAATGATGCTGTATCTTTAACAGAGTTCAGGCAATCATTTGTCTTGGGTAAACCTGAGCCTTAATTACAAACAACTGATGAGCAACCCTGGAACAGTCAAATAAATTGCCCTACATAAAATGCACACCCCAAGGATCTGGCTTGATAAATATTTTATTCGAGTTAATCACATCTTGCTCATCACATAGAGTACAGCAACCCTCACACAAAGAGACACGGGCTGAAAGGTTGTAGCCCAGTCATTTGACTCACTTGTACGTGACAGAGGCCAGAAAACCCAGCACTCATTAATTCCTGCCTTGAACCCACAATGTTTTATCGAGCCAAAACAAGCATCTATTTTAGGCACACGTCTAGTCATTGTACCAGTGTGAGGGGCCACAGGCAGAGAATATTCCTTATTAATGGTTCCAAGAGTAAGTTATCTTCTGGGTTAAAACATATGCCATGTTTCTGCTCTGAATCTGTTTAGCTGTATGCCTCTGCTACTGGATCATGCTATGCCTCCACCTGCTACCATCTCATCTTCCGATGCAGGCACCTGCAGAAAATTATCTGGTCCCTCATTCACTTTCTGATGAAAACAGACTGAACTTTTAAAACTTCATTTTAAGCAGATGTTTTCCAGACTTCAATCATTTTCATGGTTCTTCTATGAGTTCTTTCTAGTTCTTCAGACATATGTAGGTTGCTATTACCATGTCCTACAATTGTTATTTTGGAAGCATGAAGTAATTCAGTATCATTTTAGTACATGGTGACCTCCAGAGTCTTTGTGGCAGGTCTAACACAGAGCCTCACGTAGCTCATGAGACAAATGAATTATTGGGCCTTACTGTTCTCAGACCTAAGGAAGTGCTCTGCAAGTAGCTCTGGTGCCCACTCCTCCAGCTAATACGGACTCCCACATATGAAGCGCTGCAGTGGTCCTGTGGTGGTTTTTAAATGCTGCATTACTCTTGGAGGCTAATCTTTCCTTGCTTGACATTTCAGGAGCCACGTCCTCTAATTTTACAGGAGCTGGATAGATTTATGAATAGGATCTACACTGTGGTCATCTGTATGTTTTAGTGGAGAATGCCTCACGTGGCCCTTACAGTCCCATGCCCCGTTGTAGCCAGGTGCAGTTACTCATAAAAGCTAATTTTAGGGACATGAAGTTGATGTCCCCTGGGTCCCTCTGGAGATGTGCTCCTCCAGAAGGCAGTTCACAGCATCCACATCAGGCTCTGAACTTCCCTTCAGAGAGGACTGTCTTCCCACAGACTGCAAAGTGAGCCAGAAAGCTGAGCAGCATCAGCTACTGCAAATTCTGCTGCCTCTTCCTCCCTCATCTCGTATCTCCATGCTCTAAGGAAAGAGATTATTATCTCTCAGCTGTCAAAAGGGGGCATTGAAAGAGGCAACGTGTACAGTCACAGAGCAAGCTGCAGACACACAACTGGGGCAGGAAAAACTCATCAGCTTGCAGCTGTTCCTCTGCACCAAGCCTTGCTTCAGTAAGAGCTCTCCTGTTCACGGGAGCTTTATTTCTCAGCAGTTGCTGCCCCCTTCTCTAGGGCCCTGGGGAGAAAGGAAAGGACTTACTGGTGTTCTTCCCTGTGAGGGAAGTGATGCTCAGTCGTCGAGCTGTGGTAGGAGATTTCTGCTGGGGTGGGGTACGGCACTGCTTTCCCAGCTCTTCGTCAGACGTGGAGGACATCAGCTCTCCAATGAGTATTCGCTCCAAACTGCCATCGTCAACGCCCTTTCCCAGCCATCGCCCACAGGGAAACCTGCCGCACAGCCAACACAAGCACAGGTCAGTCACACAGGTAGTCTAGCTTGATCTCAAAGCTACAGGAACAGCTAGCACCCATAAACACTGCTAATGGGCAGGGAATACTCTGTAGCCAGAAACTTTTCACAAACCAGAACTCGGCAGGCAGCGTCCCCTGCACCACAACTGATAGGACCAAACCAGAAAAATACATTCCCCTCCATCCTTAGGAAAAGGGAAATATGTCAAGCTTGCAAGAAAGCACAGGACAACAAAAAGTGTTATACACATATTTGATGGACCACATCTTGATTTCTGCCAGGTTATTTTTCACTTGCAACCACAACTGATATTCAGCCTTTAAAAATATTGTGATGATTAACAATGAAATCCCCACACAAGAGTTCCCACTCAGCTGAAGCTGTGACATCTCATATACAAACCTCACCTCATGTTTTATTGCTGTATTTTTTTTGACCCCACCCACAGTCCTAATGAAATCCATGCATGTGTCCATACCCCTAGTCCTTGTATCCCATTTCCTCCTACTTTCCCCCATACACTGTGGCCAACCTTGAGCTCTGGAGCTCACCTCTCTGAATTATAGTTTTCCAACTCCACGTTTAGAAAAAAAATTAAGTCTGCTTAGCCAGATGTTTTGTAAAACCAATGATGAGTTAGGAGATCATTTCGACATAAGAGGTATGTACTCAATAGAAGATTAAGAAATCATCAAAACCTTTTATTTTCTTGAAATCTGAGTTTCTGTACATTTGTTACAGTACTCAGACATTTGAGTATTTTTTAAAAGAAAAAGAAACCAAAGAAGAAGAGGCCGACTCCCACTTCACTACAACCTCCCTTCAGGTAGTTGTAGACTGCAATAAGGTCACCTCGGAGCCTCCTCTTCTCCAGGCTAAACAACCCCAGCTCCCTCAGCAGTTCCTCGTAGGTCAGACCCTCCAGACCCTTCACCAGCTTGGTTGCCCTCTTCTGGACTCGCTCCAACACCTCAACATCTTTCTTGAAGTGCGGGGCCCAGAACTGAACACAGTACTCAAGATGCGGCCTCCCCAGTGCCGAGTAGAGAGGGACAATCACTTCCCTAGACCGGCTGGCTACACTATTCCTAATAGAGGCCAGGATGCCATTGGCCTTCTTGGCCGCCTGGGCACACTGATGGCTCATATTTAGCCAGCTGTCGATCAGCACCCCCAGGTCTCTTTCCACCAGGCCGCTTTCTAACCACTCTTCCCCCAGCCTGTAGCTCTGAGTGGGGTTGTTGTGGCCGAAGTGTAAGACCCGGCACTTGTTCTTGTTGAACCTCATGCCGTTGGTCTCGGCCCATCTATCTAACCTGTCCAAATCCCTCTGTAGGGCCTTCCTACCCTCCAGCAGATCGACACTCCCACCCAGCTTGGTGTCATCTGCAAATTTGCTGAGGGTGCACTCAATCCCTACGTCTAGATCATCTATATTGATATTGAACAGCACCGGCCCCAGAACTGAGCCCTGGGGAACACTGCTAGTGACCGGCCACCAGTTGGACTTTGCCCCATTCACCACCACTCTCTGGGCTCGGCCATCCAGCCAGTTTTTAACCCATCGAAGAGTCCACCCATCCAAGCCCCAGGCAGCCAGTCTGTCTAGGAGGATGCTGTGGGAGACAGTGTCGAATGCCTTACTGAAGTCTAGATAGACTACATCCACAGCCCTGCCCTCATCTGCTAAGCGGGTCACTTTGTCATAGAAGGAGACCAGGTTGGTCGAGCAGGACCTGCCTTTCATGAATCCATGTTGGCTGGCCCCGATGCCCTGATTGTCCTGCATGTGCTGTGTAATGGCACTCAGGATGATCTGTTCCATCACCTTGCCTGGCACCGAGGTCAGGCTGACAGGCCTATAGTTCCCTGGATCGTCCTTCCGACCCTTCTTGTAGATGGGCATTACATTTGCTAATTTCCAGTCGGCTGGAACTTCTCCAGTTAACCAGGACTGCCGGTAGATAATAGAGAGTGGTTTGGTCTCAGAGAGATGCAAAGAAAATTCTACATTCAAGTCTCATTTAATATTTATCAGATTATTTGACTTCAACTAGGGCTTCTGAAATGAGAGAACCAGAGGTGGGGGAGACCAACCCAACCCTCCTGGGTACCCAAATCAGCCCACAGTACTCCATCAACTGACAATAAGACAAATGCCTTCTTGCTTTCTCTAGATTTAACAAGGAGCAATTTCAGACAAAAAAAAAAATTAAAACTTGTTGCTTACTTGTACGTGTGTCCTGTTATTTCATTTCTGACCATGACACAATCAACCAGCCACTTGGCTAGTAGCCCTGAGTTGTCATGACCAATCTGAACGGTCGTCAGCTTCCCTAAATTCTGGCACTGAAATGAATAACAGTTTTTACGCAATTTAAAAAACAACAGACAACACACACCCCCACCACATGCACACATATGGTCTCAAATGTATGTTTTTATTCAGTTCCATTTGATTTATACAGCAAGTCTTTTCAACCAAACATGCAGAGTGTTTTGAAAAGCAGAATAATTATTTTAACACAGGAGAAAAAAAATACCTTAAAATAAAACTTAATTAAAAGCTTGTGAAGAGATTACATTCTTTGTTGTGAGCACTCACTCTGAATACTTCTGAGAAGTGTTAATTACAAATTTTTGAGCTAAGGTAATAAAAAGGTGGGCTTTTCTAGAGGAAATAGATCTTCAGTACAAATAGCTTTTAAAAAAAATGCATTTTGAGCATACTGACCTTCAGTTGACTCACTGTACACTATGAAGCAGTCCCTAGATCCTTTATTATTTTCAAAGATTGATTTGCTTATTGTTGGGCAAGACAAAAATCACTACCGTGAGACTCTTAACATCACAAAGAGTCAGAATAAGGAAAACAAGGGACTGAATTCCAGTGCAATACGTAATTGTAGGTGGGGCTGGCAGCAACATCTACTAACGTCACCTAAACACGTTTCCCTTGCAAGACCTTAGTTTTCATTGCTTCTAATACTGCCAAACAAGCAGCTTGGGCTGACATTTTCCATAGTGGGTGGCTACCCAAGCTGATACTTTAGGAAAGCTTCAGCCAAAGGAGTATTCCAGAACAGTGTTAGTATGCTCCTTAGAAATGTCTAAATATGTTATTTTGCTTGTTAGAAGCCTGCAGGTCTTTCCTGCAAAATACTAATATCCAAATGAGAGGCAGCCATTGTATCACGAAAATACTCTCTCTCTCTCTGTCAAAATCTACCTATATTTGGCAAGAGGGTGTTTGTTTTTTTGTTTTTTGTGTTTTTTTTTACTATTGTTGTTGAATATCAGTCTGCATATGTTCAATGGATGCAACTTTAATTTTAGTAGCAGATTTTCCTACAAAATCACTCCTTACTGGTACAGCCTGGAGCTACAGGAGCCTGACGGGGCTTTCCCTGCAATTCCGGCTACTAGCTGCTTTGGGGTGGCACCAAGCCAACCTGTAATTGATGGGTGGGAAAGCAGAGGGGACTGCTGGGTAGTCAAACGGAAAAAGAAAACCACAGCAAGCACAGAGAAAAGAGCTCAATGGGGATGGTGGCTCTGCGGTTTGCTGGGGGTAGCACATGAAGCTGGGAAGTTGAAGAAGGCGGGAGTTGTTAGACTGGCTGGTCAGAAGGAAAGCAATGGCAGACAAGGAGCTGGAGTGGGAGAAGTTTGTGACTGGCCAGAAGAAATAGAAGAAATTTGGGACCCAGGTGGTGGTAAGTGGGAAGACAAATTGAAAGAAAGGAAAAGAAACTAGGAAGGGAAATGAGGAGTGAGAAATGAGTCCTGAAAGAGAAAATTAGGATAGCTGGCAAGGAGACGTGGAAGGGAATGAGACGTGGAAATAGACTGGCTAGGTGAGAAAAGAGGAGCCCTGGGCTGGGACAGGGACAGCAGTGAAGCCTATGGTGAAAAGTGGTGCGTGCTCGCAGGAAACTTTTATCTAGGGGAGGAGGGGCAGGCAGCAATGTCTTCCTGATTTTGAATGTACAGGGACCTTGAACACCTGGACAGAATCTGAAATGCTGTGAACTTAAGCCAATAAACCCTCACCGAATTAATATGATTTGGAAGCATGTTTCAAATTGAAAAGTAAAATGTAAAGAGCATGTACTCACCTCAAATGTCATTTCTAGGTGGTTTTTAGGAATCTGCATTACGCCTGTATCTCCTAGTTCTCCTGACACACAAATCCATGGGTTTGATGTGGTTATTGCATTGCTTAGTTTTTTGATGGGAATTATCACTGACCTATAAGGGATCACTAAGAAAAGGGAGGGGGGGAAATAAGTTAGTCTTGACTTTTTGTCTTTCCCTTGAGAGTAAACACAGTTTTTGGAGTAAACCACGCCTCTCCCTCCAAGGTAAGTTCTTGTCCCATGTCTCAGCAGCCTCACAAGGAGAACTCCTCCTCTGTTCTCCCTGTCGAGGCTGAGACAACACCGCAGAGTGCCTCGCCGCGCCGGCAGAGCCTCTCCTCTCACGCAGGGCCCCGGCAGCCAGCTCCCTTGCAGCCACCCGTACACCCGCACCGGGGCGGGCGGCGGTGCCGCACGGTGGTGCTGCAGCCCCGCGGCACAACCAGCCGCCGCCGCTTTGCCGCAGAGCCGGGCCGGGGTCTGCCGAGGAAGGGGGTGAGAAAGCCCATCTGCGGGAAGGCACCGCCGGCCCAGGCTGGCTGAGAGGATAAAGGGGGCACAGGGAGGGTGACAGGGGAGAAGGGAACGTCAGAGCTGCTGGTAAGGGCACAGCCAAAGGCTCATGTCTGAGGTGTCTCTGTGGACATCCCCCCCATTAAAAAAAAAAAAAAACAAACACAACAATAATTTATTACAGTTTTATAAAATATATATTAAAAGTATATAAAAATAAAAATATAAGCAATATATATAGCAATATATATATTATATATAGGAGTATATATTATATATATAGCAATATATAGCTATATATAAGCAATAATATATATTATAAGCAAATAATAATAATAATGATTATATTATTATAGAATCATAGAATGGTTTCGGTTGGAAGGGACCTTAAAGATCATCTAGTTCCAACCCCCCTGCCACAGGCAGGGACACCTTCCACTAGACCAGGCTGCTCAAAGCCCCATCCAACCTGGCCTTGAACACTGCCAGGGAGGGGGCAGCCACAGCTTCTCTGAGCAACCTGTTCCAGTGTCTCACCACCCTCACAGTAAAGAATTTCTTCCTAATATCTAGTCTAAATCTACCCTTCTTTCAGTTTAAAACCGTTACCCCTCGTCCTCTCACTACTTGCCCTTGTTAAAAAGTCCCTCTCCAGCTTTCCTTCAGGTACTGGAAGGCTGCTATAAGGTCTCCCTGGAGACTTCTTTTCTCCAGGCTGAAGAGCCCCAAGTCTCTCAGCCTGTCTTCATAGGAGAGGTGCTCCAGCCCTCTGATCATCTTCATGGCCCTCCTCTGGACTCGTTTCAATAGCTCCATGTCCTTCTTATGTTGGGTGCCCCAGAGCTGAACGCAGTACTCCAGGTGGGGTCTCACAAGAGCAGAGTAAAGGGGCAGAATCACCTCCCTCGACCCGCTGGCCATGCTGCTTTTGATGCAGCCCAGGATACAATTATATTATATTAATAATAGCTTTTAAATCTGCACCACCCATACGTGCTTAAGACAAGGACTGCCACCCCCCCACCCCCCCCCATTTGGATTTGACTCAGGTACCGCACGCTAGCACTGCGAGACTCTTTCTCCATACGTTTCACAAGCTGCTTTTTTGACTGGGTAAGCTTTTACTTTTTTACTTTTGTATGTGCCATACTATGATAGTGCACTCAAAAAAAATACCCTCAGATTCCAAGTGCTTGTCCTACAGGAGAAAGCTGTCAAGCTGGATGCCCCGCAGAAATAAGGTAACTAAGGATGAATAAATCTCTTTGCGCTGTGCTAGTTCCGAGGGGATTTATTGCTTTAAGAGGAGAAAAAGTAGCATGAGTGCCTGTTTCAACAGCCATGTAAAACTTGCTTCACTTCACTCTGAACAGGCAGGAAAATGAAGACTAAGGGCTGCCAAGGTGCATCCAAACAACTGGGTCATCTCATTGGTCCTGCCTTCTCCGCATTGCCCAGTGCTAGAGAGACAAAGATTCATTTTCAGATTTCAATCCAATCCCTGCTGTACTTACAGGAGAGAAAGGGAGAGGGAATCTTCTGGGCATTTAAGGAGAGACAAAAAGAGCTTTAAAATATACAGGAGGGCATAAAGTGCCTTGTATTTCATCCTCCAAGACTTCCATCTCTTTCTCAGTCTGCAGAGAGCAGGCTGTTAGGATGCACACTTAGCGAAGGCCAGAAAGAAGCATTAAGATGTAGAGCACTTGTCTGGGAGGGAAGATGAAAGAGACTATACAACTCGGTGAGGAAAATCAAGTGCTACAGCGGCACTCTCTGCTGATTACTCTCCTTTGTGCAATGCTTTTCTCCAGAGCACTCCCACACAACCTTGGCTTTCCAACTGGTTTCCCAGAGCAACATCCAGCACCCATGAGCCTGGCAGCAACAACCAAGGTTTCCAGATAAGGGCTCAGCTACTCAGACACCAGCAACAGCAACATTGCCTCTTACGAATCATGACAGCAACTAATTTTTATTCAGGGGGAAAAAAAAAATCGATTCTCCAACTCACTGATTGTGGTGAAGACGCTTGTGAAGCAGAAGTAATCCACAGCATTGAGTGAGAGCAAGTGATACAGAAACTGTTCCCGTTCTTCTTCGCAGCGCAGGAAAGCATAACGCTTGTAAAGTTTCCTGGTAGAAACAAATACATTGCTTTCTTGTTGAAAAAGAACCATGTATCTTAAAAGGCGTTTGGATCTCAAAACACCAAATGGAGAGTTGATCTTCATGGGAGGTGTGAAAAGTGAGATTCCCCAGCTAACACAAGCTGCTAGAAACCCATAGGGTGCATTTACCCGCTATGCTACACGTGTTTTACAGACCACTCTTGGCTGCACGCTACCATTGCAAGGCTACAGAGTTCATTTCATTAAAGGATCAGTTTTGCTACAAAGCAGAGATATAAACTAACATTGCTCACAACAGCAGACCTGAACCACCATAGAGCAACCTCATTTCTTCCCCATATCTTCCCACTGTAGAATAGCCCTGTCTAATAACCTAATCTTCCTTAGAAAACTAACCAGAAGGCATCAAACCATGGAAGGCACCAAGCAGCAGCAAGGGTCCTCTCGACACTCTTTCATTTCGGCAAACCCAGTGTACATCACTAGTTGCCCAAAGCGGTGCAAAGGCACACCAGGAGTTAACCTGGACCTGCTCTGAGAAAGCACAGAGCTTGTGACACTGCCTGCAGTCTGAAGGCAGCAGACTCACGAAAAGCTGCTAAGGTAAATAGATGTAGATGAAACTTCAGGAAAAGACAGGTCTGCCACCATGCCTTCAGCTGATTACCCAAGAGGTGACTATCTGCAGCTACTCCTCTTTCTTCCCGTTAGCAGATTTGAGTATTTGGTAGCTTCTGGCATAATCGTATGTGTAACATCACAGAGCCAGCTCTGCTAAGAACTGCATGCAACAGCTAGGGTGTTTTCGTAAGGTTTAAGGGGTTTTTTCCTATATGCATTGCTTTGAGAAAATGAAGTCAGGGAACATCTATACAGGCAGATCCTTAAGTGCCTGTGCTTGCAAAAGGAGGCAAAGCTGGGGGAGCCGCTAAGTGCCTGCGAGGGCTGGCCTCTACCTCAGCCCCTGGGCAGTCAGGATGGGGTCCTGTGTTTGGCTTGAGTCAACATAACGCAGGGCTGCTGTGAGAAAAGGGGCATTCCTGCCTCTGCTGCTTCGTTTGCACAAGATACAGTGATTGCAGGGCTGCAGAGTGGCTTGGATCAATGCACTGATCTGGCCAAAACCTAACACCTCCTTCCTGAAAATTGTGATTTGTTTTTCCAGGCAGATGAGCAGACTTGTGCGCTGCTGGGTGCGCCGTACCTCCTCCCCCAGCTACCCTCCGCCCTTCAGTCACTTCTAGCTGGAAACCACAGTACCCAAACTGTGCGCCTGGCTGCGCCCTGAGCTTGCACAGCACCTTGAAACACACCACTGGGGAAGATGTGAAAGCGAAGCTTTGAGAAAAACAGCCAGCTTACTTGGCAAGTGCCTGGTTGGAAAGCAGCTGCTTCAGGTGCTGAGACAAAAGCTTCTTCTCCAGCGAAAGCCTTATCCAGGCTCGAGCTCTCCCCACATCAGTCTTTATCTCACTCATGTTCTGAACATGCCTGAAATGGGTGGAAAAAAAAATAATAATAGATGAATCATAAAAATCCTACATGCTTCAAATGGCAACATCCAGTGTGATGCAACAGCTGAATTGGAAAATGTCTCCTGACATCATTTGTAGAGAAAGAGACCACCAGTATGGCCCTGCAGAGCCTTGCACCATGGCACTGAGACCCACAGCAGCCCCAGGCCGGCCTGAGGACATGGGGCAGCCCCTCCCGGACACAGCAGGTTGCAACCTGGACGCACTACAGCCTGTATCAGCTGCTCTGTGTCCTGGCATTTGCTTGGCCAAGGTGAGCAAGGGTAGATCTGCTCATCCCTGCACTGCCTGAGGTAGATGTCCTCATGGACACTGCCAGCACTTAAAAAAAGCAGCCACCTTATGAGACCCAGTTGTATCAGTCACTCCCTCGAGCTGCCGACACAAGTGGGTACATTTGTTAGGGCAGAGGACAAACACACATCTTAAGACTTTCTCCAAACCACAATCTACTCTGAAGGCTCTAACAAACCCCTTGATGGCAGCAGCAATGGGAAATCTGACAAAAAGAGGATTGTTGGGGAAAAACAGTGACAGGCAGTCACAAGCAGAATCACATTTTCAGGGATATGAGGCCCTTGTGTAAGTGATAATCTGAACAGCCCTCCACCACATGCTTGGTCTGTAGGAAAGCAGAACTGTTCCACAGGGGCTTTCTTCTACGGTTTTGCTTTTCTTTTTTTTTAAAACTTCCCATATTTCAGTTTGGGGAGCGCCAGAAACCCTAGTTTTAGAGCACAGGGAGCTTTAGAAGAGGAAGAGAACTACCATGGCAGGGCAAAGTTGCTTCCAAAACCCCCCCACTTGGTTAAATAAACAGCAAGAAAAATGAGTAAGTTTCCAGCAGGGGAAAGAAAAAGCTGCAATTTCTTAATTTTCATGCAGTTTGCATGTTAAACGCACAGGCAGTTCAGCCCTCCAAACCTCCGTGGCAGGCTCCAAGTACCACCAGCTGAGTCTGAACTGGTCTCTGTTGCGATTTACTTTCCAACTCCTGCATCTTCCTTGAAGGCCCTCCGTGCACTGCTGAGTGTTAGGGGATGTGGCAATATTTATTCCAAAGAAAATCCAACACAGTCATGCTGTGACTGATGCTTTTTACGTTGACTAGTATAATCTCACTGTCTCATGCTTTTCCCCATCTGTTACACCCAAGTGCGTGCTTTGCGTTATATTTAGACCCTGCATTATTTGAGAAAAATACTCTCTCGTTTATAGAGCTTCTAACATAACAGGACTAGGGCCTTAAGGGCAAATTTGCAAAGTACAATTTAGCGCTGTCCAAAGATACGTGTTCGCTCTGCACAAATGAAGTGGATACCAGACATAGCTCAGCAGCACCGTTCTCTGCCAGGCTGACCTACCCGAATTCTCAAGATACAGGTCTACCTTTGCAATCCAAGCTGAGGGGTCTGTATCACACTGCTCTGTGCTGTACATACATATATGAAGCACCATCAGGAAGAAACAATCAATAAGAGTAATGGTAGCTTGCCAGTGGCAAAACCTGCGTTACTTAAAACCCCTTTTAAAAAAAAAAAGAAAAAAAGAAAAAAAAGGAAAAAAAGAGATTTTTTTTTTTTAAAAAAGAAACTTTTCTCCCGTTTCCTAATGCGACACATGGATAATTCTCTGACTGACGTGAGAAGTACTAACTCTCAGTGAGCTGTAAAACAAACCCAGGAGGGCACATCACACTCACACACAAGTCCTTGCCCTTTATAAGCAAGCTCAGCAGCCTCCCTCTGTCAGCAGCGATGCCGACTAGCTGAAGCACTGCCGAGAGCCTGGCTCCTGGCGCTGGAAAGCCCTTCCTGGCTCAGATTGTGGCCACCAGAATTAGACCTTCCAGCCCAGACAGCTGGGCACATGACATGAAGTCCTTGAGAAACAGGAGGTGCCCTACACCCGACTACATCGTGTTGAGACACTCTCCTCAGACATTTCAAGTCTTTTGAGATCGGAAGATCAAAGTACAGACCATCATCTCCCTCCCTCCCTCCCCTTCTGCCCCAGTGCTTGGCTTGAGTTACATCTAATAGGAAACCCTTAGAAGAGTATGTTATTTTACTGTGAGAAGATTCAAGTACAGATGGACTCAACTTTATTCCTTGCATGCTCTGTACCTCTTCATTACCTGTTTCTGGTTCAGACCAGACTGGCGTTAATTGTGCATTTGGGAAAAATAAGGATCTGCAACCATGCAGCTTGCCAGAAACATTAAAAAGATTCAGTAATCAGTCTTGTCAGCAAAAGCAGAGTTAACAGAACAAAGCATTCAGGAACCCAGATTTATTTCGCTCTCAGTTGTGAGAGTCAGAACAGCTCTATTTTTATCGGTGACCTAAGTGTAAGCACTGTGTGCTCACCGTCACACAGCAAACTCTTCTTGTCAGGGCACTGAACAGCAATTTCAATGCAACTCCCTAGGTTGGGACTTGCTTTTAATCCCATTAGTAATAAAGAAAAATCTATTTTCCCTGTCAAATGTAAGCCTGGGGTATGGCGAGACATACCCTCTGCAAATAGCTATGCTGACAGAAGAGGTTACAGCTGCTCAGTATCACCATGTCCCCGAGGATGGTGTGACTGCTCCCGATACCAGCGCAGTCAGAAATGAGCCGTACTAGCTCGTCCCGTGTAGGTAGCAGGTCTTTGCTAACCCAGCTTCTTTTGACTGCAGCAGGTTAAGCATCGCTGCCGTGGGCCCAGCGCCTGGGGCTTGCACCCTCCGCTGCAAGCTCCTTGCAGGAGGGGAGGCACAACATGGGCATGAAAGCAAGCGCTGGTAGCAAGGAAGAGTTTGCCCAGAAAGAAAGGACCCGAAACTTAACCCAGCTGGACCAAAGGTTTCGGGGAGTTGCCTTAGCACTGACTGGACGCACAGCCATGTGCCCGAGGGATGAGGCCATGCTAGAGGCAGGCTGCAGCAGGAGTCTGCAGGAGAGCTGGAAGAAGGGTGGGAAAGATGCTGCAGATACTTGCCTGGGGGAAAAACTGAAGGGCATACCCCAAACACACTTGTGCAGAGACTCT
Source organism: Nyctibius grandis (assembly GCF_013368605.1). NCBI lineage: Eukaryota > Metazoa > Chordata > Aves > Nyctibiiformes > Nyctibiidae > Nyctibius > Nyctibius grandis. Next base: position 70,872,867 of record NC_090662.1, on the reverse strand, counting down.
CCATGCAGAGAACTAAACTAAACATCTTGAGCATCTTCCTTACCACATCTAAGATGCCTGGCTTTGCGAGGGAGGCTGAGGACACACCATGTTACCTGTACCACAGGCTCATCCCACATTCAGAGCATGACTGTGATCCAGCCCTGCTTTTTAAGTTGTTTACATAACCTTGCATGAGCCATCAAAAACAAGCTGTGCTTAAGGCTTAATCCTCTAGCCATTAGTTCAGTTAGCACTGCAACCCTGGCAATTTAACAATTACCCATCCTTCTAACTTCAGCATAAACCTGTGTGTGCAAACAAATATTAAGCAGCATTCCTTCCAAGCAGGAGAAAGTATGCCACGAGATTATGGATGACAAATTCAACTTACCATCTGCCCAGTATTTTCTATGACCAGACACGTTTGCGGACAATCACGAAATACCCAAGATATTACAAAAGGCAGTGTTCTGCTTCTGTGCTTTTTCTCTGAAAAGCAGCAGAAACACTCTTGTGATTCAAGCAAGAGAGCTCAGATCCATGCTGGGCTTTCAGTAGTCAAGTGGAAGTACGTGGAAGACAAAACGCATGCACGCAGCAGCAAGCACACACGGCCTCCTCTGTCAGCAATCCCCTCCCAGCACGTGAGTTTCCGCTCCAGATCCTCCTTCATCCTTTCCTCAGGCTGACCCTCTACATGCCCGTCAGCCTCACAGGACTAAATTAAGTAAAGAGCTGCCATGTCCCATGAGAGGGATGCTAAAATGACAGACACGTGTTCAAAATGACCTCTTGGCATTATACCCCTAATTACACTGTATATATTCTCCCTCCCTCTTCTGCATGTTGTTTTAGCCTTATGTGGCATGTCATATTCTTCAAAATCAGAGCACAAGACTCAAACTACAGAGCATCAGACAAAAAGGTTGCACACTGCAGGTGGGAAGTACAGTCATTTTCTTTCAGAAATGTCTGACTAATCTGTGGGATCTCACATCAGAAAAAAAAATATCTGTAATGGTAAAAATCACATCACTGTAATCATGTTTTTGTGAACAAACTACAATTAATCTTATTTTTACTATAAGTTTTTTTGCCATATTTTTATGTGGAAGAAGGACATGGTATTACAAGAAACAATACTCATGTTGCCTCGCACATTTAATCGCTAGCATTGCTACCAGCTCTTTACAGATGAGCATTACCGCATTACTCCTCCCCTCTTTTCATGGCACTTTTACCCCACTGCAATCCTTAGTGTCATAGCAAGTGAAGTGTCAAAACAGTGGCCTGACCTGGCAGTGGCCTTGAAGAACAACTGCCTGGTGCTGTCACATCAGCCTCCACCTCTCCCTACTCTCTAATCCAATCCTTCCAGTTCCCAACCAACACTTCCTAAAAAGCTCTCCGGAGTCAGGCTGTGATCTCCTACAGAGCACACAGAATCACAGAATCACAGAATGTTAGGGATTGGAAGGGACCTCGAAAGATCATCTAGTCCAATCCCCCTGCCGGGGCAGGATTGCCTAGACCATATCACACAGGAACGCGTCCAGGCGGGTTTTGAATGTCTCCAGAGAAGGAGACTCCACAACCTCTCTGGGCAGCCTGTTCCAGTGTTCGGTCACCCTCACCGTAAAGAAGTTTTTCCTCATATTTATGTGGAACCTCCTGTGTTCCAGCTTGCACCCATTGCCCCTTGTCCTGTCAAGGGATGTCACTGAGAAGAGCCTGGCTCCATCCTCATGACACTTGCCCTTTACATATTTATAAACATTAATGAGGTCACCCCTCAGTCTCCTCTTCTGCAAGCTAAAGAGACCCAGCTCCCTCAGCCTCTCCTCATAAGGGAGATGTTCCACTCCCTTAATCATCTTCGTGGCTCTGCGCTGGACTCTCTCTAGCAGTTCCCTGTCCTTCTTGAACTGAGGGGCCCAGAACTGGACACAATATTCCAGATGCGGCCTCACCAGGGCAGAGTAGAGGGGGAGGAGAACCTCTCTTGACCTGCTAACCACACCCCTTCTAATACACCCCAGGATGCCATTGGCCTTCTTGGCCACAAGGGCACACTGCTGGCTCATGGTCATCCTGTTGTCCACTAGGACCCCCAGGTCCCTTTCCCCTATGCTGGTCTCCAACAGGTCTGCCCCCAACTTGTACTGGTACATGGGGTTGTTCTTGCCCAGATGCAGGACTCTACATTTGCCCTTGTTATATTTCATTAAATTTCTCCCCGCCCAACTCTCCAGCCTGTCTAGGTCTCTCTGAATGGCTGCGCAGCCTTCCGGTGTGTCAGCCACTCCTCCCAGTTTTGTGTCATCAGCGAACTTGCTGACAGTGCACTCTATTCCCTCATCCAAGTCATTAATGAATATATTGAATAGTACTGGTCCCAGTACCGACCCTTGAGGGACTCCGCTAGACACAGGCCTCCAACTGGACTCTGTCCCATTGACCACCACTCTCTGGCTTCTTTCCTTCAGCCAGTTCACAATCCACCTCACTACCCGATCATCCAGACCACACTTCCCCAGTTTAGCTGCGAGGATGCTGTGGGAGACCGTGTCAAACGCTTTACTGAAATCGAGATAGACCACATCCACAGCTTTACCATCATCTATCCACCGGGTTACGTCCTCATAAAAGGCTATCAAGTTGGTTAAGCATGGCTTCACCAAGGGGCTGAGTGCCCCTAATGATTCCCCTATCCTTGATGTGCCTAGAGACAGCACCAAGGACAAGTTGTTCCATCACCTTTCTGGGGATGGAGGTGAGGCTGACCGGTCTATAGTTACCCGGGTCCTCCTTCTTGCCCTTTCTGAAGACTGGAGTGACATTCGCTTTCCTCCAGTCCTCAGGCACCTCTCCCGTTGCCCACGACTTAGCAAAGATGATGGAGAGTGGCCTAGCAATGACTTCCACCAGCTCCCTCAGCACCCGCGGGTGCATCCCATCAGGGCCCATGGATTTATGGACGTCCAGGTTGCTTAATTGGTCCCTGACCCAGCCCTCATCAACCAAGACAGATTCCTCCTCTATCCTGACTTCTTCTGGGGCCGCAGGGGTCTGGGGCTCCTCAGGACAGCCTCCAACAGTATAGACAGAGGCAAAGAAGGCATTCAGTAACTCCGCCTTCTTTTTATCCTCTGTCTCCAGGGCCCCCACCTCATTCATCAGTGGGCCTACATTGCCTCTAGTGTTGGCTTTACCTGCAATGTATTTGAAGAAGCCCTTTCTGTTGTCCTTGACCTCTCTTGCAAGGTTTAATTCCAAGGAGGCCTTAGCTTTCCTAGTTGCCTCCCTACATCCTCTGACAACAGACTTATATTCCTCCCAAGTGGCCAGCCCCTCCTTCCATGATCTGTACACCCTCTTCTTCCACTTGAGTTTGCCCAGCAGTTCCCTGTTTAACCATGCAGGTCTCCTGGTACCCTTCCTTGACTTCCTACCTGTTGGGATGCTCTGATCTTGAGCTCGGAAGAAGCAGTCCTTGAATGCTAACCAACTATCTTGGGCCCCCTTACCTTCTAGTACCCTGTCCCATGGGATTTCCCCTAGCAATTGCTTGAAAAGGCCAAAGTTGGCCCTCCTGAAGTCCAGGGTTGTGATTCTGCTAGCTATTCTGTTCCTGCCACATGAGATCCTGAACTCTACCATCTCATGGTCGCTACAACCAAGGCTGCCCTCAACCTTCACCTCTTCAACCAGACCCTCCTTGTTAGCGAGGATAAGATCCAGCAGCGCTCCTCTCCTAGTTGGCTCATCCACCATTTGCATCAGAAAGTTATCATCAATGCACTGGAGGAACCTCCTGGACTGAGAATGGCTGGCTGAGTAGGCCTCCCAGCAAATATCAGGGTAGTTGAAATCCCCCACAACAACCAGGCCCCGTAATTGAGAGACTGCTCTCAGCTGCCTGTAGAAGGTCTCATCACCCTCCTCATCCTGATCAGGTGGCCTGTAATAGACACCCACAACAGTATCACCCCTGCCAGCCTGCCCCTTAATTCGCACCCACAAACTCTCAACTCGCTCCTGATCCGCCCCTGGACAGAACTCAATACGTTCTAGCTGCTCACTCACATAAAGAGCAACTCCACCACCTCTCCTTAGTAGCCTGTCTTTCCTGAACAGGACATAGCCATCCATGACCACATTCCAGTCATGTGAGGCGTCCCACCAAGTCTCTGTAATTGCCACTAGATCATAGCCCCCCGACCGAACACGGATTTCCAACTCCTCCTGTTTATTCCCCATGCTGCGTGCATTGGTGTACAGGCATTTCAGGGAGCGAGCTGAGCACACCGATTTGACCCCAGGGGGATGGGAGGCCTCCTGGTCTACCTCAACACTAGAGCGTTGCCCCAGTGGTGCAAGCCCAGCTACTACCCCATCCCCCTTCGAATCTAGTTTAAAGCTCTCCGAATGAGCCCTGCTAATTCCTGTCCCAGAACCCTTTTGCCCCTACGACATAAACCTTTCCCATGTATTACCGTCACGCCTGGTGTCTTATAAAACCAGGCATTATCAAAGAACCCAAAGCCCTGCCTGTAGCACCAGTCTCGTAGCCAGGCATTTATAGAGAGAATCCTAACTATTCCATCCCACGTCATCACCTGAAAATGGAAGGAGGGAGGAGAAAACAACTTGTGCCCCAGACTCTTTCACCAACCGTCCTAGGGCCTTGTAGTCTTTCTTCATCCCCCTCAGACTACGGGATGCAGCTTCTTCCCCACCTGTCTGGAAGATCAGCAGGGGGTAGTAGTCTGTGGCCTTCACCAGGTTGGGGAGTTTCCTGGTGATATCCCTGATTCGGGCTCCAGGCAGGCTGCAGACCTCCCTGTGATGGAGGTCAGCTCTGCATATTGAGCCCTCAGATCCCTTTAGGAAGGAGTCTCCAACCACTAAAACTCTGTGGTTTAGTGGTTAAGCACCTGCCCATACTTCACATTGCAACTTTAAACTCGCCCAAATACTAGGTTTGATTACATTTCTAAATTTGTATATTTATTCCTATTTGTCATAAAATGCCAATTGAAAAGAAAGAATATTGCTCAGGTATTGTGAGCAGGTTTTTATATCCCTTTGCTTTGTCTATATCAAGTGTACTCGCTTGGTCAGTAATTTAAAACAAAGAAAACCAAACAAACTCAAAGTACCAAGGAATTCAACATATCTGCTCTTATTTGTAGAAGTTGGCTGTATTGCTAGAAGACCCCTCTGGGGAAAACAAAAACCCCAGTAAAATTTGTGTGTTTTTCATTGTCTTTTAGCTAAAATAAATCAAGTAAACATGCAAAAAAGTTTTGTAAAATAAAAAGGCAACACATTGTAGATTTGAATGTGGGCTAAGGAGAAGGGTTAGTTCTCCTTAGCCTTTGTAAACCCAGTGAGGATCTTTACCTTATACTACACAATTAAAACCACAATTAATGCTTTAGGAAACTGTGTACCTCATATCTTGTATCAGGGAAACCCTCAAAGCAGGCAGAGTAATTCCTGTATCAGACTTTCGTCTTTCTGTTCCAACAGCAACTACAATGGAGAAAATAGATGAAGTTAATACAAAATTACAGTAATGGTCTGCAATGCATTTGTTTTGCATACAGCTGAAAACAATCTTAAGTGGCTGGTAACTGCAATGTTTCTGTGCATTATCATTAACTCCATCCTGGAAATGTAGAAGCAGACAAAATGAAAAATGCTTAATACATTACTGATCCCTTCCTTAATCCAGCACTGAACTCAGAAATTTAACAGCTTCCTCTTTCGTATGTGAAATACATTAACAAATCTGTACGGTGATGCGTTTTATTAGTAATATGTTTATATGGGAAGCTCACAACTGAAAAGGACGAGATAAAATTAAGCTAGAGCAGCATGTTCGATGCTAAGAATGCCACACATTTATGTGCTTCACTATTCTGGTCAAAGTGCTTTGTGGTGACACATTTTGCTCTCAGGAATTTGTGCCTGCTAGCCAGATTGCTTAGTGCATTACTCATTGAGGCTTATTAAAAAGTGTTTTCATGAGCGAGACTAGTCTTTTCATGAGCGAGACTAGTTTGTCCATAGATATGTCTTTGAGGACTGATCATACAAGTTCCCAACTGCAGGATCTGGAGGACTGGAGAGTCCTTGGAAGATGACCCACTAAACTTCAGAGACTTTTACTACAATACCCAGCAGCAGTCTGTGGGCAGGGAGATCTCAAGGTCATCAGAAAACCAACCTCTCTCACAACACAGAAGTAATTTAGTGATTGTGAAGGGCCAAGCTAAAGCATAAACTAAGCATCTAGACTGATGGATAGAGATTAATTACACAACTTCTGAACTGTACTGTCCACCAGTATAAAGATTTATTGAACATGGAGTTATTCACATTGGGATTTGAGAGACAGATTATGCTCACTGAAATAAAAATGTCTGCTATCTTAGCCACATCTCCACACCTTCAGCTCCTTCAGAGATCACCTCTTGCGGAAGCACTGCTTCTCACACCTCACTCAGTGCTGGTTAAAAGGGAATGAAGGTAGTGAACTGACATCGAGTGATTTTCCAGACAGGGATAATAAGTATGTTCATTTGCCTCCAGCAATGTCAATCTGTTTTGTCCAGACATCAAGGCATCTTCACAATGATTATGAAAGGTCTCAAAATATAAATGTGATATTAGCAACCAAATACACTTGAAAATCCTGCATGGGTTTCATGTGGCTGTAGTGTTCCTCCTGGGCCCAAGTTCATTCACTGTGATGGACCCTTCATAGAGTCAACTGCCAAGTACTCACCTGGGGACTCTGCATTATGCTCTTGCTTCTCTTCTCTCTCCTGGTACTGAAGTAAATGAGACCACAAAGCAGATTTCCCCTGAAAATTGAACATGTAGTACATAGCTTTAAATAAATCGGGCAAAAGAAAAGAGGCCAATGAACTCGGCAAAATAATGGGATGGCATTTCAGTGGGCCAAACATTCAGTAGTGAGAATCAATCCTTCTCTCTTGGGCCATGAGACCTCAGGAAGAGGAGAGGACCATCTCACTGACCTAACAGTCACACCACCCATCTTGTTTCTTTGTCCCCTCCCCAAGTGTCCCTTCTGAAGGCTGAAAGAGAAGAAACCAAACACCTATTTGACAATATCACTGCAATTTCCAGAGGTGCTTCTCAAATAAAAAAAAAAACAAAAAAACCCCACCAAGCGAAACCCCTCCAAAGACTCCCCAAGCCCTCACAAGATATGAACCAGGGACTCTGAGCCCAAAGATGCCTCCCACTTGGAAGCTGGAATGACACCACCGAGTAGCAGCTTAAAAGGAAGAGACGGCATTCAGTATTTGCTAGAGTACTATATGCCCAAAGTTCTGACTTTCCAGTTACCAACCTGCTTGATCTGCAGACCATGGCTCCAGATTCTTTCTAGCAGATCACAGAGACTAGCAATCAACGTATTTTCCTCCAGACCTGTTATGTTGGCTTCTCCATGTCCCAGCTCGACTGCTTCATGGCCCATCTTCTCTACCAACATGCGTTTAGTCTATAAAAAGAAAAGTCCCCAAAGGTTTCCAAGAATGTTATCCAATAAGGGACAGAATTTATAGATGAATTTACTTAAACATGCTTAATCTAACGGCCTGACCAGAGAAACTTCAAATCTCTTTACAGAACCTGTAAATTAAAAAGAATAATTAAAAAAAAAGTTTGCATGATTACTCCATACTATTTCTATACCCTTTATCTATTGCCCTGTTCCTGCACTGTTGATGTATTACCAACTGGTATCAAAACCAGAGTACAGAGGTAGATACATTTTCAGTCTTACTCAGTATCTTTTTTCTTCTTGTTACAGCTATTAAAAGTTTAAAACTCAGGTAATACAGTATACCACCAGCTGCAACTGACACAAAGAAATTATATTTCCATGGCTATAAAAGCTTCTTCAGTATTAGAAACTGCTGTACTTCATTTGTTCTGCATAAACAACATGCACAAAAGTTGCACGTGCTGAATGCTTCCCTTTTTGACTGTGGGTCTCGAGCCTGTTACGTTTAGACTACATTTACATATCAACAATTAAAGGAAATCCTCCCTAAGATGTCTGATCATGCTGACTCTCCTTCCTGTCCTTTTCACTCATTTCACCAACTTTGACTGCATAAAGAGAAGAGCGATAATACGTTCCTTTCTTTCCTAGCAGTTGAAAAATACAACACTAAAGGGCAATAGCCTGGTACACCAACAGACCAATGGCATTCCAGCTGTGAAGGACTTGCAGGACAGCATCTGCCGATGCTAGTCAGGCTCAGTGTAAGCAAGGGGAGAGCAGGCGGCGGAAAGCGAGAGGACCTACCTTCATGCGACATTCCTTCAGTAGCCCTTCCACAAATTTCCAGTTGGTCTGCGCAATCACAGCTGGAGAGAGGTCTGAGAGTTTGGGCTGCCTTAAATTTTTTCCTAAACTCCTTGCCTCCTGCATGTATTTCTAAAAACAAACAGAATAATTTTAGATATTACAAGGCAGAGGGATTCTCCTCGTCCTAATCCTAGGCAAGCAAATGCTGGTGAAAAGGAATGAGCTAGTGTTAATCTAGGAACAACATTATGATTTGTCTGATGCTTAGGTGTCTGGCTGGAGAAGTGGAATGCTCCCTTTGACAACAGAAAAAACAAGATATTTTCCTGCGTGGAACCAAAACAGTCAACGTTAGCTAGTGAACTGTGCTGTTAACCACTAGCACAAAGTTAGCAACAGCAAGTGCATAAAAGTGTGATACCTTCATTCATCAATAAAATCAAAATATCAAGTAAAGTTTCCTTCCATTGTTACTGGCATTGACTTAAAAAGAAATTTAAAAAAATTAAAAACCAGTTGTCTAATTTGTTGCAGACTGTACATGAAGGGAAAAAAACCTTTGAAAACAAATCACAAGAAACAGAAATATACCTAGTGAAGGAGAAAGATTCCATCCGTTACTTTTCATCTGGACAGTTTATGGCGGGGGGGAGAGGGGGGGAAATCAGACTTAATTTTATTCTCAATTAACTTCTCAATTACAAGCGAAGCTTGTTTTAAACAAAACTGACATTTAGGATCATTCATGTTTTTACTGTGAGGTAGTAATTGAGAAGTATGGACAAAAATTGGCATGCTCTTGAAAAAAAGGATCCAAGCTATAATAAAAGACCTTTGAACCTTCCTGCTCCACTGCCTTATTGTTCAGGGCTTTTTTTATTGTTTTTTTTTTGTTAAGCAAAAAAAAACCCAAACCAATCAACAAAGTGTCCTCTGCCCCCAACATCAGTGAGAGGGCTACATGCTGAGCAAAGCGAAGCTGGCCACATTGAGGTGTGCAAATATGAAGCCTATCAAAAAGTTGCCCAAGCATTATTCATAAAGTTTTTGTTAAAAAGAGTAAAAGAATAGAATGTTGCCAAATAAAAGTCTTGAAGCACAGTGCTCGTAGCCTGGTGTGGGAATGTTCCATTTCCATAGTGGATTTTTATCCAGTTAATGCTGCCTCTTTGAGGGACGGATGTGACAACGACTGCCTTTCCCTCAAGAGGAGCAGATCACACCCCTTCCAGTGACTCAGCTGGGGAACTGAGAGGACACTATGGCTGCTGCATTTGCAGAGCTTTCTGTCTAGGGAGAAAATACTTTATTTATCAAAAGCAAAATACAAACCCAATGAAGTTAATTGAAATTCCTCAATTTTTTTTTTGGTAATGGGGGAGTACACAGTACAGTTTTTCTGACACATTTGGATTTTTTCAATACAAAATTTGGACATGAACCACTTAACATGAGTCCCACAGGTCAGACAAGAACATCAGGTTCTGCCATGGAAAGCTGTGTTCAACAGAAGTGCTCAGCTAGGTAATTACAGTTTCACTGATACTGTAAGGACTCAAAAATAGTTGAAAAACTACATGTGGGAATAAAAATAAAATCACAGATGATGAAAGCGTGTTATTCAGCAAGCAATCTCACAGGTGACTTCCATCTAACTCAGTGCAAAAATTAGCAACGAAAACAGTGAAAAAGTAATACAGGGAGTATATAATTAGGAAATCTAATATTTCTTTTTAAATGTAAAGGGATGAATAAAATGCAAAGTGTGGTTATAGTCTGAAGAGCATAAAACACGGATAACCTTACTTTATTAATTGTATGTCTTGTTATTACACTAAAATAAAAAATAAAAAATTATTAACTCTTGTAAGTTCAAGAGAAGAATAAGGGTGTGATGAAAGACCCCATTGATTGCCCTTTGCCTATTCATCAGCACCCACACACCACCACCCTCTTTCCACACTGGGATGCGATGATCCAGCAGTCAGAAAGCAATGCTTTTTGGATTTGACACCCTAAGCTGAATTGCTGGGAATCCACTGGGAAAAAATGAAGCAAACCAAAATTCTCATCTTTCAGCCTTGGAGGCGTCATATTTGCCAGGGAGCTGGTGTGGAAGCCTAGAGCTGATTTCCAGCTACTTTTCTGATTACAACCACACTTCCAAGCGCTACAGGGACGTGCTCGTACTCTACGAGAAAGGGAGAGGTTTGAGACGCAGCAAAGACAGCGGTTCCTCACGCTAACAACATCTCAAGAGCAGCTTTCAACAAGAAAAACTAAAACATACCAGGCAGCATTCAGAGAAGGATTTTTTAGGAGGCCGTGCAGGAGGGGGTGGTCCCTGATCCCACTCCCAGAAGGCCATTGAGTTCTGACGAAGCAAAAGCTCCTCCGAGGGCTAAGCGGAGGCAGATGCCCCAGTGGCAGAATAGCCAGAAAGAAAGAGGAGACAAAGCAAAAGAAGCATGCGTATGATCCACAGCCAAAAAAAAGAAGAAAGTAAGTACATGACACGGTATCGAAAAGGCTCTGCTGAGATATACACACAAGGCAACGTTTGAAATATACTTGCAAAGCCACGTCAGCAAAAATAGCAACAAACACGTACAAGTGCTGTTTTGCTGTGTTTCCATGAAACATCATTTGAAGCTGTGGTTCAAGAGTCCACTTCTCCATTTGGGTTCTTTTGGAGTGCAAAAGCCAACACCGGCCAACATTATTCAGCAAGATTTACCACAAAACAGCATGAATGTTTTATTTTTGCTAGTGACATACAAAAGAAGCACATGGACATCAATGGAAAAATATGGCAGAAAATATGTAATGAAGGATGAGAAATTGAAAAGATGGGAAAGAAATGCATGTATGTGACTGACATTTACAAGATGCATGGGAGTTTCCAAGCTTTAGGCATAAAAAGGCCCCAAAGTCTTAACCTTTCAAGTAGGCTTACTCATGTCAGGAATCTACGTAAAAGAGAGAGAGAAAAAAAATTCCTTTACAAAAGAAAAAAGTCCTGCCTCATTCGCCTCTACAGCGCTGGCATTTATTCAAGGACCCGACTTTTGCAGAGACCTTCACCCTGGCCAGAGCTCGGCAGCTGCACCCAGGCAGGCACCAGGGCTCTGCTCTCTGTGTGTGGTTACACGCCTGGGGCCTGTATCAGCAAATAAGCCATTTTCCTGATGCCAAAGGGCCTGACTCATTCCAAAATAATAAAAGCATTTTATTTATATTGTGTACTTTGAAATCGTACAACATACACAGGCATCTGTGTCAAGCAGCATGTAAATGAAACGGCTGCAGAGACCCACACAAACCTTATGGTAGCAACAAAGCTGCCCGAAGTAACAATGCATCATTTGCCTAAACCTCACCTCCTGGATCACAAGCTCATGTCACCCACAGATGATGCCACCTACCTCCCTCAAATCGTTGTCCAGCCCAATGTGCTCTGAGTGCTGCCGCAGGCGGTCTTTCCTTCGCTGCGTGGTGGTGCTGCGACTGGCCCAGCGGCTGGGAAGTCAGAGAGAGAGAGAAGACACACGAGTGGAAAAAAATCAGTAGGGAAAGCCTGGGTTGGGAGCCAGAGGACATCTGACAGGTCTGCAGTGGGAGAAGTGAAAGTACAAACTTGGACATTGCTGGTGCCTGACCTCCCCGTGGGAAACTGCCTGGTGGCCAGCACACACCCAGGGGACAAAAGCCCTTATGGACACATGCCTGCTGCCTGCCAGGGTATCCAGTGAGAGCTCCTGTGTTACCCAAAATGCAGATCATTTCATCAGTTGTACTTAGTTATCCAACAACACTGTTTTTTGCTGCATTTGCTGAAATTTGGTAAAAATGGTGTCTGTAAGAACAAAGAAAATACAATGATGTATTTTAAGTAACAACTTCTAAAATTTTCCTCTTTTGTGAGAGGTGGTAATTCTCCTTTCTCTACTTCCTGTGGTACTTACAGAAATTATTTCAGAGAAATTCATCATTGCCATAGTAACTACTGTGATATTGGGTGCACCTATGTTTAAAGGTTATAGACAATATTGACTTCCTGGGATTAATCATGTTGCTATCTTCACCATATCTTTTTTTGCATCGGGTTTCTAAGTACCATAGAAAGCCTGTATTTTTTGCTACATGTTCATATACGTCCAGTCAAATTTTTTCCTCATCTGAAGCTGTTGCCTGAAAGCAGCCTCTTGGTAACCAGGTTTGAAACTGAGCAACCTTAAAGCTCCCAAGTGTCCAAACTCCTTCATGCCAGATAATATAACAAAACACAAACCAAGATAACTCTGTCCCAAGGAATTTCTAGTCCGATTGAAGGGTTTCTAATAATACCATAGCCTTCTGTCAAATCCTTGAAAACAAAAATGCTCAACTGGTGCAGACATTAAATAAGTTAATACATTATTTATAAAGCTAGCAACCTATCAAGCATTAAAAATAAGTATCTTAATACATGAAGGCTAAGACATTGAGGATGGCCGAGCCCAGAGAGTGGTGGTGAATGGGGCAAAGTCCAACTGGCGGCCGGTCACTAGCGGTGTTCCCCAGGGCTCAGTTTTGGGGCCACTGCTGTTCAATATCTTTATAGATGATCTAGACGTAGGGATTGAGTGCACCCTCAGTAAATTTGCAGATGACACCAAGCTGGGTGGGAGTGTCGATCTGCTGGAGGGTAGGAAGGCCCTACAGAGGGATCTGGACAGGTTAGATAGATGGGCCGAGACCAACGGCATGAGGTTCAACAAGAACAAGTGCCGGGTCTTACACTTCGGCCACAACAACCCCACTCAGAGCTACAGGCTGGGGGAAGAGTGGTTAGAAAGCGGTGCGGCGGAAAGAGACCTGGGGGTGCTGATCGACAGCCGGCTAAACATGAGCCAGCAGTGTGCCCAGGTGGCCAAGAAGGCCAATGGCATCCTGGCCTCTATTAGGAATAGTGTAGCCAGCCGGTCTAGGGAAGTGATCGTCCCTCTGTACTCGGCACTGGGGAGGCCGCACCTTGAGTACTGTGTTCAGTTCTGGGCCCCGCACTTCAAGAAAGATGTTGAGGTGTTGGAGCGAGTCCAGAGGAGGGCGACCAAGCTGGTGAAGGGTTTGGAGGGTATGACCTATGAGGAATGGCTGAGGGAGCTGGGGTTGTTTAGCCTGGAGAAGAGGAGGCTCAGAGGTGACCTTATTGCAGTCTACAACCACCTGAAGGGAGGTTGTAGTGAAGTGGGAGTCGGCCTCTTCTCCCGGGCAACTAGCAATAGGACAAGAGGAAATAGCCTCAAGCTTCGCCAGGGGAGGTTCAGGTTAGACATTAGGAAGCATTTCTTCTCAGAAAGGGTCATTAGACATTGGAACGGGCTGCCCAGGGAGGTGGTGGAGTCACCATCTCTGGATGTGTTTAAGAAAAGACTGGACATGGCACTTAGTGCCATGGTCTAGTTGACATGGTGGTGTCAGGGCAATGGTTGGACTCGATGATCCCAGAGGTCTCTTCCAACCTGATTGATTCTGTGATTCTGAGGTGCTGGAGAGAGTCCAAAGAAGGGCAACAAAGCTGGTGAAGGGTCTAGAGCACAAGTCTTGTGAGGAGCAGCTGAGGGAACTGGGGTTGTTTAGTCTGGAGAAAAGGAGGCTCAGGGGAGACCTTATCGCTCTCTACAACTACCTGAAAGGAGGTTGTAGCGAGGCGGGTGTGGGTCTCTTCTCCCAAGTAACAAATGATAGGACGAGAGGAAACAGCCTCAAGTTGTGCCACGGGAGTCTTAGATTGGATATCAGGAAGAATTTCTTCACTGAAAGGGTTATCAAACGTTGGAACAGGCTGCCCAGGGAAGTGGTGGAGTCACCATCCCTGAAGGTATTTAAAGGCTGTGCAGATGTGGTGCTTAGGGATATTGTTTAGTGGTGGACTTGGCAGTGCTAGGTTAACGGTTGGACTTGATGATCTTGAAGGTCTTTCCCAACCTAAATGATTCTATGATTCTGTGATCTTCAGAATTATATTAATTACTGTGTGTGTGTTTATTAAAATTAAAAATATCTTTCAAATACAGGAAAAAAAAGCCTTTAACTATATAGCCTTTCAGTTGCTTCATGAAGTCAGCTGTTCTGCCTCTTTCCTGCACTGAGAAGTTGAAGAGCAAAATCAAGGTGAAGCAGAACACATAGCCTGCCCAGGGCAGCGCTCCAGCTCCAGTGCCTGGCAGTATGTATGAACAAGGCTCTACCTACGGGAGGAAACTGCTTAGCAGAACTTGAAAGGATAAACTAAATCTGGAAGAAAAAAAGGAAAGAAAAAGAAAGAAATACCACCAAGAATACAACACCCCACACTCCCCAACCTCAGTACTTGAGTCAAAGGGACCCTCTAAAACCTGTCTCCATCCTGGTCCCTGTACTCCAGACTGAAGTGTCCATGCCAGGCACCACGCCAGAACGACTGCTGTGAGATGGCTTTTTCTACAGGAGCTGTGATCAACAGGCAGAGCCCCTGGGGATTTGGGCTCTCTGCCTTTGATAGATCTATGTAGAGGGAAACCTAGAGATGCCCACATCAAAGACAGAAGCATGTGCTTGGTGAGCCCCTCCACGCAAGTGGTATTGGCAAGGACAGCAGTCTCCAGGTCCCAAACCTGTCTATTTCTGTGTGCACCCCAAACAGGAACACATACAAATAGGATCTGGGATCTGAACTGTTTGGCCAAGGAGTTTCAGCTGGCAACACATAGACAGATACACGCCTGCAGGAGGAAATCCTTGCACAGAGCTGCACTTGGGTCCTGACAGGTCCCGCAAGCTGTCGGAGATGCACAGGAAGGGGAACCTGACCCAAGAAAAGTGCAGGCATGTGACCCCTGGTAATCAAACCCTCCTGTTTCCAGAGAGAAAGACTTTGCATACATGTACCTAACTATCTCCACCAATTCCTCCAGTGATGCAACCAAAGACCAAATTTTGGCTAACCAGACAGGTAAAAAAGGAAAAAAGTCACAGGAACTATAGTTTTTATGGTCAAATGGAAGTCCCTTCCTATCTCCCAAATAATGTCAAGAAAACAAGTACAAAGGAAGAAATAAACACCTGGGTCTGCATGCAATTATGGTTCAGCACCTCACCATCCCATATCACAAGAAATTTATTTTTAAAGCAATGTAGTCTCAAGTCTCTAGTAACTAAACACAACACCCCAATAGGTGTCTGCACAGCAAATGCTGATACCTTCTCAGAGGAATACATTACTGACATAAGTGTCTTTGCACCTCCTCAGAAGTCTTAAAAATATACAGCCTGTGAGTTTAACAAGTCACCACTTTTTTTCAGAAGCAACATCCAACACCTCATTAGATGACTGAGAGGGGGGAAATAAAACCCTACATTTTAATAACCTGAACAAGTAGAAATGCAGCAGAAAAAACACTCCCTCAAACAGAGGACAGCAGACGTAAAAGTGCCTTTAACTACCTGGCTCTGGAGACCTTCCTTATATTTCAAGTTAGTACCAGACTTACATTTCACACAATAGAATGCCAATAATACATTGGAAAGTTAAGTTATAGATCGACTATTACCCATATCATATTTTTCTGCTCCAATTTATATGATATTTTCTGAATTCTAGACAAAGCTTTGATCCCTCTCCACCTGCATTCCTGCAGTTACTGGAGGATTTAAGAATTGCTACAAGTGCCCTTTGAGGGAACACATCTCACCGAAGGTGAACGCAGGATGAAAGCCATGGAATAATTACAAGTAATACACCCTCACTAAACCATTTTCAGTTAATTCCAGCCCTGTCCTCCACCTGGGAGAAGGCACAGATCATTCTCCAGATTATTAATCAGAACTATTTGAACATTTTCAGCACACAAATGTAAAGATCGTTGCCCGTTTATGAAAAGAAGACTGCTGCTCATCAGCTGGAGCAATTACACATGCAGGGAGCTACGCGCTCCTTCTTCCTTGGCCCCTTAAGCTAGGGAAGATGGAGCTGCCAGGGCACTGCGTGAGGTCTGTGCATTCGGATGCTGCTCTGAATCTCTCCGGGAGATCTGGTGAAGATCTAACAGCAGATAAGCAGGATTAAGCAGCTAAATCTTTTAAAGCCTTTTCTTCACTGGGCCACATAGAGTTTTCCCAAAATAATGCTTCAGTATTGCAATAATCCTTCCCCCCCGCCCCTCATCAGCAGAGATCACATTTTAAATTACTCCTCCTCTCCCTTGGGTCACTCAAAGTGATTCTAAAGAGGGGGTAAGAGCCCTCCCCAGTGGCCACACCACCTCCCTTGGGTTGCCGAAATCCCATGCAGTGCCTCTCCTGGCCCTGCCATCACCTGCTGCCTTATTCACGCCTCAGCCCCGGCGCTGCCAAAGCAGCGAGGAAAGCTGTACTCAGGCAGGCAAACGCCTGCTTGTTGTCAGCCCTTAGTCTTGGGCTTTTCAGCTAAACCACTACCGCCCATGTACCAGTGGAGCGGATGCCAGAGGAGACGAAGCCCTCCTGGCTGGTCCCGGCCTGGGGCGGGGGCGAGCCCCGAGCCGCCTGGCACCTGGGAGTGCAACACAGCGCTGCTGCCAGGCCTAGGTGCTGCCCGAGTACTCCCTCACCCAAAAATGCCCCCTCCCCTTTATTTTTTGCCTGTAGAGCCACGAGAATGGGCTGCTGGCACGTTTCATTTATTCCTCACAGCGCAGGTATTGCTGCAAGCACCAGGCCTCTGGGGACGAAGCAGCCGCAGCTCGGGCGCTGTGAGGCAGAGCCCAGGGACGAGCTGACTGTGTGGAGAAGGGAGAAAAGGCTCGTTTTGGTAGTCTGCCCGTATCTAACTCCCATGTCCAAAGATGAACGCTCTTCACCTCCAGAGAATGCGAAAAAGCAGTGATATTTCAGAGGAGGGACCACGGAAGACTCTGCTCTGTTCAATATAGAGAAATGAAATGCAGATACCTCTGACTAAGACCCTTTTAACATGAAGCCAGTGAAGTCAGTATCGTTTAATATCAAATTAGACCCAACAAGCATAGGAATAGGTTTGCAGCGGTTGGAGGAAATGTAAAGGTGACACTTGGAAAAGATGATACTTAACCTGTGATGCTTAATTTCTGTAATAAAAATGGTAAGGTAGTCAGCATCAAAGCTGAACTGTCAGAAACCAATCTAGCAGAACAGCAGCCTCACACCAGGGACTAGCCATGCTGTACTGCAACCACGTGTACATCTCTCTCTCTCCCCCCCTACTTTCCCCCCACCACCACCTTTTTAAAGCTCCATGGAGTAATGAAAAAATCATGTCTACCCAAACCAGACATCAGTGTAACAGGCAGAATTACACTGTTCTGTTGTAAGTACAGAACCTCACTCACAGACAGATTTAACCAATAGTGCCATCACCATTAAAATCACTGTTGTAATTTACAATCTATTTACAGTGATAACAGAGAGAAGGAAGGAGAGAAATGTCTATAGGATAAAACCTAAATCTCCTGAGCCAGACTGCTACTTAGGTCTGCAAATCATGACAATACCCCTTTTACCTATACACTTCCATCAGAGGAGTTATCTGACTGTGTTTCTGTATTCACAAATTAGCACATAGCTGTACTACTCCCTCCACCAAATCCCCCTAAAGCACCCACGCAGCCTGCACACATTAAATACACACAGTATTTAACTGCACATGTAATCTGCTTGGGTTCAGAAGTAGTTTGTGTGGGACTACACAGAGATTCCACGTCAAACACGCGTTGGACCGAACAAATTAAAAGGAGGGTCAAAACCAATCTCCACCTGATCACGGATGGGCTGACAGGGGAGGGGTTCTGCACCACGAATCTGCTCTGCACACATTGCTCCATGGTAAGGAGGATGAAGGCTCAAATAGACCCTAATGCACCTTTTCCACCTCTGGTGTAGGGCTGAACAGGAAAGCTTTTAAACTGCTGATCAAGCGGACAAAAATGAGCAAAATGCCTTGCAGAGAGTGGTCTTGCACTGACAGGCTGTCTCATCAGATTATATGAAATGAAGTGACTTTAAAGGGTGGTACCCACAGCTGCCACCCTCTGCAAGAAACAGCGGTAGCAATTTGCCACCATCACCCCCCTTAAGCCCTGACTAACCCCTGTTCTAAGTGGTATTTAATTTGCAGACTCCCTTGAGACAATAACACTGTTCAGGGCAGAGTAAATAGAATAGAGGATGCAAGGATTTGACACATATTTTTCCCTGTGCACTTTAATTCTGCATAGATATTTCAAAATGCTATATTAACTGAAAGAAGTTAATTGCCCTTTTACCACCTTGCACCAGTTGAGCCTCTGCTCAGAGTACTCAGGAGACTCGTCCATCAGGTTCTCAGTCCCCCTAGCATGTAAGTCCTGTTTAAGAAAGCATTTTTAAGCACAGATTGTCCATCACACTTATTCTTGAAAATGAATGTATTTGAACACAAGTGGTTAACATTTTCACTGCACCTGTCAGTGGTTTGCTATATTAGGTTACCTAATGTATAGTAACTGCTTGTTTCAGATTTTCATATGTAAAAGAAGAGCTTTTACTACTTGCAAAGTTTAAATAACATCAGTGTTGTGTGTGGATGGCTCATTGCTGACTCATTTCTCGCTCATTTAGATGCACTGCAGAGATGCTGCCCTATACTACTTGAAAGTGCAATTGTTTGGCTTGACTAAGAAAAAAAAAAAAGCTTCATTAAATACAGCAAGCCTTAAAACAGTACCCAACATGTAGGGAGGTGGAAAAAGCACATATAATATGAAGCACTCAGTACAAAAGATAGATTATTTCCCATTAAAAAAAATACTTTACTTAAAACCACAATGACTTCTATCATCATATACAGATTCAGCAAAAGGATACCTCTTTGCACTATATATATAAAAAGATATTTTTTATATATATATATATATTTTATATATATAAAAGTCACATTTTCTTTAAAAACTGATGTTAATGTTAGTGAATAAGCAAACAGTAGTCCTATTTATAAATTAGGAGAACCAGAGCACCAGGCAGACAAACCCTGGGCAGTTCACAGCTTGACGGAGGGGTTGGTGATGGAGGCCACAGGACAGTGCCCACACAAGTCGTGCCACAAACAGGAGCACACAAATGAACCACTTTCATACACTCCTAATGCGTGATTTTTACAAATAAATACTGACACAATGGTGAGGTCAGCAAAACAGGAACAAATGCCTGGAGAAAGCAAACAAATTCTTTTGAAATCTGCTTTATGGGTAAGAACAACTTATCACTTAGCTAAAGCCTGAAGTTAGGAGGACAAATAGAGTAGGATCTGCACTTGAAGACTTGGACTGTGCCCTCCTTTGAGGATCGCTGCAGGTCAGGTAGGACACAGAGGACAGAGAAAAGCACGAAGCTCACAGGAAGCCGGGATAAAAGTGAGAGGGCTCGGGAGAGAGAAGTGGCCAGGGCAGGAAAGAGGAAACAGGCTGGTCAGGGGAGGAAGCAAGGAGAAAAGCAGGGAGCAGATAAAGAAGGTGGGAAAACACAGGGCTAAACAAAGAGAAAGGCAAAAAAAGGATAATTTAAGCCATTTTGTAAATGTGTAACAAAGCAAAACCTTCCTTTGGAAACCACAAGAAATTAAGAAAAAAAATACCAGTTCAGTTGTTCTTTGCCAGCATTCACTACAAATTGCCAGAATGCAAATATATTCCCATGCTTGGTGTCCAATCAGTGTTTTCCTCTGCAATATTTAATCTCATTTATCAAGCTGCTTAGTACAAATTAAATTACAAGGTAATCAATTAGATTGAAAACCCAGCTTGTTTCATTGTTTTAATTTTGCACTGTAAGCATATTCACCCTAATTTAACAATTAGCTAATCAAAACCCATGAAGTGTTTATGTAGCTTGGCTTTTTGTCATTCAAATTCCTTTCCTGGATCATTGCGAATGCATCAGCTGGTGGAGTCCCAGCTACGATTTTAAAAGCCTGGCAGAAAACGCACGCAGGGAAGGAAAAGGGGAACGTAGAGAAACCACAATGCAGTGCTGGGATTTGAAAAAAGAAAGGAGGACTCCAGAAGCCACTGCTCATTTCCAGATAGATAAACAGACAAATTGCCTAAGGGACTGCAGTCTGTTTTCTCCTGGGACGCTTTCTAGGAGGACTTCTGCAGAAGCCACTGCTTTACGAGGTTGGAACAGCATGGATGGGCCATTTCTGAACCCAGAAGAAGCTGCAGCTGCTCTCTGTAGATTCAGAAGGTTTTCCCATGACATAGGGGATGTATGGAAGGCAACGAGTGCAGAGGGAGTCCCTCAAGTGGGACACTGCTGCCTGATGGGAAAGGGGACAGAACTGGGTGGGGATTATTTTTGTTTTGGGGTTTTTTTAATTGCTGCTAGCTGGGATGAATTGCTCTCTTCTTTACAGAAAAAGAATTTTTCTTTTAAAAATACTAGAAATATCCTAGAAATATTTGGATACAACAGTTATCATCTTTTGCTTAAGTTTAGATCTGCATATTCTGCAGTTAATATCTTTCCATGTGCTGGCAGTTTTTGGTCAAAAAGATGATGAGGGAAACTGTAGACCTGGGAGCCTCTTCTTCAGTTTTACGGAGATGGGGTTTTTTTGTTTGTTTGGGCTTTTTCTTGTTTGTGGTTTGTTTTTTTTTTTTCCATTTGTTTGCTTGTAAACTTTTCATTTCTTTTCAGTAAAGTGCAGTTTGGAGTTATTTCCAGTGAAGATCTTGCTTAGCTGAAGAAGTCAATGTTTCCTCACACCACAAGGGAAGAGGTAAAGACAAGCCCTAATGACACCGAGCATGCACCTGCAGTCTGGCCAGAATGGGAGCAAAAGTAAAAGGAGGCTCTCCCTACCCACAAATGACCAAGCAGATGAGAGAAAGCAGCAAAAAAAGTGATGCTGGCTGGGGCCGGAGGAGCACAGGTTCACCCCCTTGTCCAGTCTTTTAGAGGACACCTTGGGGGGAAGCGTGAGGAGGCAGACGCATGACAGAAGTGGGGCAAAGCGAGCTGCCGAGCATGGCCGTGGGCTGACAGATGAAACATTGTTAGACTTTGCTTCTATGACAGAGTTTGGTGTTTCAACACTCACACATGGTAACGTGATCAACACTTGTTTCCAGCTGTGTTTAGGTGGAAGTGATCCAATATGACTGTCAACCCTCCCTCTGTCCCCAAGTCCTGCTCTCCCTGCCCAGCAAACAAGAGCCAGACATCTCTTTCAAACACAATTGCTGTCTGTCTAGGCAACGTGGTTTTCTGCGATCACATACAGGGTCAAGGACTAGACAAACTAAAAGTGCTTGGTCTTTGCATTATATTTCTGATTTAGACATATTATACATGTAACAAACAGCCCTGCAACAGCCAGGCAGTGCTCTGCCTGGCTACAGGAAGGGAATAGCTAGATAACATTATGAGCTCTAGTTATATGTTACTTCATCTGTCCAGAAAGGGAAGCAATAAAAATCTGATTGCTGACCAGTGAGAACAGGTTTTCAGTAAAACAGCTTTGAATTGGTTTACTTGCTACTGTCCAACAACTGACTGTAACATGGCAATAATGCGCCCCCCTCCAAATACACTTCCTTACAACATTCAGAACAAAATTTGCTATGTAGAACTAAGTCTGTAAAAATAATTCTGATCTACATAGCGATATCCTTTGCGTTAACTTTATGAACACACGCAATATCTACATGTGAAGTGCTGGGGAACGGAGCTGAAATGTTCTCTTCCCCCATGCCCACACGCAAAGGCCCAGTCCCATATGCAAGTATAACGCACCCCCAAGAAGCATAGACTGGGAAATTCAAATTAATGGAAGGCTATACTTCAATCGATTTTGTGGTCAAAAGAATTATGATGTATTTGCAGAGAGCATGAAAAGGCTATCTTTTTTATACATGGGTGTAAATTCAGCAGAATTACATGTCTTAAATGAGAGAGAGAGTCCTCTTAGCTGCTCACAGAAAAAGCCAGGAAGCAGAAAGATAGAAACAGATGGTCTTGAGATTTTCCAATTACAAACCTTTTTGGCAATATACAGCTGGAGGAATTCCAAGCATTTGTCACTTTGGCACCGCTTTGCAGTGAGTAATGGGATTTTGGTACTTACAAATTCTGAAACACGCTATAATTTGAAGACCAAAACCAGCTATCTAAATCAAAATTATCACTCGATGAGTTAAAGTCACATTTTAGAGTAAGTACCAATCTAACAGAAGCATCTCAAAAGGCATAAGGAAAACTATTTTTAATTTGATGCTTATTCATAGGTTCACTAAGACTCTGCAATAGAGCCAGAAGATATAAGCGACTTTGAGCAGGCTGGGCACGATCACACTGTTGCTGACACTGTAAAACTGAAACCCACCATAAGGATAAGAGGCAGACTGCTAAACAAGGCATCCCACAAGATGAAGAAATCCTCCATTCCTCAAGGGAGCATTACCTGTAAACTTTTGTCTCAGTTTGCAAGAAGACTGCAAACAAAGGAACTTTGAAATACACATTCCTCCTTTTATTTTTTTTTTAATTTCTTTTAAAGAATTGCAACTCTTTAAACAATCAGTCCTTAAGGATATCTTATCATTTGCAAGTCTTATGCCTGATAGGTTATTAAAAAGGGATTAGCTAGCACTGGGGTGCACAAAAGGTGTATAAATAGAATTGAGTGGGCACCTCATACAGGAGCTCAGAGCAGCGTGTATGTATGCACTTTTCTAAAACAACAGCTAGCTTTAAAATTTGGATAATTCTAGCTTTTGGAACTGTCAGATTTAGCTGTACTCCACACCAAAATTGCAAGTTGGGGCCTGAGCTAGTAATTTCATGAAGCTGTAATCATCGATGCACAAATCTTCCATTTTGGAAGGCGGAGTGGGGGGAAACCCCTCTTTCCTGGGTTTTGGGGGAAGAAAAAAAAAGTAACTTATAGCACTTACTATATATTATAACTATATAAGTGTAAAGTGTATTAGTTGCTTCAGGTTCTCGTTTTACATTAGGTAAATTAACTATGTAATTACATGCTCGATTCCACAGCTATAGCTACCCCTACCTTCATATGAAAGTGCACTACAGAATTGTATCAGACTCGAAAGAGCAACTTGGGTACAGAACCACATACTCTCCACCGTCACTGAATTTTTCTTCCAGGTTATTCCACTGTGGAAATTGAAAGAGAGCTATAAAAATCTACGGGTCATGTAATAACAGCTAAAGAAAAGAGAGGAACAGAGTGGGCATTAATTTAATTCTGCACGATGATGTGGAGGCTTTGATACCAAAATTTCTTTCAGAATCTGAATTTTAGCTCGGGTTTCCAAATTATCCTATTCAATGCAAAACAGCAAGAAATGAATTTTAAATTTGTTACGGCAATCATAAAACTAAAAATGTATGAGAAGACACAGTACTTGCCACTCAACAGAAAACAGTACTGAGGAATCTTACCAAAACCAGAGCTAATGCTTTCTAACATAACCCAAACCATGGCTATAATTTCAACAATTGCAAGTCCAAATAAACCAGAAATTGAAAGATTTACTAGGGTTCATTAGACTGGTCAGAAGCCATCCAAAATTAGGACTAATGTCCAATGATGTGAATCTTTTATATGAGAAACCTGCGTTCAAAGCCAGAAAATAAAACCTGTGCTTACTTGTTATTGGTGGGTCCCGTTGCCAAGACATCTGATTGCAACTTCGGGAAAAATCCTTGTTCGTATTTCCCTTGGCCAATCTTCATATCGAGTAAATGTGGGTGGATGGCTGTGTGATCGATCTTCATCAACCGCTGCTCGATAGATTGGGCTGCAAGTTACAGTCATAGGTGAACAACCACGTTAATGAACCACCTGAAGACACATGCTACAACAACAGAAGCAGTCATGCTCCAATCCCTGAAAATGCTCTAAAAAGTTAAATAGTGACTTTAGACCCAGAAATCTGTCACTTACAGAAGTAAGGAAACATCTGTGCTGTTATTTTGCTATTTTGCTTTTAGTTTCTTCACCCAACACAACTAATATTGGCACAAACAAATTAGTTGTTAAGCAAGCAGGTATTTATGGGAGCCTATGATGAGATGGGTTATGAATCGGCAAGAGCAGTGCAATCTTTCCCCGAAATTCAGTGTTTGGCTTTAATGCTCCTTTGGTAGAATGGAGACCTCTGAGACTGGCTGCAACTCTGTGGGGTTGGGCACCTCGGTTTGCCCAGGACACGACTCCTTGGGCAGATGCACTGGGGGCGATGCCCAAGTTTGCAAACATCTGGCACCTATAATGATCCTCCTCCTGAAATTAGATATGCCATTACTGGATGACAGGCCTTCAAAGAGTAGAGCTAACTGCAGCAAGGCCTGAGCAGCATCAAGAAGATGAAGAGATGCTTGAAACAGGGGAGACTACGGCAAGACCAGAGAGGGCTCCCCGGGAATCTCGGCTCTGCCGAGACTAATGGGGTTCGGTCACTTGCTTCAAGGACGTGAGGATTTCATCTCAAATCTCGAGCAAGATGAAAATAAAATCTGTCACCCTCTCAACACTGAGTCAGATGCACTGTGAAGGAGAGGGGAAAGGAGGTATATGGGGGAAATCAGCATTTAATTAGCAACTTTAATATTCAACTCTTCATAGACCATCCATTAATGGGCAGGCCCATTCTTTTCAGCATATCATGACTAGTGAATAAATACACAAATTGTGGAAGCTAAATTCATTTTCCATTTGTCAAGAACAACACAGAACTCATTTCCTACTTTATAAGACTGTGATGGGAAAGAAACTGTCATAAGATTTACGTACATTATCATTAGAAACTCAGCAGCTTCCCCCGCCCTTAAAAAAAAAAAAAATCACTTCTTGTGGTTTTATTATGGAGAAAAGGACTGGGTAAAGTGGTGTCAGAAGGTTTGAAGGGTTCCGAAAATAGCAGGTTAAACAAACAGGTGCTGGATCGGTGCTAGGGTCACATATATTGTGAATGGTAAATACGAAGGAAAGTTGGTATTACTATCAGTTTGCTGCTTTTCACAAGACAGAAAATGAGGTTCCGGTGCCACAATATCTACCAAAACTAGACGCTGAATAGATAGTCGACCTGCAAATTAGAATTGGTTTTAAATAGAAAAAGTTAAGCAGACACAGGATTTCTATTTCTGCCACATTTCTAACAAGTAAAACACTGAAGGAATTAAGCAAACAAAAAAAACCCATGAGAAATGTGTTTGCCCCAGTTCATTAATATGTCTCTCAACAAATTTAAGAGTATAATTTCCTTGTATTACTTGGAAATGAAATAAATACTTGCACAGTAAGAAACTCAAGTATAATTTGAAAATGCATCCTGTGACTGTAATGGAAAAAAATCCAAATCTTCAGTACATTATTGTTCATTAACACTGAGCATCTATTGCTGGAGCTACTAAATATGCTACACAGGATTAGGTCCCCAGCATCCCCCGCTGCTCTGACCAAATGGCATAAAGCAAAAAAAAAGTCTTTTTAAGGGAAGGGGGGGACGAGGCCACTGGAGCAGACACCGGGGCTCGGCTCCTCGGTGTGGCTGGCGCTGGTCCCACCACCACAGTGAAGGAAAGCTCTCCTAGCAATGGAACAGGAGCTGCCTGAAATGAGAAACGGTGAGCCCAGCCCTGTGGCTTGCTTTGTGTTTACTAACAGCACCAGCCTAGGAGAGCTTGAAGGGGAGGTAAAGGCTCCCGCTGTTTTTAGTGTTTAAAAGCACGCTGAAGTTTTTGACTAGGGAAAATAAGGACACTGCTGAGTCCTCCTCAGGTAGCTCTAGGGCTTCCTCACCAGCTGCAACACTGAGATGACTGAGGACTTATATTTCTCTGTGGCTGACATTGTACTTTTGAATATTTAACTAGCCCGTCTGAACATACATACCTGCTTCTTTCAAAGTGCTGCATTTCTGATAGTTGGATGTCCGCAGTGCAGGGGCCCTCACATTATATAGCCTTATTTTCTCAATTCGGGAGTCAAAAACTCGCAGAAAAGGGTCCTTCTCTTCCCATTGGGAGATTATCTTATTGTCTATGAAGGTTGCAAACATCTGTGTTTCGATGAAGTGTGAAAGGAATGGGAGGTAAGGCTCGGGTTGGTCCGAAAGGAAGGAAGCCTGAAATACAGAACAGCTCGTTAGTGCCACGTTCCCCGCCTGGCGTCGACACTACGAGCCATCCTCCGACAGAGAACCGATCCAGTAGCCAACATGAAGGCTTGGACAAGGCTTCCTCACCACAAAAACATCTCTCAGAGCTTCACCACCAGAAAAACACCTCTCAGAGAGGTGTGAATCCATCTGCGAAGGGGTTTGGCTCACAGGTGACCTCTTCAGTCATGACTGTGAGAAAAAAGCAGTCGGGGAGGCTTCATGACAGCTAGAGTAAAGTGAATATGGAGTTACTGAAGTAGAGCCTGTGGTGCCAGTTGTTTCAAAGTAGCCTAGCAGCTACCACCCACAGGAACAAGCCCTGTGCAACTCACCGCAGACCACCGCTACGTGTGCCCACTTGGGACCTCTGGTCTGCGCATCCCTGCTTGGACCATATCACTTATTAAGGTGTCATACATATCAAGGGGTGTAGAGTACTCTTCTGCTAATGCTCTTTTGTGAAGTTAAGCATGGCAATTAATAATGAATTTCCAATTAAAACTGAGTGTGTGCCTCAGTCTCTAACTGAGCTTTGAAAACCCTAACCTTAGCCCATTTTATTGTAAAAGTTCTAGCAGAGATTGCCTAAACAGTTCCCTCCTTTTGAATGCTGCACTGTTCAATGCCTGAATACAAACAAGACCAATAAAAGGCATGGCAGCATTTTTTTTTTAATCAAAAAATGACTTAGATCAATATTTAGTCTGTTCCTGACTGTTCATCCCTCTAACGTTCTCCTTGGAGAAGGACTTGCATCTGAAAAAGCTGATGGCTAAGAGCGCCATCTACTTTGCAAAGTCACTTGAAAACAATAACTGTGCAAGCTTCCAAACGTTTCTCATTCCTTTTGCTGGCCTACAGTCTCTTTATTTCCCCATTTCTAATCTCAGCTTCCTTTTCACTCTTGTGTACACCCTACAAGGGAGTCATAACAGTACTCTTCTGCCATAATGATGTGATAACCTTCTACAGAACAACACTACCCATTAACAAAAGGCTCTACTGTGAAATTAGGAAACAAGAAAGACTGGATTCGGGTTTTGTCTCGTGTATGCACCGCTCCTCTCAGCGAAGAAAAAAGAAAGAAAAAGAAGTCACTTTCTATTGCTAGCCTTCCACCAAACCCACAGGAGAAGCCCCATTAGCTGGGCAGAAGCCTGCCAACTTGGTTCGTACAAGCCAGGACGGCTCTGACTGGCTCAGTAGATCTGCACTGATTTACTTTGGCAGGCGATCTGGCCCTAGGTAATCAAAACAGACAAATCTCTCAGTGAGGCAGATGAAGAACGGCAGATTAAAGAGTACCTAGGCTACATATACATAATACAGCTATTCTCCCTCCCCCCCAAAAGCACTTTCAGATGGAAAACCAAATACACAGCTATCTTTACTTTGTCAAAGTTTTGCATTTGTTCCCTGTTTGTCAGCCACGACTCCATATCGGGGGCAGCCTGAATGACAAAAGCCTCGTAGTCTGCGAACATCTGCGTGAAGCGGTTGGCGAAAACCTCGCGCAGCTGCACGTTCAGTTTGTAGTCCCTCAGCTCCACCTCCTCACACGGCAATTTCCCATCCTTCTCCTTCTCTGCGAGGGGAGCCGTGATGGTCATTTTTTCCATCATCACGCCCGTTCTCTTGGCGAGGGCTTGCAGGCGGGCGATCGTCTCGTTGCCTTTCAGCAGCTCGTACATGTTGAGGGCATTGCCAGGGATGTTCCCATTCTTCTTGTCATTCACCAAGTCACTAAGAACCAGGTTCTTGAGTTTGGTGGCGCTGTCGCTGCAGTGCAGGTTACCCTCCGGCGGGATCCCAAACTGCAGGAGAACCTCAGAGATCTCCTGGATAAACTCCAGCTTGTTGGGGAACTGGGGGAATTCCTCTGGCAGTTCGATGAAATGGTTATCGATGTCTACAAAGCACAAGTTTGCCTGAAATACAAAGAAAAGTCTCAAAATGGACGCCTAGCACTGAATTGGCTCCTCTGCTAAGTAGCCCTATTTTCCCAGGGTGCTTCCAGACAAAAGGGCAAGAGCACACATATGCAGGAGACTTAAGCTGTATCATCTAGCCTGTGACATTTCAGACTTCAGCAAAGCTGGGGATCAACTGGATGGCAATGATTTAACGAATAAACAAAGCCTCCTGCCCCCTCCTGTTCTCCTGGGACTTGCAGATCCCAAACTTCTCACTACAAAGATTTGATATCCCCTCCCAGACCAGCCAAGGACAGACCAGCAAGCAGGACGTGCAGCACCACTTCTCAGCCCACGTAAATATTATTTGTGTGAATTACCGCATCTCAAGGGCAAGTTTATTTTACCAGGATCCAGCTGCAAGAAGCCTCTGTAACTGTGCTACCAAGGAATGGGATGTTGAAAGAGGACGCTGCTATGAGCAAAGCTACAAAAGAGGGTCCCATGCAAATCCTTTGGGATCATGTCTGGGTATAGCTTGTTCATTGGAGGTCAAGCCCTATTTCCCCACTCCCTCCTACCCCGTTTCCATGGAGGCTTTTAATCTTGGCATTTCCTCTGCCCAAGATTTAAACAGACTGCTCTTAGACAGCTTTGCTACGCATGGAGATGGATCTCAGCCCACAAGATTAAAGCTAAGTGAAGACATGAATCTAGCGGAGCAGATACTTTTACTAGGAAAGTGTCAATGGGGGGATGAAAGAACCCTACATAAAAATTAATTACATTGCAAATGCTCCCTCAGGAATAATAGCAGAATGAAAAACAGTAATTGATCTCCTGCACCGTGGCTTACATCTGAAATTCTCTGTCTGAGTGCACTGTGCTGAATAAAATCTTAAACCAGGTCAGACTCCCAAGGTGCTGAGCTCTAAAGGGTTTTACCCTGGTGTAAAGCTGCAGAACAAGAGATGCAGAAACCCACAGTGCAGCAGCAGGTCTTTGTTAGCCTGACTTGGCCATTAGCACAGCTCCTCTGCCTTCTCCAAGGCACTTTTACTGTTCTTTACTTCTCACCAAACACTGTAGACTAATCTTCAGATTAAGTGAACAGAAAGGACTTACTTTCCTCCTTTTCTGAAAAGGTTAATTTTCAGCAGGGGAATACATTCCATAGCGAACACGGTTATAATATGTTGGATATTTCAGGGGCACGCTTAAGATTAATCACCTTTCACATAGATACTTCAAAGGGTATTAGGATTCATTTGGTAAAGCAGAAGTGTCCCTTCAGCTCACTTTTTCATAATAAATTTGGACTGTACAAAGAAAAGCATTTCTTCATACAAAACAATTTGCTTTACTTAACTGTACAGCTATTAAAGAGTTGTGGTATGCATCAGTACAGTTCTTTAGCTCAGGGACTGTCTTCTTATCTATCAATATTTCATTTCAAAGGCTTTTTAATTTCAGTTCTGCATATCATTTACAAAATTTGAAAAATGAGATTTGGATTCAGAAAACCCTTGGGGAATTGGTCTCACTTCTCTCTTCAAAAACATCAAATGATTAAAGTTAATGCAGAGAGATTAGTAACCTTAAGACAGCATGATGGCCAGTTGTTAGAATTTTTATCTCTGACAAACAAATGCTTTATATTTAGACCAAGAGCTTGAAAAGCTAGCCTCTGGCCCGAACAATAAAGGAATGCTAAAGTGAACGGCACTTCATCACTGCTCATATGTTGAAGGATTTTCTATTTTTTATTGTCTAGAGGAAGTTTGAGATTGAAGATCTTCCCTGTTGAATACCCCTTCTTTCTTTGCCTCTCCCACAGTTACTGGACCTGCAGTGTTCATAAATGCTGTGCTGATATTCTTCAGTCATTTGTTAAACATCATAACGGGGAGGGGGGGCGGTTTCCACTCCACTATTACTCTTCCCTTACTGGCGATATTTAATTTGTTATTCCAGCAATACTGCAAGCCCACCACATTAAAATTTTAATTTAAGGAAAATGACAGCTTAATCTGCTAACTGAAAGCATATGACTAATAATTTTAAAAATTGCCGTCATTATGTAATATTAGCATGGTTTTACCGAAAAGCATAGCTAGATAGCAGCTTCATTTCCACGCCAGTGCAAATTTCATGTGACTGGGCTATTGTATCCACAAGGTAAGACTTGATCAGCACCATTACATGCCACCAAGGCTAAGAATCAGTCGCCTCTGCCTAACACCTAAAATAGATCTTTATTACAAACCATATTATCCTTGCCCTGTGTTTATCCCTCCTCTTCCACATACAAACTCCTCCTGCATATTCGCCTCTGCTGCTGCTCCCACCTGCCTTCTCGGTAAGAGCACCTATTCACAAGCCTTAGGGACTCTGCCCCCAGGAGAGGTCCCCACATGGAGCGGGTCACAGCGGTGCCACCATCACGAGATGTTACAGCCACACAAACAGTTATTCTTAGGGTTCCCACTGATTTTAAGAAGAAACACAAGCTAGAATGCACGGCAGGCTCAAGAGATGGGTCCAGTCACCATCTCAAATGCAGACAGGCTAGCAATGTCCCGAAGACTTTGCAGTATGGAGAGTGATCAGTGGCCAGGTTAAAATGCGAAGCAGTTTTAATCATCTAGGTCAAATTTTGAGGAGAAAAATCTCCATTTCACTCTCTACCACCAGTGATTTTAACACCTAGATTACAAGTATGACCTTTCTTTCCTTTTTTCCTTTGGGGAAAATGTGACAGACCAGGCAACATTTTCACTTCCAATTGCATGGGAGAACAGAAGATCTTCAGTCCAAAAGACTACCATTGGATTGAGTCAGTATTTTAAAAGCGTGCGTGTGTGTATGCCTCTAAGTGGTTCACAAGCATGGTATTAATGCAAATCTGGATCGTTTGAAGCCAGGATGCCGGTCTAGTGATAGACTTTGACCCAGCCAAGAACACGTGGGCTCACCCATGGCTGGGACGAGGCTGGCAGGACAGGGCATGCTTTTCATCAGCAGCAGGGGGATAGGGACAGGTTTATACCATTTCACAACTGCGATCGAGATCCAGATTCATAAACACCATCCCCGAATGAAATGCTCTTTAGCCCTCTGTCAATAGGATTAGGACACTGACAAAGAGTAACAAAACCTGGTGAAGCGTGTGATGTAGGGAAAGCAGAAAAACTTTCAGCGACACAGCAAGAAGCAGAAGGAGAAGCATTTAGAAGTCAATACAATTAGTGGTCCTCATTAAATTCAGAAATGGACCAAGAAGAGCTGCGGAGACTTCCCCCACTACCTCAGCTCCTGCTGGCAAACAGTCTTCACGGTGCCAGAGAAGCCTCCTAACACCAGACGTTGCATTTTCCAGCAGGGACTCGCACAAATATTAATAATGTGTTTCAGAGTAGCCAACCCTAAAAGCAGAGACTGACCTCCTGAGGTAGCTCCAGCTTGGAGCGGTCGGTTCCCTCCTTGGACTGCAACCCCATCAAGTAGGGAACAGGAGCATCCAGAAAATGCAGGAGAGAGGCAGGAAGGATGGGGACGTACACGTGCTGCCACTGAAAGGGGAACAGCAGTGTTGTGATCCCCTCCGCCACCGTCATCAGACGCTGATAATCTAGACAGGGAGAGAGACAGACATTGAATTATCTTTCTGTGTTTCGCTTTTGAAATCTGGCTGGCAAGGACATCAGTGACAAAACAAGACAGAAACCATGTTTATATGCTAAGATGTTCTTTTGAAAATAGGACAGTACTTAAAAGCCTTAAACATTATTTAATTCATCAAAACCCATTACCCCCAGGAAGAAACTGCTGAACATAAATATTCACATCTTATCTAGATCTATTCCGTCACTAAATTCATTTATTAAAAGTATACCAAAAGTTCTCTCTAAAGTATAGGGTAATACTACTCTGATTCTATAAAAAGCATGTATTTTTACAAGGGAAAAGGAGGAGAAAGAAGTGAACTTCAAGGAAACATTGTGTCAAGACTTTCTTGCTTGCTCCTGCCTGCTTGCTTCTGCTCCACTTGCCACTACTTCTAAGGCTGAGCGTATTTTCCAGGAGACTTGCCTTGGTCACATACCAGCAGAAGTTTATAGTCCCTAAGTGTTTAAAAGCATTTTTTTAAAGTAAAATCCAAACAGAAGCCTAACAGAAATTTAGTTCTCAAAAATATTCTGTGCAGTTAGCATATTTATATTGCATTATTGTCCCAAATTTTTATTTTATCCACTAGTTTATTGCCTGGCAATAAATGGTTCAAGTAAACACATTATTTTTTTAATTAAAATTTAATTTGATCCAGCTGAGCTGCAAGAATATTTCAGAATTGGGATAAGAGCAAATTATTTCTCAAATATCCAGCTGGCATGATGCAATACCACAACCTATTTATTAACATAAATGAGAGAATCTGAATCTGAGAACACAGTTTGGGTGTTTTTTTTTTCTAAATAAAATCACATGTTGCTATTAAAGAGATGGTCATCCTTACAGCAAATCTCAAACTGCAGACAATTCATCAGGAAACAGGTAAAGACCCCTGGGTCTTGTAAGCTGCTGGTGAATGTGAAAGCAGATGGTTGCTTCTACTCCATATTACAGCAGCTTCTGCATCGCACAGATAAGCAGGGGAGTCAGTTCCGACTCCCGTCCTGGGGCTCCGCCACTTGTGAAAGCTGCTCTATTATTTGCAAAATGAGTTGTTCCCCTCAGCTTCGGTGCACGGGAATGTCATCAGCAACCAGCAAGAGTGGCAGAAGGGATGTCTCCACTATGGCTGCATCCAAAACCAGTTCTCAGCAGTGCCAGGCAAGTCTCACGAGCTTTGGCTTGAGCAACCAAAAGATTTTCAATCTCACCAAGACCAGATCCTTGGTAAGACTTGGGCTGTTGGCCATCTCTCCTAGCCCCTCTGCCCCACTCCATGAAATTAAGGATATATGTATGAACACTCTGGTTTTGAGTCGGGTAAGAAGGCTTTTTTCCTACAGCCCCACTGACTGCTTTTGCATGGACAGGAACCCAGCCTGACCCTTCTTTTCCTGAACAAGTCAGCCTGATATCCTGGCAGACATCAGCGACAGCAAAAGAACTGTCATCTGACACTGCTCAGATATTAGGAGGTCACTAGGAAGATGCACTTGAATAAATATGCAAATTAAAACAACAATTTGCATAACCCATTCTCCTTCTTGCTCGCACCTCTCTGTGGAAAACCAGCCTCGATCTGCAGAAGGTCAGCTGGCAGGGCAAAACCATTTTTCATCTTGTCTTACTAATAGCTAGTCACTCAATCTTCAAAATTATTTCCATGCATATAAGTCAGTCTCAAGGTTACACCTCAGAACCATTCCTAGCTACACATCAGCCATTTATGAATCTCTCCCTATGCAATGGTCTGTAATTATACACGTCCATTGGCTGTCTTCTTGAGGAGCACTTACGCATAATCAACTTACAACATCTCATGACACTTCATAACTCTGAAAGCCTTAAAGGTAAAAAAAAAAAATCAAATACAGAAAGTATCATGTCTTAGTATGCATGAGACGATTTCAAAGTCTGTTCTGTTCTACATAGCCATGTGAAATAACAGGTCTTCACAGCAAAGTTGCAAGTACCTTTTTGGATAAGGGCATTCAGCTCTGGAAATGTGTGCTCACTCTTTTTTGATGTTACTGATAATATTTAACATAGTCACTAGCACAAGTTTTGTAACCAACTTTCTGTGAGGAAAGCTGTTTTTAAAAAAAACTAGTGATGACCAAATTATTAGGCTAATTGTTACCATTTAGCAATGTTTGTTAGCAATTAGCAGAGATAAAAACAATTCTGCACCCAGCAGTTTTCACTGAAGAGAAGGAAGTTCCCAGGTTCCTCCAGAAAAATAATTTAAAATAAAACACCTGGAAATGGTTCTTTTGATTTTTTCTTTTCATGAAACACTAGTTACTTTGTATTTACTTTCAAGCCTGTACAAAGTTAGACATCTATCCTGTAAGGCATAAAGTCTTTTTTGGTGGAGACATTCTTGTACCTATCAGCATTTGAGGGAAGCTTATGTGGTTACTGAGGACAACCTGGAAACAAGGGACTCCCATATTTCCCCAAACCGAAGAGAAAAAAAGGGGCAGCAGAACAGAAAAAAAGGAAGGAGGGGAAGAATGGAAGCGGATGGAAAAAACAGAGTTTGTATAGACCCTGTGTGCATTTCCATGTCCTACCCCACCATCACTACTAGACTTTGATAACAATCTCCAACTGCAAGCCAAGTTTTGCCTGTTATTTCATGAATGAGAGGCCCAAGTAGGAAAACTATTCTCTGATCCTACTCCAACCTTTAGAGCTAGAATAGGAGATTAGATAGTATTGATCAGTTCAGGAAGTGTCTTTTGAGAAAGGCCTGTTTGTTGAGCAGAGTGAGGACACAACAGTCCTGTTTCCCATCCATCTGACATCAATAAACATCCGGAAAAGATACAAAAAGTAAAAACACAGTCTGGGTGATATCCACAGAAGGTCACAAACTCCGAGTGACGAATGGCTCGAATCAAGGCAATTTCCTGAGATCAGTGAAATAAATCCCTTCCTCTTCTCAGGGCTCACCCACCTCATGCGGTGTACACCACACCGGATGCAGTGAAAGGCCCTGCAATGCCAACAAGGCTACTACTGGCTGCTTCAAATGCATGAGCAGAAGGTCACAGCCCACGGTGATGGCCCACAGCAGCAGCTGCTGCCACCAGAGCGAAGATTTGATCCGTGCAAAATCACCCCTGGGTACAGACATAAGTAGTGGACAGCGGAGACTTAAGCTTGGGGCTTCCTCCCCTTCTCTTTGCTGCGCAGCCTGGGACACTGGAGAAAGGACCCAGAAGGTCTGAAGACTTCCTGAATGTCCTGAACACCAGACGTCTTTCTCTGCAATGTGCAGATGGGCCTTTAGCTTTAAATTTCTCTTATCCTGGATCTCCTTTCCATCTGATTGCTCCACCTGTCTTACTTGCATTGCTATATCCCTCTCTTCCTTTCAGTTTTCATTTCTCCCCACTCCCAAAGTGATGACAGCTTATACCACAGCATTTATTTTGCTTGGCAGCTATACCTGCATCCCCTTCTTGGGACAGGGAACTATCCTGCCTTCTCCAGGACAGGGAACATCATTGAGCACAGTCCCTACAGCAAGTTCTTTGTGTTTGGAGTTAAATCTCTAATTTGTACACAGGACATTTTTCAAGAGAAACTGCTCAGGGAGGATAATCCCAAGGCAAAGTGGTCCTATGGCTTCTATTGCAACTGCTGCCTCCTAACAAACACTTAGCTGGATTTGGCACGGGTGTCTCTCACACTTAACCTTCTCCCTACATGAAGAAGAGGGCAACAGAGTCGAGTTCAAAGACTCTGGATCCAACCCTTTGTTCTGGCAGCATCTGCCGGGGGTCCTTGGCCAAGTCCCCGCATCTCACTTCCCTGCGCAGGACAAGAAACCGCAGCAGGGACCCGCTCTGCCGTGGGTCAGCAGTTCTGCTGCACGAGTGCTGCACTTCAGCCACGCTTTACAAAGGTCTGGGAATATTCACATGACTTGCGAGGTACAACGTAATGCTTAAAATGCAAACCCTGAGAGATTCCTGGATAATTATGGATCACTATTTTGTGCTAGAGATGGAAACGGTTTCAGCATTTGAACATCAACTCACCATAAATGTTCTTCTGAAAGAGGACAAAATTTGACAAATATCTCTTGATGATGACTCTCAAAAATACAATAACAGGACAATAACCAATCTGCACAGTATTACATCACATACTATGCATGCAGAAATATCTGTTCCAAAGAGCTTAAAGTCTAAACAGAGGCAGTGACTGAGGAAGCAAATCAAAATAATCCTTCTCCTTTCATGTTACAGATTGGGTATAGAAGCTCTGAGATGTTAAGCAATTCACGAAGCTCAACATAAAAATTGCTTTTCCTGCTACAAAGGAGTCTGATATCTCAAAATCCTTCCTATGCTGCAGCAAAGCAAAGCCAAGATCCTTTGAGAGGGGAAAGAGACATCAATGTTACCCTTGCCCAGAACAGCTAAGGCCTCCCTCATTCAGGTGCTATCTCCAAAACAGGTTCAAATCTTTGGTCATAATCAAACAGAAGAGAATTTCACCTGGGACCTTCTCAGCAAATGCTCACCCACAGGATTTTTGAGTATAAGGCATGTGTAAGAGCACACACACACAATCTCATTCAAACCAGAAACGGCGTTCTTGATGTGATCAGTACAGTGTTATTCCAGTTTCAACACACCCAGCCTTCCTGATGAAAAAAAAATTTGGCAGTTTTCCAACTCTGTTCCAGTAACCTACCAAAGATAAGGTAGAAAGCCTACTGCAGAGCTGGAGTCTCAGCCTGGATCTTCTAAATCCAGTACGATGCTTTAAAAATAGACCGTGCTTCCTCTTCAAGTCCCGTTTTACATAAAATTTGAAAGCACTTCGAAGCATTTGAAAAGATGTGTTACCTGGACACCACTTCCTTTCTTCTACTGCTTTTTGAAGATGCATAAGGTGTAACTGCAGCTTTGCAAAGCCACGTATTTAAATATGTATCCTGGAAGATTATGATCAGATGATGTTCTCAAAGCGTACCTTATCAAAAGAACAAAATGATGCTAAGCAATAGTTCTAAACAAAACAAACCAACAAGAGGAAAAAAAAAAAACAAAGAATCCTAATGAATAAGAGCTAATTCTTCAGAGGGAAACACCTGAACAAGCTTTAAAACATTCTTGTGACTAATAGCTTTTCCACATGCTAACTCTTCATTCAAAGTATTATAAGCAATTGCTGCTCAACTGCTACTTTTTGTAACAAGATATGGATTAGCTGAGCCAGGTATATTGGAAAAACTGGAAAATAAAAATTAATATTTTGCTTTGAGCTCTGAGCGTGAGCCAGGAATGGCGCACAACAGTTATGAGACCTGTCTAGCAGCTCGGTACCTTCAGATCTGCAATGTTTATATATAGCATACTGCAGATGAAAAAGGAAATCTGAAATTCACATCTGAGACAAAAATTGTTTATGAAAGCAAAGGTTTTCAAATCAGATCTCAATAGCTCCACAGAAGCAAGGCAACTAAGTGTTGCAGACTTCAAAGTGCCCTGGAAGCTCCCATCTTTCATCTGGTTTGTATACCGGCAGCTGTGATGACCGACAAGTCAGACTAGGGGACTTTCAGGAGATGTTCAGATAAAATGCACAAAAATGCTTCAGGAAATGTTTATTCGCCATAGAAATCACCTTGCACCAGTGCTGTCTTCAGAGCACTTGTACAGGTTGGTGACGCAGGGCTGTAACCAGCAGACCGTCCTGGGAAACGACCCATGGCATCTCAACGTCCTTTATCCCCGACAGAAGAGGGGATTTACCAGCGAGTGACACAGCACATGAATTACAAGATAAAAGCAGAGCAGCAATTTATGCAAATCTGAAAATACATATTTTCTTAAACAGGATGATCAAGACTAGCCTGCATCTAATTGCCTGAACTAAAAATGAGTTTCTCAGCCTGGGGGTCAGCTCTGCCCCAAGGGAAACATCCTCAGGCCAATTCTTCCCATTTTCCCTCGTTGGCAAATGCTTAATGGAAAAAAAAAAATCACTTCCACTTCAATAAATTTTCATTTATATGATTTATCCATGTTACAGCCTGCCATCAGTGGTTCAGCATAAATTAGTTTATGATTAAGAGCCACCTTAAGAATTAATTCACAGGAAAACATGAATTAGCTCCCATTACTGGCATGGTTAAGCCTCCAATAGCAGGGCAAAAGTCTGTGACAAGCTGACAAGGCGGCATGAGGACACATGAAGATGCACCTGATGACAGAGGGAGCCCCTTGCTCGTCCCCATGGCTGCTGGGGCAGAGCCTTCCCCAGCGGGCAGCGGCTCTGGGCCAGGGCAGAAGGGTGGTGGGGAGGGCAAAGGCTGTAGCAGGCAACAGCTTTGCTCAAGACCACTTTTGACTGCCACGTTATTTATCTGGCATTTGCCACAGCTGGAACGCAAAGGTCTACTTTAACTTCTCCCCGCCCTTTTCTTCAAAGGTAACGATGTTTTATAATGGGAGAATCATAAGATCCAACTAAAAAAAAGTGGAGAGGGGATGGAGTGTGTGCATGCAAAGTGATAAAAGCAGTTGCCAAATCTTCCTCTACACTTGACTATTAGTGCAAACAGGGGTGGGGATGTGGTACAGACCTGTACTAGCTCCTTCTTGTTTCCAGCTGCTTTAAAAACTTGCCTTTCAGGCCGTATTGACTTCAACTAACAAAATTGAGCAACTTTTAATTAAAAAATGGTTTTGTCTTTCCACCTAAGTTAAAAACCAAGAGGATATTTGATTCTTTGATTATTCTATCCAATTACTTGTCTCCTTTCCCAGGGAAAATGCACTACAGTCTCCTCTGACTGTAGTGCTGTTGAGGCCCTAAACTCAGGTCTCTGTCACTGCATAGACAGATTTTGTCCCTGTGTAAATCGTTCACCATTAGCTCTGCAATAGCTTCCCAGCTCGATGAATACCAGTGTAGAGCACAACTATTTAAATAATGAGCAGAGAAGGGCAAAGGTTTGCTATCTAATTTGGTGTAAAAATGCTTTAAAAGGAAACACATCATGCATGTATCCGTTTTAAAAAACCTCCCCCAAAACAGACTTCGTAACGAAGATCTTTCAGACACCACCTTTTTCTTGGTGATGACTATATATATGTATAGAAATTATAATACAAATTATTAAGATTGAAAAAAAATAATGCAAAGAATATTTCAATCTTTGAGGAGCAATTACTCAAGCCCTTTAAAAAACAACTTGGGAAATGCTCAAAATTATAAAGAGTAAAAATAGCCTAAGCTCTAAGAAGTTCATCTTTGTCTCATCCACACATTCCCTCTCATGTTTAAATCCCTAGAAAGGCAGACATACAAAATGGATTGCCGAGGTTTCCACAGAGCCCAGAGTTTAACGCATCTCTCTCCAGCAGACATCTCAAGCCAGTGGCATTTTGTTACCGATCTTTGGGAAACTGTAGCAGCTATGGCAGAGTGTTATTAACTTGGACACTACTGGAAGCCTGGACATTCACAATACACTTACATCTCCACGGTCGCACGGGAGAGTTGTGCTCTAAATAAAATAAAAGCACTTGCAAAAGTATTACTTTCTATGATTGAATAAACTATAATAAAACCACAACAGCAAGTCTGTTTCATAAATGAAAGTCTGTAAGCCCCAAGCTTACACAACATTAGATGTGTGCTACACCGAGTGCCTTGTTTAGTGATAACAAGTACGACTCTCTATAATTTTTTTCTGCTTTACTGGGAGTCTTGTAGTTCTTCTCTCCTTCCTTTGAATGTCACAGGAGCACATCATAATCCAAGCTTTGATTTTTAGAGGATGAAGTTTATAAGGCTGCAATCCAAAGACTGTGTCCTGAAGAACTGTGGGGAAAAAATATCTAATCCCTCTCTTTGGTTTTCAAAGCCCCATTGTTAAAATTTGGCCCTATTTAAACTTAAAAGTATTCTCTATATGCAGAAAGATGTAACCTGAAGCCACAGGAGTTCTGCTTCTAGTGCTTTCAGGTACAGCTTTCTGTATCACCTTTGCAGGCTGAAGTCGTCACTTCGGCAGTCTATTACACGTACCCACCAACAGAGATTTTGATTAACTCCCTGGAAGTCCACGCTGTCTCCATTAAGGAGATTTGCCTTTTCAGTCTTGCCATTAGGCGCAAGCACAGGTCTCTGCTAGTTACCCTGCCATCCTTGCCTTGTTCTGCGTTTTGCCCTAACGCTGCCACAGCACTGTTTGCTGCTCCCAAGCTGCACAGTTGTTTCACATCTTCAGACTGAAATCCTTTGATCATAGTGGCTTTTGCCCCAGAAGGACACAAATATCCACAGCAGCAGTTCCCAAACTGTGGTTTGTAAAGCCACAGTTATAGCTCCTTAGCACTAGGCTGCTTTAAAGTTTAACCTGTAAACGTGAGAGAAAGTGAGGATTAAAGCAGCTGCCTGCAGTCCAAAATATTTGGGAACGAAAGAGCTTTAAAAATGAGCTCATCGTTCTTTTACATCAGTCTCTCCACCCCTCTGCTTGACCACCACAGCTGCAAAGTGAAGTTACAGTCCACTACAATCCCCTCATTTTCCTAAGTGATGGGATACCACTCACCCATAAAACACCATGAACAGAGCAACTAGATACCAGAAGTTGACAGTAGCAGCCATGGTACAAGCAGCTAACAATTGGTCCTGTCCCCACCGCAGAGCTGTGCCAGACACTCTCATATCATGCTGGGAACGCATCCAGGGTACGCTGGGTAAAGTCACTCAACACCCTCACCTCTTCATTTAGTTAGATGCCTTTGTTCAGGCTGCTGGAAACATGCCTCAGCTACATGGTTAAAAATAAACTTTTTCATCATCAGCTCCTAGTTCACTAGAGAAAAACTGCTCCAGAAAAGCCAATACAGTCTCTGTGCTACCCTCCTGCCAGCCCTTCACTGCTGTTACCACCAACTCTGTCAGCAACCAGGTGTAACTCCACTTGACCACCATTCTTCCTGCAGGCAGCCCACTGCCCATGCTTGCCTATAAAGTTTGGAACTAAAGCTGTTTGACCAGTTGTTCCCAGTGATTGCTGTTTTCGTATCCCTCCTGCTCTTTCTTGGCCTCAAAATGTAATCTGCCTTTAGTGGACAGATGTTTAGTGAGAAGGCTAGGGTTCTCAGGAGACAGTCAGCAGGCTCATTGTACGGTCAGGGTTGTGCAACAATTTATATTTTTGCTCAACTTTCCAAAAGAATTCTTTATTCTTTAAAAAGAGGAACAATTTTTTTGGCAAGCTTAAATGAAAAGCTTCCTTCCAACAAGGCCAGGAGAACCACAAAAAAAGTCAGCTTACTTTTCCTACATGTGTTGTTAGCAGCTCTCTCACCAAAACAGTTTGGTCAACTGAAGTAGGTCTTGGTCCAGTGCTCTGTTTTCTTGAGTATTGTAGCATTGCAGTGAACTCTGACTTTTGGTGAATAATGCTGTCTTGCTTGAAATTGCACCCTGTGGATGCAAGACCATCTTCTGCTAATCTTTTGTTGAGTTTGGTAAGGTTGCAGCAAGGCCAGGCCACTGGAAACACAGTCCAGCAAGTCCATCCTCTTTAAAGCAGAAAGGGAAGGAAGGATAAATTTGCAAAATCACTCTCTTCGTTACTTTGGAAGGAGCGATACATAAGCCAAAACTTCTTTTCATCTTTTGCCTTGAAAATATGCAGTTACGAAAGCATTTCTCCCTGATGGATCTCAAAGCTTAGAAAGGAGATTTCGGTAGTATCTAGCCTGGTTATACTCAAATAGGAAAAGAACTGCTTTGTTTTCTCTTTCAGTAATCGCAAGACTGACATTTAAAGGAAGCCGCAGCGCACAATTAGCCAAGCACTCGGCTATCAGGATATGCCAAAACTGAGGCTTTGCACCTGACCTCCACTCCACATTCCTCATCTCTGGGAATCAGCATTACGATGCTATTTACATAATCACTGTATTTCCCTAATACAACTGTATGCTTTTTCCCATGCGCCATCAAGTTGTGTCTATATTAGATAGGGAAGTAAAGGTCATGCAAAGGACATCCCTAGATGCATCAATAATTGAGGGAGACGGGGGGGGAAAAAAAATCTGGATTTTGGAGGGTGGAGAGGATTAATTCTCACTATCTCATTTTTCTTTAAGAAAAAAAACACAGCGAAAACAAACGAAACAAGTAAACCCATAAATTATAGCCCATAATTGGAAGAAAAGCACTTATTTATCTAACTTCTGGTGGCACTGAAAATTGAGTCAAATTATTTAGTGGCTATTTTGTATCTGTCTCAAGGACTATTACAAAAGTAATGCATATGCAGGTTGCTCTCCATCTGCAGAAAATATTACTAAAATATAACCTGACAAGCAGATTTTTCCTCATGCTACTAGCTTACAGTAAAAAAATATAAATCTCAGTTTTCAGTGAGTCCATAAGCAGGGACCAGGGTGGGAATGATGAGCAGGGATGGAGAGGCATGTCAGTGGTGGTGCTGCTTAATGTCAAACCCCAGTGTCAAGTGGCAAAGACAGCACGATTCAAACTGAGGAAGAAAGGGGCAAGCACAGGCACACAGAAGCAGAAGGGAGGGGAAAAGTAGCCTAATCAAAACCAACAGCAGGATTTCTGCTCACACTTCAAACCGAGAGCAGATAAAGCCCTTCATTTTCAGTTCTTGAAAGCAAACCCCTGGAGTACATGTGGAGAAGTGCTCCGCAAAGAACCAGCAATCCTTTGAATTCAGTCATTTGCAGAAGAACTACCATCTCCCTGAACATTTTCCCCTGTTCTCAGTCATTTATTCATTAGTATTACTATTACACACTTACTGACCTTTTCTTTTATATGACAAACCCAAGCATTCACTTTTGGAGCCTGGTGGGTTCATTACCCATACTCATTTTAGATTACTTCCCATCCTTTCTTCTCCTCCTCTCCATTTCAAGCTGTCTGTTGCTTGAACCACTTCTCTTGAAAAGTCTAGGTATTCAGTATCTTTTCTTCTTTTTGTTAAAAGGTATGCGTACCTCCTGGCTTCATGTTGTTCATTCTAGTTGGATAAAATCACACCCCCCAAACTTTTTCCCTGAGGCACATTTTACTAATTTAGGATCAGCATCACAGAAGACATTTGGGAACCCAGATAATACAGAGAGGCATCCGGTGAGACTTAGAGGAACCTCCAAAAAGTCTGGACAACCCCTTGAAAGTCATCCGGAAACTTGAACTTGACTTGCTGGGGCACTCTGGTGCAGCACATACCTTGTAGTACCCAAATATCACCAGGGCCAGACTTACAGCAATCAACACCATACAGGAAAGAGTAGTATGGGTGTAAAACCTCAGAGCGTGCCCAGTGCTAAGTCAAGATTCACAAAACTCGTAGCAGAGTATTGCACTACTGCAGAAAGACACAACCAGAAGAGAAGAGGTACAGGCCACATTTTCAAAAGCTTGCTGGCAGGCAAGTGGACAGGCACTGTGCAAGCAACTTCTGCCAATGTAGCTAGCCTTTGCCAATTGCAATCTTAAGTGTCTCAAAAAGAAGTACAAGCATTCTTGTCGGAAAAGTTCCCAAATATCTCAAGCAGGACTATGAAGGGATGCCCTGTAACGTCACGCAGTTCCAACCCAGTATTAAAACTTCAGCTTTTAAGTGCTAAAAAACTCTCAGTGCTTTAACCAGAACATATTCATCATACAGGAGGGAGGAAATCCCACCAAACTTCAATATGCTGCTAAAATTTGAAAAAGAAAGTAGCAAGAATGTTTTCTGCAAGATGTATTACTTTCTGCTGGTATTTTTGCAGAAGATAGGATTTGTTTCATGCTCTCTTGCGGCATGATCAAGGGCAATGTAAGGATAATAATTAAGTGAATTCTATTGCTAGCTGTCACAAGTGATAAATACAATGCATAATTAAACAAGTGACATCCAGACTGCCTGGAGGAAACAATTATTTAGTGCTTTCAGGACAGACTAATTTCTCTCATGTTTTTTCGTAACATTCTCACGTTTCACAAACCTGCTGAAAATCAACAGCTTTATATTAGCTCCTGTGGCTGCAGCTGCCCAGAAACTGCCCGCTGGAAACAGACCCAATGTGCATCACTGGACAAGTGCCCACCTTGTGAGTACAGAAGGATCTGCATCTCCAGAAGAACGCAGGTGAAAACCTGGACCAGGTTCTCCAGGCCCAGCAGCTCGAAGACCTCCCGCAGCGGGTAGTCAGAGAGCGGCAGCTCATTGGGCCCAGGTCTCTGGCAAATGATAGGCTCGTAAACCCCATAAAACTTCAACGACCTCCCCGGGGGTGGTAGAGGCACCTCGTAGAGGATGTTGTGGATGTAGCTCTCCAGGGGCAGAGGTGGTGGCTGTTGGGAGGTCACTGCCTTATAGAGCTGGATCAGGAACTTCTTGCAGGCTTGCATAAAGGGCAGAGGGGTGATGAGGCATATGCATTTGGAGACATACAGTGTGTCTCTGCTGATGTCGTAGGAGTTGTACCGCTGGAGCTTGGCGAGGGAAGTGGCGTCACCCTCGTCGATGCTGCTGGCCAGGGAGTCCATGCTGCACGAGGAGGAGGCGCAGACGCTGCTGTATTGCTCTGCGTTGTGCATCTGGTAGAGCGTTTGCATGGCTGTGCAGATCTGCTTGCTCGTGACCTCCTCATAGAATGTGAGCACAAACCCGTACGTACGAGAGCCATCTTCTCTGGTGATGATGAACGA
The DNA here is from genome assembly GCF_013368605.1 of Nyctibius grandis. Lineage (NCBI taxonomy): Eukaryota > Metazoa > Chordata > Aves > Nyctibiiformes > Nyctibiidae > Nyctibius > Nyctibius grandis. Next base: position 70,828,006 of record NC_090662.1, on the reverse strand, counting down.
GTGGAGCTGCGGATCTCTGTTATCTGCCTGCGTCCTGAAAGACAGCCCTTTGGGCATACACAGCTAAGAAAGGAGAAGAGAAATAGATATAGTTATCTAAGCTACAATTTTGTTTTGTTACTTTTGCTTTACAGGCACGTTCTTTTTTGCATCATAACAAGCCATTTATTATTAAACATAACCCCCTGAAAAGTAACCCAAGAACAAACAGCGTAAAACTGATGCTACATATAAGAAGATATAGGCATGACTGAAGAAAGGAAAACACCCTCCAAAATCACCCATCTATTAAGTCATTATGACTTATTTTCATTACTTTGTAAAATTATTTTCACTATTGAATAGCCTTTGTCTCATTTACTTAAGCATCATATAAAGACATCTAGTTTTGTTCTCACATATGTTGTTCCCATAGTGCTCTAAAACCAGAGAGCCAAGGGAGCACCGTATACCACTGGATTAAAACTAGACTTCTTGAAATTCTTTGATCTTCCCTAATTTTCTTAAAAGAAAGCAAAACAATTGACTGACAGCTATTACATTTACTTTCTTCCTTAAGTGCTACAAAGTAGCTTACACTGGAAGGAGTGGGGGGGAACACCCAAAATCTATGAAGGCCTCGTTTTTTGATTTACCACTCAGCAAAATCTTTTGCAGTGATTCTATCACGCTGGGTGTTTCTCTGAAACACAGCCCCAGTGATAACTCGAGGCATTTTTCCAGCATTCCTCAGGAATTCTATCAGCCATCTAATACAAAATAACAAACATCCAGCAAAACTTGTTTGAAGGGGTGTCAGCACAAAACTCCTTATGTTCTAGCTAAAGCACTATGTTTATAAATGAAGAACTAAAGCTTCCTTTGTACCTTCCATCTGAAGAAATAAAAGGAAAGAAGAGAGGGAGACCCTTCAAAGTGCTCCTCTGGTTCCAAAAGGCAACACTAGAAGCCAACTTTCCCATGGGATGTGAACCTACACTCGACTGAGTACATCCCCTAATGTCTCACCTTGACCAGGAGTAAATTCTTCTGATGGTGGAAGAGGTCGAGAGAAATAATATATTTTCAGGTGCATCCTACTCCGAACTTCACTAGTGCACCTTGCAGAGAGCATTCGACAGCCTGATAAAGCTGCAACCAGCCCAGCTGGGATTTAGGCAAGTGGTCCAGACTCATTTCCCAACATGCTAGCAAGCCCCTAAGTTATCTAGGACAGCTCTTATATATTCCTCTAAAAAGTAATGTATAGGGAAATAAGTAGCCTGGAGTTGGTAGAAGAATTTAGTTCAGTTGATGGGCTTTGCTGACATAAACCATGAAATTGCAGCTTGAACCATTTTTGAACAGCAGCCTCATTTTCATTCAAAAGGTTTATAGTTTTTATTGAGGAATTAACAGCAGTGCCATGGTTAAGGTTTCTCCAATAAAGAAGTAGTAAAAAATCCTTGTTTCACACTTTATTTAAATTTATTCTGCACAATAAATATCTCTTAACCTCATTTTTTGGCTGGCTTGCTTAATAAAAATTTATTTCTAGAATGCAGGCATTCAATGGCAGCTATAGCCTTATCAAATCCGATCAGGCCAAAATCATAGGTTTTAATCTCAACACTATCAAAGATTATATTTTCTTCACTTTACAGAAAAATACCCGGATAAGCAAATTATATGTACTGGTACAATCAAGAACAGATAAGCATCAAGGAAATTCAGACTAGCTGAGACAGTTTCAGAAGGCTGTATTAAATAAATTTCCTCCAAGCCTTAATTATTATTCCCTTGTCCTTTGTATACTGATTATACACACACAAAGGGACACCCATCTATTACATTTCAGCCACAGTCCAGCATATAGAGAGTATCAACATCTTAAGACCCTGGCTGCAAACCCTGGCACAGAGACTGCCACTGTCGTTAGACCTACAAGAAGACACAGCAAAAGGCAGAGAAAGAAAAAAGATGGGAAAGCACCGAGGCAGGGAAGAACAACCACGAGTCACTTAAAAAGCCAAGATCAAAAGAAAGGGCCTGTGCTCATTTTCCAGCAATATAGAAAGCTTCAAATTTGCAGTCAATGCATAAAAACTTTCATCTTCATGCCTTGGACATCAATCACTTCCCATCTCATCTGTGTTTGTCACATGTGCCACAGGAGAGAGTTGGGGAAGAGCAGCTTGGGATGTGCTGGAGGCAGTGAAAGCTTTGCCTGCTGGTGAAGCTGGCTGACTAACGGCAAGAAGGCAGTCAGTCACCTTTATTGCATCTCTGCATGAACACAGAAAACTATCCAAGGTCACTGATCAAAGAACATGATTTTGGTTTTCAGAGCCCTTTACTATTTATCTTTAATCATATTTATCAGCAGAAAAATGTGGAATTAAATCGTACTTGCAACAAGGCTTGTAATCAACATGGTTTGTAAAAACAAAAGGAAGCTGCACAAAGACAGACAAAAAGATATCAGCTAATCCATACTGCATCTCTAGAAGTGATGAGTAGGAGACACCCTTCTCCTAAACGCAGAGGCAGGACACACACATGCTGTAATCCCTCCCTCCTTCCAGCATCATCAGTTACAGATATTTCTGAACCAAAGGTCCCCTGTGGACCACCGCCCATCAGCTCCCGTTCACCATTAGATCCTCTATTTCACTTTTTAAGCCCCTGTATATTTTCCATGTTCACAACACGCTGTGGCAGCAAGCTCCATACTCAAATCGTGCTGTGGGTGAGGGGGTGGAGAGAAAGATGCTTTTGTTTGTATTAAAGCCTAGTCCTTCAAATTACACTGGGGAACCTTAATTCTTTAATTTCAGTACATGACATGTTAAACAGACAATGCTTCCTTGGACTTCAGAAATATAGGCAAAGATTTATATACCTTGATGAACCAGAGGGCTAAAATAGGAGGTTTATTTCCCAAAAATTTCACTTTCTTATCTACCGAGAACTTCAGTTTGGTACAACACATTACTTGCAGAATGGCCACAGAAGACAGTATGTGATGTTAGGCAGGGATAATCACAAAAAGCAGTGGGGGGAAAAGGAACACTTCCCTATTAAAAAGCACTCTGTACTTTGGTATATACTTTGAAAGGGACAGAAAACATGACTCGTGGGCAGAGTGCTTGGGACTTCGGGGGGTTATTTTTAAAGTGACAGGATGGCTTCAGAAGGCAATTGAAATTCCTTAGGCATCCAGCAAAGCCAGAGTTCTCAACAAGTTAACCTTCAAGGTTTTATGCATTTTCTTCTCTGAGGAAAATTGCTTCTGGAAGCTCACATAAAGCAAACACATAGGCAGAACTAATACAGCAAGGCAAGATCAGAAAGGCCAATAATTGCCTCAAGGGATTCTGTGGAGGTGGATATTATTTTAAATGATGTTTCAGATCAAAACAATAAAGAAGTTTTCCAAAAGATGATTTAAAAGACCATTAAATACTGCTGCTGTTAGTAAATGTTTTTTTTTTCTCCAAGACACATTGCAAATGAAAGACATGTTCTTCGGCTACTTGATTTCAGCTGAATGCAGCTCAGTTCAATTATTTTATTTTAATAGGTATCTTGCTGGTTTTAGTATTCCATTTTTGTCCGATAATATGATCACACTTCATGAATACTAGGCATTTTCAACTGTAATGTGAGACACAAATAATGCAGCAATTCCAGCTATTACCTCTTGCTGCCATATTCCTGCTGCACAGCCCCCACCACTTCTCCTCTGAACACCCCCAGTTCAAAGGCAGAACTAAAAGGCATAAGTAGCCTTGGTTTTTGAGTTATTACCATCTTAACTGCGCTGATGAAGCACTGTTCTCAGTCCTTCATGTTTTCTGTATAAACGAAGTGATGTGAAGACCTGCCCAAATACCTCACCATCTCCATCAGTGTATATTGGAAGCAGAGGACAGAAATCCCCAGCTGTCAGCGGACAGAGGGAGTGATCAGGCTCATCTCTGCCTTTCTATGTATGTTCAGTGCCACAGTATCAGCTCTCTGTGTCACTGCTACTTCCAGCTCTCGTGTTTTCATGTTAAATATTTGGCACAATGCTAAAAAATAAAATTCAGTGGAAATTGAGATGAACTTCATATTTCTACATCTTCATGATTGCAGAGAAGTGCCAAGTGCATTTTTGCATTTTCAAAAGCCATTTTATTGTGGGTTTTATGTGTTCTCTGTCTCTCCATCTCCTGGGTAAGGGCCAGGAGATTCTCTTGACTTCATACCTACACAATACAATGAGGTTGGTTCTGTTTTGAAGTAGCTAGTATGTAGTCCTACCCTCTTCAAATGCGAAGCACGTCTAAACTAGAGTGGGGGAAAGGGGTTCATTAATTTTCCAATTTTGAGTTAGACCGAATACACATTTTTGAAAACAGCTGGAATCGGTAATATTGTTTAATATTATTATTACAACAACTGTTTAGTTATAAACAAATAGTATTTTCTGTACTGGGAAGTTTACCTCAAATACCAATAATCTGTTGTCTTTGTCAGGACTTGTTCTTAACAAGTGCTTTGGTGATTTTGGAAGCATCCTTTGAATATCAGCTCTTTGGGAAAATTTCCACTGGATCATCAGTCTTTTAGTTGTCACTGCCTCCATATAAAACTCCAGAAACTGTTTTCTCCTCCCTCCCCTGTTCATGGGATTTAGCCACACAGACAAACTCATGTAAAATTTAGCTGAGAGGAAAGAGATGTACAGAAGATGCAGTGGTGCAAAGGTGCCATTAAAAGTGACCACCCAACAAAAGCTGTAGTTTAGGTAAGTTCCAGCTTCTCTGTAAAGATTCCTCTCTCCCTTGCTATATGCAGCACCAAGGTTCTTTGTACTCAAAACTTTCACATGATATTACTATCTTAAAAATTCCTTGGTTCGCCTCCTTCCCACCTGCAGATGTGCATGCTGGGTGACTACACCCCTTCTCACCCAGTCACTGAGCTGGTGGTTAGACTTGTTCCATCATGCAGTAGACTTAACTAGAACTAATGAGGGAAACACAGAATTTTACTTTTGTTGTGCCTGAAAATATTCTGCATTTTCATATTACCTCTTCCTCTACAGCTTTTCAACCAGCATGGCTAGTGGGTGCTCTTAGTCCCAGCAGAAGTATGCATTCATCACATCACAAGGGATGGTTGTAAATAACCCAGGAGCCACATGAAAGTTGAAGTAATCAGGAAACAGCTTGAGAAGAGAGTTTCTCTACATACCATGTTGACGGCATCCTGGTCGAAGGGGTTCCACTCAATGTTCTGAGGATAATGGGCCAAAACTTTGGACTTGAAGGTTCTTCTTAAGGGACTCTGGTCAAAATTCTCTCCTGCAACAAATGAAGAAATAATGACTTGTCACAGCGGTGAGGCTTCAGAAGGAGCTGGCCTGGGCAGCTTTCTTTCACTTTGGGTTTTTTTTTTGTGAAATCTGAAGGGCATTTTCACTCCCAACAGATGTACTCCTTTTAAAAGAGAAACAGAAAAGATGCACATTCAGTTTGATCTCATCCTCCTTCCCACAAAATCTTACTACAGTTGCAACACAGCTTCCAGCTTAGTATTTACTGCATGTAAATTTATTGTTAAGAGAAAAATTACTGCTGGAGTTTTATAGAAAAAGACCCTGCAATCAACTGATTTCTCCACCTTGCCCTATAGCTTGAATATCTAGAGATGACTTTACTTAGATGCTGAAAGAGCACTTTCCCTCAAGTTTGTTAGAAACTGTCTTATGGTCAATGAAAAGTATGAGCACGTCTCAGCTATATAAATTATTTAAGGTTTCATTATAGGTCTTTTGTATATCACAAGTCCTGCGTGAAGATTAAATATTTTTTTTTCTACGTCAAATTTCAAGGACAGACTTTTTCCACACAAAGAATCCAGCAAGTGCAAAGAGGAAGACTAAAATTAGACTTCAAGCAGAAATGCGTCCAGTTATCAGCATACAAATAGTGTATTTCATGGTGATATTGTTAATGGAGTTTCCACCATTGGATAGTCTACAGTATGGAACACTAATCAAAATAAGAAGTTCTTAAAATCTGTTAATTATGTTACTATCTACTATACTTCTCTCAGATATCAGGTTACTAATTTCAGGCTTCTTGCTTTAAAAACTACAGGTGGGTCTTCCCTGTTCAGTTCCCTTCTCACCTGAGAGAGATGAATGGGATGAAAGCCTTAAGTTCACAATGTTAAATGTTTTCACCAAACCTTACTTGGCACTCAAAGGTGCCTTTTGGGACTTCTCAGTGTTACCTAGATACTTCTTAAAATATGTTACTGAAATAGAATTGGATTTCTTTTCTTTAAAAAAAAATACTATTTCTCTTTATGCTTAAAGACAGAACCAATATTTCATTAATGTTTTTAATGAGAGGTTATTTTGGATGAAAAAATACTCGATCACTTGGTAAGCTCTAAGGGCAATCCACTGTTCCTGCAGAAAAGTTAAATGAGTCACTAACCTCACTAACCCCTCTCTGAAGGCACAGTGGACTGTGGGAGTGTAATTTGTGCTTGCCGAGTTACATATGTCAATTCAACCTGCATGCAGCTCGCAGCCTCTGAGTGATGTTGCAAAATCCATAGGTCAGCAGCTACCCGAAGGTTTCTGAGGCCACAGCCATTCGGCACGTGCCCTTTGCTCCTTGCGAAGCACAGTCTACACAATCATTTGGCTCAGAGTGAGTTAATTCAAGGAAATTTCTGTACAGACTGATACTTGAAGGCAGAGCTTCTCAGCCTTTGCCCGGTAGAGCTTAGGGTCTGCAGATAATTGTGGGGAACACAAGATAATGGAGAGAAACACAGTGGCAGTTCACAAGGTAAAAATTATCCAGGCAAAGTTTTAGAAGAGTTGAAAACCATTTGCTGTATGAAACCCTTAACACATCTTCAACATAGAGGGCAGAACCTGTACTGTCTCTCCAGGGCTGCGGTGCCAGGGCCATCGCAGCAGCACCTGCACAACAGAGGCACGGGGAGGAGGAGGCGGTGAAGGTCAGGCATTTGCTACACTAACGCCAGCCACCTGCTTGGTTGGGAAGAGAAAGCAGAGGCTCACGCGGGAGCTCCCCTCTACGAGGACATGTGTAGGCAGGTGGAGATTCCTTGAGACACGAGAGTCAGCTGTGCTGGGACTGCTCCTCACCCCACCGTAAGAGCTGCTGAGCCCAGTGAGCTGGGGAGCCAGGAGGAGGAGAGCTAACCAGGTCTTCCGACAGCACTTGCTTCCAAACACATTTAGAGAAAGGGTTCAATAATCTTTTCCTTCCCAAGAGATCTCCAAGATTTTTAAGGATAGGGTATTTTTATATATTGGCTCATTTTCAACACATTATTTAGACACATTGTAGCATTATATTTTCTACCATTATGTCTGTCTCACTTGATTTTGGTGGGTAACCGTGGGGGAGAAAAGCAAATAAGCTTCTACAAGGAGATTTTGTGATTGGGAGGAGAAAAAGTCCAAGATGATGCAATGCTGCAGCCATATTTCCTGGGGCAGGAATAAATGGAAATAGTAAGATGTGAGGAGCTGTGGCAGGGGAATCCAGTCTGCTTCTGGAACTGCTCAAGGCAAACCAGAAATCCAGCAAAAGTGTATGCATCATAGAAATGAAGAAAACTGTGGGTGTTAGCTAAACTGGATCAAATTAAAAGACATGTCGGGGTTTAGCTGGTTAGCTCATCACAGCTGCCAAGTTGGACCAGACTTGCCACTAGCTGCTGAGGCAGTCCAGAGTACAAGCTCTATGAAGATCCCCTCCATCCTCGGTTACAAAGTTCAGACTGAAGTATGCAAGAACAGAGACCATTACTCTATTACAGAACACGGCAATAGAATAACCTCTTATTTTGGTTCAGAAGTTCTTTGCAGAGGCATTAGAGATAAAGATATATAATGTCATCCAGCGAAAATTCTCTCTCCAGGTATGCACTTAAACATACTTGGCAAAATTTTTAATTCTTAGTATCAAACAGTAATTAATGTGCTTGCATAATCAAATAAATATGGATGAGGTTATTTCCTAATTGAATCTTCAATCTTTCACACATCTGGCAGAGTTTACCTTAACAACTGTGAATTATCAGAAAGGCAGATATTTGATGCTAAATTTGTTTAGTTTCTTCTACTAAAACTTCAAAGACCATCTGTGTGACTTCATTAAGTTCTCCACTGCTAACAGCAAGTGATTGCTGGAGTCCAAATTTCTTTAAAGTTTTCCTTTTTCATGACAAACAAAAAAAAAACATTACTGTAACCTGATGGATGCTAATTGGGTAATTTGTGCACTTCAGAGGCACTCATCACCTCTGCAGTTCACCGGTTGAGCCCTTCACAGGTTCTTTGGGGGCCAGTTTTCCACTCTACACTGTATAGGTGTTGTAAAAACATCTTTTGCTTGAAAAATAGCCCCCAGTGATGACAGCCAACAATTAAATTAATTAATCACCTAGTATTAGCATATAACTGTAAATGGAAATCCAGTAGCAATGCACATTAATTGTGTCACTTACTGTTTCCAATGCCTGCGCTCACTTATAGGCACCAAAGAAATCGGGGCAAGCCTTGCTCTGTGTGCTGGGCATGCTCAGGAGACCCCCCACTTCCAGCACATCTAAGACATGTGGCATCTCAGGGGACGTGGCTCTGTGTGCTTAGATTGAGTGGGACAGCAAACTGGTCAGCTTTCACCTAAATAACCTCCACGTGTGCCCAGAAGCAGAGCACCAGTAGCTTTACCTACATTTTTTGTAGCACAGCCTAAGCTTTGGTAGAGCAGAGAGGGCAGCTGCCGCATGGTGCCAGGTGCTGTCTTGCATTTAACCTGTCCTCCAGCATCAGAGCAGCACTGGCAGACTCTGGAAGCACATCAGACTGCCCAGCGAGATTTGGGAAGTGATCCTGAAAGGCTTCTCCATGGGAAAATACCCTCCTCTCCTAGTTTGGTGGCTCAATTACTAACTAACCCCACCAGATAAAGTTGTACTTATTTCCAAGTTAGACCAAAAACTGCATCACTGGGGATATAAGAGCAGTGAAGGCCTTGATTTTTTGCTGTTCTTGTTATCGAATATCCTTCATCTCATTTTCCCTATAAACCACTCCCTACATCTTGATAGGCAATACTCTGGCAGCACCTGAAACCAGCGGAGAAGAACAAGGTGTATTTGCCAATAAACCACTATAATAATGAAAAATGGAGGTTTCAATCAGCTTTCGGAAATGACCAATAATTTGTATGCTGCTGCAAATACTCATGCAGTTGTTTCAATGACAGACACATCTAAAAAGTTTTGTTTATGAAGCACAAGCATTGCTTTAAGAAACCCAGCTTTCCAAAACCAGCAGTACCAATGTCCTAGTAGGCTGACAACATGGATGCATTTTATCCAGAAAAGTAAATGGCACAAATAACTTACCTTTGCAGAGTCTTTGCAGGGTTTGCATTTTACTACTCTGGTGGTTTTGAAAAAATATAAATTAAAGGTAAAACACACACAGAGAAAATACAATTTTCTCAATCAGTGATCACGAGACAGAAGAGCCTAGAAACCACACTGGAGTGAATCAATCGGTCATTAGCTCGAAAGGACGCGACATCTCACCCTCCATACAAAGCTGCCTCCTGGGAAGCAAGGCAGGGTAAGCTTTTAGAGGAGATAGATACAGAATTTAGGAAAGGAACAGTACAAAGATACGACAGAAAGCAGCTCACATGTCAGAGTGGAATGTCACCATTTGTCCAAACTAGCAGGAAACACCCCAACTCTCACCAAAATGAGATGAGAGATGTGGACTGTGACAGCCAGCTCCACACTGACAAGCAGCTGGAAGAGAACCACAGGGAGCAAAACCTTCTTGGCAAACATGAGGGAAGGGATCTGGACCGTAGGGTACCTGATATTACCAGCTCTCAGCCTTGGTAGTTCTGAACTGCTGAGTCACGCATGGCAAATAAAATTTATTTAGCTGTTATTCTAGGCAAACAGCGAATTTTCATTAAATCCACCATGTGTTTTTAAATGCTTGCTTGCTAACTTCCCAAACCGGATTAGCAAGGAACATTAAAAATGAAGCAAGTATCAAATGCGAATTGAATCCATATTCTAAAATATTCATGGCCAGATAAGAGTACTGTGAACACAGACAGAAACATCGTATTTGATGCATGGTACCCCTTCATGAAAACAGCACGTCTCATAGGGTAAGCTGCCTCTCAGAGGAAAATTAAAAATTTGGTTTTGAATAGACTCCTTTTGCTTTCAGGATATTTTCTAAAAAAATCATTCAGTACTTTTCAAAATTGTGTAAAATGTGTCAGACTCAAGTTCCATTTCAATTAGATACCACATCCTATGTAATGGTACTTTTAAACAACTTGTGCCTTCCCTTTAAGGCATTCATTTTGAAAGGGACATTTAGTTTCAAATTAAAGGCAAATGGTGAAGTGATAGGTGCTAGATCAAGAAAACTGTGCTAATTTCATTTCAAAATTAAAAGATTTCTCAAAATTAGAAGATAAGCATGATCTGTGTTTTGCACAAAGGAGACAATTACTAGGGAAATGCAGCTACAGTTGTGAGGTTGTCAGTCGTGATGGCTTTCATATGAGTGATCATATTTAAAAATTTAGCGCTCTTAAGGTTTAAGCAGATCTGTTTTTATTATCACAGCTATAGAGGCATACAAAAATAGGTACCAAATAGACAGAGGCATCCTCCACCCACGCCCTCCAGTCCAGGGAATGCAAGCTATCTGTCGCTCCTTCCAAGCTCTGGAACGTAGACAGGAATGCTTGTGACCACAGAAATAAAAATATCTTTTATTCCTTTAGAGGAATACACTGGGAGCAGGACTATGTACAGTACTGCACCTCATGGTGACAATCTCTTTGATAGCTATTTCTAATTAAAAGTGTTCAGCACATCCAGCTATGTTCTTTCCCTGCAGACTAAACTTTGTTAAGCTTATTGGATAAGTGGATGACCCTCCATGAGAAGCAAATAATGTACAACATACAAGTGAGAAAATAACATGGGGATAGGAATAATAGTGCTTGGCTGGGGAGTAACTAAGCTGTTAATTGTTGGGTTCAGGAACCAGTTAGTTTAAGTAGTGCAGAAACTGCTCTGCTGCTTCTCTTCTGTGCCTCACCAGGACACCATGGTGGCAGTGGTAGGCTAGTCAGAGTTTAAGGACATTAACTCAAAGGCATTATTTCTGACCACGTATTCTCAGAATCTTACAGCGGAGGAGGGAAATGATATGAAAGGGAGGACTGGGACAAGGCAGACAAAACAGTTTATATTCCAAAATTTTAAAATCTGACTTGTCTCTAAGATGGTGGTGGCTTTTCTGGGGGGATGGGGAGGGGGGCAGGGTCTAACCTACCTCTTGCATGTCAATATGTAAAGGAACTGATTGATCATATTTAAGCAGGAAGCCACAGTACGTTGTGTACCCTATCAATAAATCTAGATGATTTGGCTTTTTTTTGGAGCAGGGGGGGTGGGGGAAGTGGGTGGGGGGTGGTGGGAATGTATCTGTGTGGACCTCACTAATACTGCTATTTAAATCTAGACTGCAAAACATGCTTCCTTGAGGTGTCAGGAAGCTTTGGGTCTCTGTAGCAGAAATTAGTAGAGCTGGACCTTTCAGTACCCTTTGTCTGTAAATCCACGTAACTAAGCCCAGTCGGATTTCTGGATAAGCATCCTCTAATACTGCCTCACGCAATACATTGTTCAGTCTTTATCAAGCACACAAAGATCTAGCATATCATATATCCACCAATATACCTGACACCACTGGTGGCATTTCATTGGAGAGGAGAAGCACATCTGCCAAGAGAGCTTCAAGAAATAGAAGAAAATTTACCAGATACTGATTTACATTAGGTAAAAGAATTTAAAAGTCCAGGGGTTTTGGTTTTGTTTTTGAACTCTGACCCTTAATTTGATTCAAGGGGAGCTGGAAGACAGAAAATAAAGAGACAGAGAGGGCCTGGTGGTTGTTTTGTTCTTAACCCCTCTTTACCTGAGGTTTTGCCTGCCGTATCTGAGCTCTTGCCATGGAGATCTGCTTCTAGCCATTTGTACAAGACTATACAACATAACAAACAGAGATAAAAAAAAGCAAGTATGAATAAAATTATAAGATATACAAACGTGCTGAGGAAGGGAAAAAATGTGAAGCAGACATTAAACACTCCACTTTGCAACCTCTCTTCCCCCCACTAATGCCAAAGGGTAAATCCACGTGACAAATAAAACCCTCCACAACTGTATTACTATCAGGGTGTTGAATGCAATGACAGACATTGTGGAAATACGTGTCAAAATTAGTAACAAGATTAATTTCTCAGTACTTCAAACAGCATGCTGCCGTACAGCTTCCCTATTATGAAAGGCAGCTTTGTTCATATATTGAGCCATTCCAGAGCCTGTGAAATGCGGCAGGGGGGAAACCATCAGTTCTTTAACTGGTGTTGAACTAAACCCAAGAGCTTTTCTTTAGTATAATACTGTTAGACATGTTGTTACACCTTCAGTGCTGTACTGTGTGCCATTTTCAGGACTTTCTAAAGTTACTCACCAGTTCTGTTCATCACTTATGTCTCTTAACAGGGCGTTTTTAGACAAAGATTTGAATAAATAAGCTATGTTTATAACTTGGATGAACAATTTTAAAGTCTTTCAGTAACAGCTACCCCAAGAAGTACTTGTAATGGAAGAGCTTCCCACTAGCGTGTCTAACTGAGGGTTCTACCAACTGCTTTGCTCATCTCTTGCAGAAAACCAAAAAACGTTTTCACAGACACCATGGCATTCCTTCTTAAAAAAAAGTCCCATTCGTATGCTACGCAAAGGCATTACGCAATCCTCCTCAAGTTAAATCTATTTTTATAAACCTGGAGCGCATATTAAAGCTCCAATACCATTGACATCTCTGGTCATTCAGTTTCTAGGTGTAAATTCAGAGTATTTCCACCACGACCTCTTACTTGAGCTGTTAATCCAGGCATCAGTTCAGAGGACCCAGATAATTCTGCCAAGGCTGAAGGCAGGAGTGCTTTCAATAAAGATTTTTAGATGTGAATTTGTATTGCAGGATAATTTTCTCATTTCTTTAGGAGGTACCTGAATATAACCCACATTCAAATCTGCAGGATGATGTTTTTCCACTCCAGATGTCTTAAGCTATTTCATTCTACTTTTGAGCTGTTTGAACGAAAAAGTTGCATAAATATTTAAATTAAAGGAAACAAACCAAACAATTGCCAAAGCTGGAGACTCCCCTTGCTAATGGCCCATACTCACAGTGCCTTTACAAGCCTCTCTGCTGGGCTGCCCTCACAGCCCTCCCCAAAAGTCCTTTACAACATTATCATTCAAAGGGAATTTGGTACCGAGCTTCCACGGACTTAGCCACCACCTCTGCAATAGGAAGAGCGAAAAGGGAAGACGTAACAACTTGTGAAGGGATGCCCAGCCAGATATGCCAGGACAGGTTCTGGTTTTGCTACCCTCTTCAATATTTTCACCATTTATCATCATCAATCTTATAGCTAAACAGTCACAGAAGTTACGTAAACTCCTGCACAAGAAGTAAAAATGACAGAAGATCATTGACAACAGTGATGTAATTACAGAGCTATGAACACTATTGTACAGCCTAATTCTTATACAAACACAATGTAATGGATTGTAACTATTGCCACAAACTAATTACATTTAGGAAAGACTCAGTATTTCAAAAGTCCTTTTAAAAAAAGAGATTTGTTCACCTAAGAGTTACTGCACAAGTCTAAACAAAGAGAAAAAGGCTAAAAAATAATGAGCAGTTTGCCATCATCCCTTCCTTCTGACCTTGATTAAAATACTTTACTCTCTGCCTACAGCGTAACATTATACAGCACCAACACTGTCTGCTGCTTAAAATAGCCCCAGTCCCAGCTGCCAACAGACCACAGACATCCCACTACACTAGCAAACATGTGTGAATTACACTATCCCTTTTACATAAAATTGCATCATAATCTTGTCAAATCCAAAAAGTCATAGTTTAAATTACGTCAGTTTGAGAGATTTTTTGCAGTGGGGTGGAGGGAGTTTAATAAACAGGTACCAGAGACGCGGTGCTCCGACACAATTACCTTGGAGTCTGTCCCCAAAGGCTGGAACAGATGAGGAGGAAACAGTGGAGCAGGTATACAACTGGATCTATACTTATAAATATAGGGAATTATTTATGCCTTGGGCCTTTATTTGCTCTAGAAATCAAGGTGTGTGGAATTCACTCAGGCTGTTGGTGCTGCCACGCTGCCTTTCCAAGCATGGGCTCCCGACCCACTGGTGGGCAGTATGCAGAGATCATGCCCCAAGGATCCTTGGTCTATCCTGTTTATATACAACAAGTAGCATATTTTCTTTTTTATTGCATTTTTGTATTCAAATCTGCTGTTCATTTTGAATACTTGATATGAAATGAATGAGTGCTAATAGAGAAAACAATTCAAGCAATAATTAAAAGTTCATTTAAATTTCAGTTTCATCCATCATTATTCTTAAACTGCCTGCTAACCTTTTGGTTGGTTACATAGCAAGTGAGTAATATATGTAACCATAAGAAACTGAAGGGTCTGAAATCCATCTCTCAGTTCCCAGAAGAACATTAGCGATGTCAGAGTGAAAAATATTCAAGACATCAGCTCAGGTCCTTAAACACAGCAGGATGCCAAAGCCCGTCTGGTGAGGGGATCCTTGGCTTTGGAGCAAGAGGCACCTGCTGGCAGGCTTGGGCTGAACCACCAAGGAAGAAAAGGCATCTTAGATGCCATCACATCCTCCGTGAAGTTTGGATGGCTTCCTGCTCAGTGCAACGCCTGTTTCCCACTCCTTGTTTCACATGTTCACCTCTTTCGTGGACTGAATGCAGAACGAGGTATCCAGTCGTGCCTTTCGCACAGGACTCCTTTCACGCTTGCGCTTTCTATGAATTTACAAGGGCAGGATTAAGTTCAAACATACTCGATTTCTGTGTTAAAAGATGATGCCGCATTCTCAGACTGGTTTAGGAAACACGCACTCACAAACATTATTTTCAATTCAAATGAATCTTAAAGCAGGTTTTGTCCTCTACTCCTCTGGGACAGAGGTAGTACAAGAGTCTTGTCTCAAGACCTGCTTTATTACAGTTGGGATTTACGGAGACAAGAAAAGGGAAAAAAAAAAAAATCAAACAAACAAACCCACAAACAACCAGAACTTGTCATCCTAAAGATCCCTGTACTATTACTGTTCAGGTTTGTGTGCAAGAATGCAGGAAAGTAAGGGGAATTTTTCAGTAAATTTTTCTTTGGGACTTTTTTAGTACAAGAACAAGTAGCTTTATTTTTATTCTTTATTTTTATAATACAGTGCATTCAGCTATCTTTTAAACAGGGCTGTATTAAGACAGATTTTTTTTAAACCACTCCACAATGCACATAATATCATGCACTAATATTAGCCCCCATGACTCATCAGGATGGCAAGATTCAGGTGTTTTGTTACTTGAAGTTAGAAGCAGTTTCACCAAAGCTGCGTTTACACAACAGCAGAGCGTGAATAAATTCACTGATAACACCTTCTACCACCATAATTAAGCTTGGCTTGCAAATCACTACAAGAAAAGCAGCTTAATTTGGCCTGGACCATTTTCAGCACTCATCAACTTTGACATAAACAGAGCACAAAGATGTCCATGCCCCAGCTTGAATAGTCAGCTATGCCTGACTTGGGGTTTTGTTTTTTGGCAACTTTCTTCTTACTTGTCTCGCACAAGCTTGAGGCCTCAGTTCCCTGGACTTAGCACCGTTACACTGCACAATAGACTCTTCTGGTTGAAAGGAAGCCCTTGCTTTCTGATGTCCCCAAGAGCTGTGCCTTGATGTGCTGAGCCACAAAGAGGATCCAAAGGACTTGTGGTTGGTTTTTCATTGGCCACGCAGAACCCAGCCTGTGAAACCCAGTCTTCTACATCCATCAGTACTCTCCAGAAGGAAGCTATTGCCCAATTTCTGAAGATTTTTTTTCTTTTCCAAACAGCACAATCCACAACCCAACAGTGGCACTCAAGCTGGCTTCTTAAAACACCCTGGGCAGGGACAGCCCCTTCACACTCCTTGAAGAACTGGCCCATGTCTGCAAGCTTCAGACAACTGGTTTTATCCAAGAGGTTGTTTCAGAGAGGGTGGACCCAGAATTAGCTCCTCACTATACTGAGTTACGTTTTTTGCATACCCTTTACAAGGAAAGGGACCCTGCAAGGCAATGCTCACCTGTCAAAGGCTACAGCAGCTAAGCTTTATGAAAACTTAGTTATATGTGGTTTGATGGGAAGGGAGTCCAGCAAAGAACGAACTTTGCTTCTTGTAGTCAGGAAAGCTCTTTCATCAGCATGAAGTAGAAACACTCCCTTGTGTAGCATGAACAGATTTTGCTTAGAGGATTTTGAGAAACTGCTGTTTAAGCTGTTGCCAACAAATAATTGTCCTCACAACAGTCTCCATGAGCTGGTCTTCTGCCGGTTTTCAACAACTGAATCCTTTTAGAAAAAGAAAAGACAGAAACTTTGCACACACTGAAAAGTCACAAGCACCCGCAGGCATGACTTGAAGTTACTGGAGCTCCTGGATGGAGAAGAGTGGTGAGCAGAAACGAGGGTGCGGGCAGATGAGGATCCACTGCCCACACAACCATATCAGTCCTGATACTTAAGAGCTACCCAAGAAAACATTTCAATTTGGAGAATGCTCTCAGTTGCTTGAACCCTGCTGTAATACAATAACTGAAGATCAGCATGTTGCCGCAAATGCATCCACTGTGGGCAAAACTGCCACCGAAGGAACCAGACATTTATACAACATGCTGGATGACACAGTTCTTATTAGTTCTTGAAAAAACAACTAAAAAATGTTAGAACATTGTTAGGAGGGAAAAATATCATCATATTGAAAGAAAGATCAGTTCTTGTAACTATTCAGATAAAATACCTCTTCTGCCATGAACATATTTGCAAGAACCTACATGTCTTGGTCAACACCACCTGCATTTAGAAACTGTTTGAAGATCAGGCTTCTGCCAGTCAGTTTACACAAGGGATCATTAAGAAGCTATCAGTGCACAGTAATTGCACACTGAAGCCACATGAAAAATATTCTCTATGCTTAAGTAAACCTTAAGTAAACCATGACTAGTTAAATACAGCTTTAGGGTTTTTTTCATTGCAGCAGAGCTCTATATATTTCAGACAAAGCATAAACAACCAGATTTATGCTTTATCACTGCTGACTATTCCGTGGCCAGTTTCCCAGTCTACTGAAA
Source organism: Nyctibius grandis (assembly GCF_013368605.1). Lineage (NCBI taxonomy): Eukaryota > Metazoa > Chordata > Aves > Nyctibiiformes > Nyctibiidae > Nyctibius > Nyctibius grandis. Next base: position 70,810,621 of record NC_090662.1, on the reverse strand, counting down.
ATACAGAAAGCTGTAACAAGGACTCAATCACCATGCCACAGTAAAGTGTCAGGATTCAAATCCAAATGCAAGGACCAATACCAATTTCTGGATCCAAACTAGACTCCAGATGGAAAACTCAAAGCACAGCAGAGTTTCTACCATGCGTCTAAATTTAGTTCAGATCCCTACAAAGGAAAGCCCAGAAAGGAAATCATTCGGCTTCCTTTAACGCCTTGGGGAGTATTAGGTGCCAAAGCACCTTTGCAAAGGTGGATCTCCATTAAGAAGGCCAGAAAAAGAATTGCCTCTGGGTTCACCTCACAAATGCTCCTGTACCTCAGACCCTTTCTTCCCTTGTCCCACTCATCCCCACCGACATCTGGAAACACAGGTGATTCTGCAGGTGCGGTCCTAACCTTCACCCCCCAAAAACACCACTTCAAGGCTTCTATCAAATTTCAGCCTGGTTTATTTTGGGGTTGCCTGCTCTCCCAAAAACCCAGCTTTAAACCCCAGGATACACCTTCCACTGCCATCAACAAGAGCTGTTAAAGAATGCAGGTAAGTCCCACAAAACAGGCAAAAGGGGTCAGTGCAGAAGGGTCTATATCAAAGCCCAATGAAAACCAGTGTCTTGCTCTTTCTCCCCTCAGATTTCCACTGCCACTCCAGTAAAAATCCCTCTGTAGAGCAGTAGACACCCATGTAAAAACAGTACACATTTCTGGGATGTTTTTAGACCTTACACGTAAAAAGACCATGGAGAACCATAAAAGGGAACAGGGCACATTTCCTGGCCTGAAACAGGGTTGGAAAGAGCTGGTGGGACTCTGAAAGAGGAGCTGGAGAGATGCACAAAAAGGTAATTAAGAAATTGAAGTCCACTTTCACCCCAAGTGCCTATTTTGCTTGCTATTTTAGTGCCCTGCTAGTAGAGATGGAAGCAGCCAAGAACAGAGATCTAAATAGCCCTAAAATTACCTGGCATTTAAGCAAATGTTTCCTCTTTACCACTAATCTTTTAGTGCCCGGATCGTAGGTTGATTGGCACATTAAGAATACACCGGTAGAAAGCATGTAATTGCTGCTCTCATTTTTAAATAAGCGTGAGTTGTCACCGACTATGGAGAAGCTAATTCCAAAGCAAACCATTTAAGAGCCACCCCAAACAGGTGCAAGAGCACTCCTGGCCATTGCACACATCTCATGCAAAACCAACAGGAGTTATGGTATGATATTTTACACTTTCCTTTCACATAAAGGGGAATTTTGTGGAGTTAAATAGAATGCTTTACATGATGGCACAAGCCATACCGTGCTGTTTTGGAGACCTCAGTAACTGTTTTGAGCATAGGTTAGAAACAGAGTATTTCATACTGAGCAGATCAAGGCTGGATTAGGCACAGACCACACCATAGCTGAACATGCTTTAGTACCTACGGTGTCTCTGAGCATATGGAGGTCTGGGAGGTCTAATTTCAGGGCAGTGCCTGCAACAGGAAACAGAATTAACGAAGTGTATGGGTATAGCAACACAACTCCTAAAATTATGGTGTCTTGGTATGACAATGTGGGACAGCTAAATCTGAGCATCTGATTACAGAAAACAAGAGCATAATCATTTTGCATAGAGAAAGAAGTTATTCCTTCAAATCAAGACGGGAGGGGGTTGTTTATGGTGCATAAGGATGGGTTTCAATAGTCCCCACTCACATTCCCTATAAAACATAAGCCTACCAACTAAAGAGCATTATTCTATGTAAGAGAGAGCACACGTATAATGTATTCACAACCATATATACACGTGCAAGCTCCCTCTCTCCCAAAGAGAAGGGACTGGCAGGAACGCTCCGTCACAGATTCAAAAGCTGCCCCCTGCACCTGGGGCTCTTCCCAGCTCCACAAAACGCCCCAAGCAACAATACAGACAGTCCTCAAACCTGGACACCAGCTGGCTCATAATTCCTCCCAGCACTGCGGTAGCATCAGGAGTTCCTGCATTGCTCCCACGGGATTAGAATTCCCATCTCAAATCAGGCAGGATACACACATGACAGATTAAAGAGACGCAGGTATCTGCATATCTCTTCAGGGTTTGACAGGCTTCTGGTGATTTATTCTGCAACATGCAAATCCACTGAGAGCATCCTTGATGGATACCTCCTCAATGCAAAGGTTAACAGGTCTGTATGTGTTGGATTAAATATTTACATTATGGAAGCACATTTTTTTTGATACTTACATAGGAAGCACACACAAGAGGAAAGACTCAAACTATAAATATTCGTGACAACAGATGATGCAGATCTCAGCAGTTACATAGCTGTGAGTTTACTTAGTAATAAGCTAAGCAGAGGGTAGCTGAGCACAAGTATTACTGGATATTTGGTTAAATAAAGCCTGCAGTTTTATTGTCAGGCTGAAAAATATACCTTCTCGTAAAAGACCATAAGATGATTCACTAATATTAGATTACCACAGACTATAATGAATATTTCAAGGGCTTCACATGTATACAGAGAATCAGTCCAACGGGGATGGTCTCCGAGTCATCACAAGAACATGCAATGCATGTGGGGAACAGAATTCCCCTTTGAAATCAAAAAGAGTATGTATTTACACCAGATTAAAGGGAGCTGAGCACTCACATGCATCCTACAGCTGCAAATTCAAGGGTCATGAAAGAATTACAAAACATTCAAACTTCTAGTGAAGCTTATTTATAAGCCAAAACAACAAAGCTTCAAAAATACACTCCTCCTGCCTCTGAAAAAGGCTTGTTACAGTAGGAGTCCACCCCAGGCTTTGAATTCAGCAAGGTTTATTTTCTGTTTATACGAATATGACAGCCTGAATGTGACTTATTTTAATACAGAAATACCAAACTTCAACCTGAATCTGCGTTTTGTGGTATCAGAGTATCAACTTATAAACAGCCTAAGGAAACAGGTATTTTAAGTCAGCTATAAAACTAGTGCAGTACCAGTTCTGGTGGTGCTTCTGGTTAAACCCCTTCCCAAACTAACCTTTTCCCAAAGAAACATCCTTTCGCCACCTGTTCCAGAAATCTGAACTCTGTTATGTTTACGTTTATCCAGGTATCTCCCTCACCTTTCCTGCTCCCTTTCTTACACCAGTGCTTTCCAACAAAGCTGGCTCAGGCTGCAGGTCAGCGCTGAGCCCTGTTTCATTCAGGTCAGCAACACTTTCCACTTTGTGGTGAGGGTGGAGGATGCCCTTGTAACAATCCTGCAACAGCACTATCTCACATCACCTTTCCACCTCTCCATTGCTTCCGCCACATCTAAAGAGACGATGGATTTTGACGCGTCCTGCAGGGGTAGATCTTGAGCAGCTGACTCAATGGCAGCAAAACCTGAGCCCCATACATGCACAGCTCCTTCTCCAGTTTAGATCAAAGTGTGGTTGCCCAACCCGAGTGATAACACACAGACTCACGTGACTTCGCAATAGTCATCCAGGTGGACTCTCTGACAGAGGTTTGCACTTTCTTAGGCAAATGACAACATTGCTTCATCTCCCTGAACTGTCAGGGCATGTCGAAGAAGCCACGCAATCAACATCATCTCAAATAACTTATGTTTCCTAAGCCTTTTTAGTTTTCGCTTTGAAAATGCATTTAATCACAATCTTGTGTGAACCTGTAGAAGCAAAAGCACTTATTTCAATACATGTTCTGTCGTGACAGAAGGTTAGTTTTCCCCTTTCCCTAACCTTTCTTTTACTTAACTCTTTGGAAATTGTGCTCTTTTGAGAAAGATTGTATCCTACGCGATTGCAGTTCAGTAAGCAAGCTCCAGTAGAAGGGTATTCCAATCACAAAATAACACAAAGCTAAGCAAAGGTACCCAATAGAAAAATTGGGCAGTGGCTTCTAAGAACAACCTACACCTGTAATTAGCAGAAAAAGGGGGGAGAAAATTGCCTGAGTTCCTCTGCAGCTTTAACCTCAGTGGCTACAATAAAAAAAAAGCTGCAACTAATTACTTCTTAACATCAAGCCTGACTCACCTCAGCCCCACACCATTCCCAGCCTGTAACTTGGTCATTGCTACTCATCTGCCACGTGGCCTTTGGTGAGCCACAGGCTGGCAGCCCATGGGGCAGGTGCTCTGCAAAGGTGCAGACACCTAGCAGCGGCAGCGATGCTTCAGGCACTACCAGCAGCTCCCGGCTCCTCCTCTCACCTCTCCTTATTCCCAGCCCTGCATCCAAGCTTTTGGTTCACCAGCTCAGGTGTTTCCAATGGGGAACTGCACCGGGTGAGCTGAGCCAGGTGAAGGATACCTGAGGGAGGGATGGAGGGAAGAAGAACAGAAGCGAAAGCACTGCTTTCCACTCCCCAGTTGGATTAGTCTTTCCATCCAGTTCATCACCTCTGTACAAAAAGTATAGGATGGTGATAGGTAAAGGAGAACAGGAGGAAGGAGGACTGCACATGCTGGCACTACTGCCCAGAACAAGAGGATACTTCCAAAGTCCAACAAAACCCACAACACCTCAAAAAATGAAAAAACAAGCTCCACAGCTACAAAATCTCTCCACCCCTGTGAGATCCCACCTGGAGTACTGTGTCCAGCTCTGGGGCCCCCAACATAAGAAGGACATGGACCTGTTTGAGGGAGACCAGAGGAGGGCCATGAAGATGACGGGAGGGCTGGAGCACCTCTCCTATGAAGACAGGCTGAGAGAGTGGGGGCTGTTCAGCCTGGAGAAGAGAAGGCTCCAGGGAGACCTTCTAGCAGCCTTCCAGTACCTGAAGGAAGCCTACAGGAAAGCTGGAGAGGGACTTTTTACAAGGGCATGTAGTGATAGGATGAGGGGGAATGGTTTTAAACTGAAAGAGGGTAGATTTAGATTAGATATTAGGAAGAAATTCTTTACTGTGAGGATGGTGAGACACTGGAACACCTTGCCCGGAGAAGCTGTGGATGCCCCCTCCCTGGCAGTGTTTAAGGCCAGGTTGGATGAGGCTTTGAGCAACCTGGTCTGGTGGAAAGGTGTCCCTGCCTGTGGCAGGGGGGTTGGAACTAGATGATCTTTAAGGTCCCTTCCAACCCAAACCATTCTATGATTCTATGAAAATGAACTTATAAGCACCAGCCCATCTATCTCACAAAGAGTACAGGAAGAGCTAGGCAATACAACAGTAGTGCACTACAGCAGGAAGCATAGATGTGCATGTGTGCTTATTTTTTTTTATATTATACAATTTATACAATTTTAAACAGAAGAAAAGCTTTTGACCACACCTTCTTTTCCCAGCATTATTCAGAAAGCAAAACTCGCAAGTCACATCATGAACTTGGAAATTGCTGCACCTCCAGACATTTCAAGTCCAAGCTGTTCCTTTCTTTAAACCCCTGGTCTATGCGAGCTGGACAGATACAAAACTTGAAACCCGCACATGGTCCTTCAGATGGAGAAAGGAGCTGCACCAGGTCGAATTTTCCTGAAGATGAATAATTAATTCCCTGACAACCAGAGCAGCTCTGCACTTCTCACAGAATGCCCCGAGGCAAAAGAGGCAGCAATGCACTGCAGGCTGCTCTGGTTCCTCCAGGACCAGCTCGGGAGTTGCTACAGGGTAAGGTGCACCACGAAAAAGGGGATTTCCAGCTGGGACATCATGCAGACAGTCTCAACAGGATTTCAGCCTTGTTTTATCTTGCATTTCCTTTACAGCCTCAACTCTATCTGGAACATCAAGGTGCCTTTCTGGTCTATAAGGCAGACCTTTTACTGTCCTAGAAATGCTCTCTCTTGTTTCTTCTCCCACCTTCTCACAATTTCAATAAGGTCACCAAATGTAAAAATCCCCTTTTAGTAGATAATAATGACATTTTGAGTTTTGTACAAGGAAGAGGGGAGACAGAAAACCAAAACCCCACAAAACTATGAAGAGATTGGCTTAACATTACATGTACAAGCTCTGAAAGAGCATTAGGAATTGAGGAACTGAGATCTGGGCAGGAAGGCAGCCCTGGACATAACAATCAAGCAGGAGAGCATGGGTAGGCAGGTAGGACCTCGGACCACAGCAGGAGCCATGACAGGAAGCATCAAAACCCTTCCACGTTTGTCAGGGACACAAGATCTGTTCAAACAGATTTGCAGAGACAATCTCGCCACTCTCTCCTGAAACCCGTTTTGTCATCACCAAGGTAGGAGTGAAAACGTTTCAGCATCCCTTTAGCTGCCGTCTGTGCTCCCACAGGAAGGGGGCTCAAACTCGTCAAATGCCTTGAATTAAAAAAACAATCTATCTCTTGCATTAGAAATGGCAAGAGGTGGCAATTTCAGGGTAACAGCCTGAAGCCACTGGCTGTCAGCAGAGCACACTGCATATGATTAAGCATGAAAAATAGGCCCCCAGAATCCAAGTGTGACACTGCATTTGGGAAAGTCACTTTTGAAGGTCCAGAGTAATAGAGAGACTTTGAAAAAGCAGTAATTTGTTTAGGAAAAAATACCAGTCTTTAAGGATAGAGGATAAAAGGGGGTTTGGGTTACAGCAAATCTAGTTTCTGTTACTGACCCTCCCTCTTTTAAACAGCTATTTTTGATCACTTTTGTCAGGGAGAGAATGAGACGTATCATTAGCATGAACATGGCAGGCAAGACGTCGCTAGAAGATGACCAGGAAAAGGAGAAACCCAACAGGCGACATGCTCTGCATGGCATGGTCTGGTTTGCCCTGCAGCATTGGAGGCGAGGGCGATGAGGGGCCAGATCCTCCCCAGCCCTGTCCGCAGCACGGGCAGAGCTCCCACACCACCCAGGTTTCTTTCACTCACGACTGGCAAAAAAAAACCCAAAAGACCACCACCAAAAAAAAAAAAAAAAAAAGTCACAGATACCAGAGTTGGAAAGGTTCATGTGCATTTTACACACACACATGAGGACCAACCATTTCAGTAACTATTCAAGGATGTGCATTGGAGGCTCCTTTGAAAGCTCATCCATTTCTGTTAGTGCCTAGCTGGATACCAAGTTTTCAAAAAATTCGGTGGCTTTTTGTTTGGTCGGGTTTTTTTTAACCTTTTACTCCTGCATAAGAGTATCCCCCAAACCATTTCACTTCCCTTTAGGAAAGCGGTGTTTCAGAAAGCACTGCTGGTAGCTGACACTCTTCTGCCTAATTAATAACCTCACACCCACCAAATACTCCACGCCATTAGATGTTACCTGAGGAGACCTCGGTGGAGAAAGCGTTCAGGCCTTACATGAGCTTTGGTAACACAGCACTGTATCTTGTTACACTCTCATGCCTAAAGCAGCTCGAGTTTCACCAGGTCCCCACTAGTCTCTCTCACGTATGAGTAAGCAATGGGGCAAGGCTGGGGACTTTGGTGCCTTCTTCACCGAGACCTGATGGACTATTCTAGCAATGAGAGGTGCTCAGAAAGTAGCTCTGTTCCTGGGTCTCTGTTCGCTCGTCTCAGACAGGTTTGTTGCTAATGATTTTTCCCTAAGAAGGAGGATTTCTTACGTTGCGTAGCTTATAATTAATTGGGGCATCTTAGACCAGAAGGTCTGTTTGCTCCCCCTAAATGAGCTTCCTAAACAATGACAACATGCTTAACATGTGGCAGGGGCATGGTTTCAAAAGTTCATTGGCTTAGCTTTGCACCAGAAAACAGTTTCGATGTGTAAATTTAGGCAGATGCAGATTTACCTAGAGGTTCAGGAGGCCTAAAAGGTGTTGAAAGCATTGCTGTGCCTGCTGTGGATAATACAGGAGCATACCAATTTTATGTGGTTATACAATGAACTGTTATAGCTACAGTCAGAAAAGGGATGACTAATGCTGAGCAGATACACAGACAGACCCCTAACAGAGTCTGAGAGGAAGATGGAGAATTTTAAGCATAGGATTATCCAAAACATGTACCTGTGAAAGCATGGGGATCAGAATAACCAGGTTGGAAAGGAACTCTGGAGGTCCAAGCCCCTATTCAAAGCAGGGTTGACTTCAAAGCTAAATCATGCTGCTCAGGATCGAGGCGGAAATAATTTTTGAGATGAAAGACTATAAAGACAATTCAATAGCTGTAAGGAGGGAAGAGCAAAGTATGACATCAACACTTCAGCATCTTTGGAGCAGAAAAGCATAAGTTGGGATCTCTCTGATTTAATGCTTTCAGTGCAAACCAGGAGGCACTCTTGAACCCGCAGTGTAAATACCATGCAGGAAAACAGACTGAAGCATTAGAGCTATGAATCACCCCTTGCCAAGCCTCAGGTCTTCTCTCAGAAATATTCCCACCTCCCAGCCTTCATGTTTTTTAGTACTAACACATCTATTATGGTGTAATGTAAGACTAGCAGCAGGCATCACTAACATCATCTTTTGGCTAGAGACCGTACACTGAACTTATTCATTGCCCCCTGCCTTGCCTTTCCAGGGGAAGAAAGTCCAGCATGCTCAAAAGCACCACCTGTATCTCCTGGATATTACAGCTGCATGGACACTGCACCTTCTCCTGCTTTCGTATTTATGGTCACATACAGCAAACCATGCTGATTTCTCACTGTGAAGCCACTTTTCTTGGCAGTTGGCTAGAGACTTTCACAACAATAAGGCCCAAGAAAAATACTCTGTACAGTTTCAGTTCCTTTCCTTGCACAGCTGCAACCCAGGCAGGATTTACGCTAATCCCTCATGAACAGCCTTGTTGCTCCTGCCTTTCTACAGGGCAGCCCGCCGCAGCCCTCCTGACATCGGTCTAATGATGATTAGTCCCGACACAATTCTGGTGCAGGCTTCCTGCCAGGCCAGGGAATGAACAAAATCAGTTTGTGCACAGGCCAGACAACAGCTGCAGCCACTCCAGATCAAATCTGTCGAATAAGGACCCTTTTCTTGTTTACCAAGATGAAGCTAAATTAGCCCAGTGTGAGACAGAAGGACAGAGCAAATCCTAAAGGCCAGCGATGCCAACCTGGCTTTGAAGGTGTAAGATACGACTCGGTCAGGCCCCATTGCCTGGGCTCAAATAAGCCACAGGAGAAGCATAAGATATGTGTAAAGTGACACCCCCCCTGCCCAGGTAAGAGCTAGAGTTTTAAAAATAAAGGATTTGAGGGGGAAGATTACGAGCAGAATGCCCTCAGGTTTTTTTTCAGAGCGAGAGAGACAGTCAGTGCACACTTATTTGGAGCATATTTTCCCCCTTCTCTCTTTTTCCCTCCAGCTCTAGGAAGTGACAAGCCTTCAGCCTCCATAACCCCTGTCCCCTGCCCCCGCCATCCCCCCAGTGCCCTTAAGGCAGCAGCAGGCTCTGTTCTCACTACTACTTTTTTCCTCCAGTCCTGGTTTTCTCCTATGCTGAATGACTGGAATAAATCTGTATTTATCCAGCTAACTCAAAATGCTCCTATAGGGTAGCAATATAAAGCTTTTCAAGCACACAGACACCTCCAGACTGTTGCCAAAGGAAAATGCAACATGCTTTCTAAGTTCATTCTGGTATATATTTCACAGAATCACAGAATGTTAGGGATTGGAAGGGACCTCGAAAGATCATCTAGTCCAATCCCCCTGCCGGAGCAGGATTGCCTAGACCATATCACACAGGAACGCATCCAGGCGGGTTTGAATGTCTCCAGAGAAGGAGACTCCACAACCTCTCTGGGCATGCCTGTTCCAGTGTTCGGTCACCCTCACCGTAAAGAAGTTTTTCCTCATATTTATGTGGAACCTCCTGTGTTCCAGCTTGCACCCATTGCCCCTTGTCCTGTCAATGAATGTCACTGAGAAGAGCCTGGCTCCATCCTCATGACACTTGCCCTTACATATTTATAACATTAATGAGGTCACCCCTCAGTCTCCTCTTCTCTAAGCTAAAGAGACCCAGCTCCCTCAGCCTCTCCTCATAAGGGAGATGTTCCACTCCCTTAATCATCTTCGTGGCCTCTGCGCTGGACTCTCTCTAGCAGTTCCCTGTCCTTCTTGAACTGAGGGGCCCAGAACTGGACACAATACTCCAGATGCGGCCTCACCAGGGCAGAGCAGAGGGGGAGGAGAACCTCTCTGACCTGCTAACCACACCCCTTCTAATACACCCCAGGATGCCATTGGCCTTCTTGGCCACAAGGGCACACTGCTGGCTCATGGTCATCCTGTTGTCCACTAGGACCCCCAGGTCCCTTTCCCCTATGCTGCTCTCCAACAGGTCTATCCCCAACTTGTACTGGTACATGGGGTTGTTCTTGCCCAGGTGCTGGACTCTACACTTGCCCTTGTTATATTTCATTAAATTTCTCCCCACCCAACTCTCCAGCCTGTCTAGCTCCCTCTGAATGGCTGCGCAGCCTTCCGGTGCGTCAGCCACTCCTCCCAGTTTTGTGTCATCAGCGAACTTGCTGACAGTGCACTCTATTCCGTCATCCAAGTCATTAATGAATATATTGAATAGAACTGGTCCCAGTACCGACCCTTGAGTCTTTAGGTGCAAAACCATTAAGACTGACAATATATTGTTTAGTACACAGAACATAATTAAAATTAAGATGCATCAAGATTAAGAGAAGCAGTTTAAGTAAAGACTCATTTAGATGATTGCTGCTCTTGGTTCAGAGATGGGGAAATAGGGAAAGAAGGAAGAGTCGAGAAAGATTCAATCTGAAGAGAAACAACCAAGGTTTTTTTGACAAGGTGCTTGTATCTTCTCTGGTTCTTTGGTTTGGCTAAAACTGCATTACGGATAGCTGCGGAAGCTGCCTGAACAGCAAGATGTTAAGGGCAGGCCTTCTGTTTGCTGGTGCAGCCTGAAGGGACATTTCTGTCATCACTTAAGCATACACTTCCTCATTCCCCTCCTTAGGGAGCACTTTGGGCTACTATGGCCTGGCTCTTCATATGTAAAATATATTCACCACCCTCAGAGATGCTCTAAAGAGCATCTACAAAGCTAGGAAAGTTTCTAAATTAAGATGCCCTTATCAGCATGCTGTCAGTAAGTACCTGTATACCAGTACTAGCTATGATGCTTGTTTTTAAAATGCAGAGGGTATCCTGTTTGGAAGGTTTCCTGCTCAGGAGTGATCTATTGATTTCATCTGAAGCATCACTTCTGTTTGCAGAATGATGCGCAGATCTCTTGACATGAATTACAGAATCCATCCTCTTCCCAGAGGCAGCACACGCACAGAGGCAACACTTGCACGTGAACTGCTTTCACAAACTTGTCAGCAAGGCTGGTATTACTCAGGCTCTTACAAAATGGATTTAATGGAAAAGTAACTCTTGCTGAGCCCTCTGGTCTTTGAAAAACTTTAAACCCATATCCAAAAGTGGATACAGCACCATAGGATTTTCCTTATATATATATATATGAAAAGTCTGGTTTTGGCACTTGCATGGTGGCTGCTCCACCAATTGGGGGTTTACGGATTCATTAAGTAACTCCTCCTTCGGCCTGAAGATTTCTTGGGCACCTCCAGCTCTGCAGGATGCTCCTTCCCATCACATTTCCTCCCTCAGCTGCCAGAGACAGCTCCTGCCCACGTCAGCTACAGTTCACTTTGCCTAGTTTACAGTCCTTGCATGGCCTGATCCAGTAAGCAAGCTTCAAGTGTTTTACAAGCATAGTATCCTCACAAAAAGTAGCTATAGCTTCTTTCTAAGGGAATAGCAACGGTTGCTTTAACACGGCATAAGACGTAGAACACTTGCCTTCAGGCATGCAAGATTTGTTCAATTTGGGGTTTTTTTTTGCTTGCTGGAGTGAGGAGATACTGGGTCTAAATTTCCCTCTCCCACCTCCCAGAAGAGGTGATATCAACCAAAAATGGCTTACTCCACAGAAAGGAAGTGCACCATTAGTATATGTTGGAAGGAAACATGCAAGAAGGATCTCAAACGTAACCCAGTGGCATGGATTTTTAGTCAATGCATGAACACTCATGGGGGCTGCTCCCTGCCCAGCTTCATGTATATGCGGATCCTTCTATGCAGCCCTTAAATAACAGTGTGAGAAGGACTGGCATTCAGACAGCTGTGGAGAAGGCTCTGGGTGGTGTTGTCCAAGTGATGTGTCTAGCCAATAAAGGAGATCCCAGCAACTAAAGGCAACTTAAAATACTCCTTATTTTAGGCTTACTTCATATGTCACCTACAACACTCCAACACCTTAATTGCCACCTTAATTATAAAGTCCATTAAAAAAATCTTTTTTCCTATTAACAGGATTTGGGTCCCACGTGTTCTGGAACAGCAGAAGAGCAAGGGAAGAGAAAATTAATCTCTTCAGTTTGTTCTGTTCAAGACCACCAGAAGGAGGGCTGAGGTAGGGGAAAGGAAATTGTATCTTTGAAAGGGTGAAAGAAAATGCATCAGTTAACCTTTCTCAGTTTATTAGAGGCTACAGAACTTCTGTTTCACATAAACTAACCAAACACAACCAGTCAAACATGCAGCTTAGTCAGTCTATTTTCTTGCATTCTACTAATTTTAAAAAATATGTCCCTCCTCTCCACTCAGGTATGGCACCCAAGTTCTAGGACAACTGTAGTACCTTGACTGAAAAAGGCAGCAACCTTTCTCCACTTTATTAAGAACAAATAAAGCGCACGCCTGAAGGACTTGGGCAGCTATCTTTGGCAATAAACAGTACCTTCCAATCAGCTGGGTACCTGAAGAGGAAGAAGGCATGTAAGCCTACGCAGGGCAGAGCAGGGCTCTCGATATCACAACAAGGTTCCCAGAGCTACTAGAGCTGCTACTTCATCATGCCCGCAAGCAACTCCCATCAAAATCCTGCCAAAAGAAGGAATTTCACTAAATGCTTTTCTGGCTCATCTTAGACTTAAATCTTGCCCAGTAGGAAAACAGAAGGAATTGATATTTCTCAGTAGTTCTTAGTGTCTAGATGCAGACCAAAGGAACTCTGCATTTAAAGCCATTTGGGGAACTCGGTGCAGAAGGACCTGGCCATGCAGAAACCAGCCTCAGGTCACAATCTAAACACCTCTCCCTCATCGGCCACTCAATAGACAGCTTTTACACACAGCGAAAAGAAAAAGCCAGTGTTACTGATGATGCTGAGAAGAAAAAAAGAAACTTTGTTAAAAGAAAAAAATGGACACGGAGGGGGAACTACAAAGTGAACTTTTTATATGTCTATATATTGACAAGACAGAAGTGTTACTAATTTTAAATTCAGAATTTATTCATGCAGTTAACAGCTTTTCTGAAGTTCCTCATTTTATCTCCAAGACTTACTGTGTTTACATAAAGATAACCGTATCAAAGACTGAAGGAGATTTTAAGCATCTCAAGATGAACACCAACAAACCACTACCTTCTGGAACAATAATTTCACTTCCCTGACAGTAGCAGACTGGGGAGAAAGGTCAGTCTCTTAGCAGTCAGCAACCCTCACTAAATGGTTCAGTAAATTTACCATGGCAGAGTAACTTACTGCACCAGTGCTGGAAACTCACCTCTGCTAAAACATTATTACAGATGAACCTTAGCAGAAGTCTCAGATCCAGCACAGGACAAGCAGTGTGTTTGTCATCCCATCATCCCTCAGAGAACAGGCACTCAAATGAGTTTCTGTTAATCACTTTGCTGCACTATTCCCTACGACTAAGTTGCACAAGTTACCTTCAAACCGACTGTCACCCCGAGTGACTGACCACCATAATTGCTGGTCTGAAGTGAAACTTCATAGCATGCAAGGTGCATTGATCACAGTTACACCCCATATACATGTATAAGGTTCATATGGAAAACTCTAGTGATTTGCCATCATCGCTCTAGCACATAAGGCTTAGCCAGGCTCCAGACCAGCACACAGCTGGCTGGTTCTTGGGGAGATGAGGGGGATCAGAGGGACATGAGGACCTCCAAAGCAAGGAGGGACAGCCATCTGTTTGGCTGGCAGAAGGTAGTCCAAGAAACAATAGCTGTAGTTTTCCTTTCCCTGTTCATCTGTTTTTCCTAACTTTGCAACTGTGCTGTCCACATTTCAATCTTGTGATTTAGTTAATTAAACAAAACACTTTTATGTCTACCTCAAGCTACTTCACAATAGAGAATATTTCAGGCCAAGTGATGGACACAAAATATTCCCTTTCTTCAAGGAGGCTATCCCAGAGATTAGGGCACCAGAGAACCATCACTATGCCAAACCCTCTGTCCTTTGGGTATCCTGGAGAGAACAATGCGGCGCTGAGGAGGTGACTACTGCAGGGCTTTGCGTGGCAGGACTGGGTCCCTGGCAGCAGCAGAACAGGGGGTGGTGAGAGCACCCCAAACCCCAGGGAGCCCCAGCACCAGGTAACATCCATAGCTGCTGACTCAAAGGGCAGAGTCCACCACCAAAAGCAATTAATTTATCACAAAACATGATTGAAAAAGAGGTATATATTGCTACAATTTGTTGTTTTGCTGCTTTCCCTCCCAGTGCCCCAACAGCTTGTTGCTATTTCTAACCCCACTGGCCCCAGGTATTCTTGTCACTTCACCACTGAGATACAAGCAAGGATCGCTCCAGTAGGCACCATGCTATGTAACACAGCTTGAAATTATTCAGAGCAGGAAGCAGACCCCTAATTCACAATTTGTAGTCCTGCCACCTTCCCTTCAGTCCCTCCCAAACCATCTCTGTTACAACTCCATACTTCTTTACTCTAATTTTCCCTTTGGTTGACAACTCTTACAACTTGCACATGATTTGAGTCGCAAACAGTATTATAAAAGAGAAAGAAAGCTTGCATTATGTGATTATGGTCCACTTTTCTTTGCTCCTCTTTTACGATGATTTTCTATCCCCCCTTTAAAATAATCTAAAAAGCAAGGCAAACTCACACATCCAGAGAGCAGCTAAAATAAACATTCTTCTGTTTTAATGTGTCCTCAAGTGTTATTTATATAGACACCTGATTACCCTGGGATTTTTGCAGTACAAAAGCTGCCTTCAGCCTGCTCTCATGCCACCGGGCTTGTGGATGTTTTCACAATGGCAATGCTTTTAAACAGGAACCAGAACAAGGTTGGAGGTCAGTTCCCAAGCAGGTAACATGCCTTCCCACAGCTACCATTCACCCTGCTCTCCAGTGGAAACTGTCTGCGTTCACCAGTGCCGGTGAGATAACAGAAACGACATCTCAATCTGCTGCCCAAGGGAAGTTAGGCAGAGGAAAAGGCTCTCTGGGACAGCCATCGCAAGGCAGACCTGAAGCAAGCAGGTACCATAGGAGCAGCCAGCTTGGCACCACCTTGGAGAGATAGAGAGGGGCTGTCCCAGCATCTCGCTAACATGAGGAGGGTCAAGAGGGACATCGGGCAGTCCCATTGCTGACTGCCAAGCGCCTTCTCCCAGACCCTGCAATGTCCTCTCCAACCTCCATGCAAGGACAGCCCATTGCCCTGACACTCCCCCTACACCTCTCCAGGGAGCCCAAGGGATGAGCACTCAGAGACTGCAGCAGTGACCTGATACGCAGTTGTGCTAGCAAAAGTAGACAGCAAAACTGGGTAAGTGGGGAGACCCCTCTGCCCCAACCCAGAAGTGGGTGTAGGGTAGGGATGGGAACTGGAGAAGGAGACCAGAGCTCCCACCAGCACTGCTGTGTAGGCTTTCCCCCAGAGACATGACGCGAGGGAAACACCACAAAATGCCCCAGCTGCGAGGAAAGGCTCGTGCTCAAACGGTAAAAATCGATCATGCACAAGGCAAATCCACAGGAGACCCACGCTCTATTCGTTCCAGTGCTCAACGAGCTGCTGGTTGTTTGCTTTAAATCACAGAATCACAGAATCACAGAATGTTAGGGATTGGAAGGGACCTCGAAAGATCATCTAGTCCAATCCCCCTGCCAGGGCAGGATTGCCTAGACCATATCACACAGGAACGCGTCCAGGCGGGTTTTGAATGTCTCCAGAGAAGGAGACTCCACAACCTCTCTGGGCAGCCTGTTCCAGTGTTCAGTCACCCTTACAGTAAAGAAGTTTTTCCTCAAATTTAAGTGGAACCTCCTGTGTTCCAGCTTGCACCCATTGCCCCTTGTCCTGTCAAGGGATGTATGTATTATTTCCCTACAATAGCAGTTAATGTACCACTTATTACTCCCACCATCTGATAGGAAGGGGAACGTTGACACTGGTTTGTAGTTTGCATGCAAGTCACCTACAGCTAGCCCAGGAACTATCTCTTAGAATCACACATAAAGAGCATTTTGGAATTTACATTAACACTGATAAAGGGAGAAAAAAAAAATAAATCCACTTGCAAGCAGAACAAAAACCTGTTTCCAGGGAGTCTGTCTTCATCATCTTCTAGCTACTGTTTTCCAACAGCAGCAGTCACTAATCCTCAGAAATATACACTTCCACTTACAGAGGAAATATTGCAAAGGAAATGAAAGAATAAATTGGAAATTGTAAAGTTGCAATAATGATAGCAACTGTTACCAGAAGATTTTCTGTGCCATTCCGGCTCCTATTTAGCAGGTTTCTGTTCCAGTGTAACCATAGGAACAGCAGTGAAGAGTCTCATTTAAAAGCCTTCACTTCAGCTCGTAGGTTAAGTTATGAGACTGTAGTGGGTTTGAATATCAAAACCAATCAAATAGCTCTAAAAAAAAAGTTCAGTTTAAATAGGAACTGTGTGGCTGTATTGTAGGAGACAGACATCTGTGTTGTAAACAGACACAGTGCCCCGCCAGTATATTGGCAAGGGGAAGCCTGACACAAGCCACCCTAGAACAAACAAACCCTACTGACGGAGGCTACTAAAAATCAGGCTCAATAAACAGGTTAAGAACACAAATCGTGAATTGCTTAATACACTGTGCCCCTAAAACTGAAACCATATGTTTCCTGTAGCTGTCATTTTGTTTAACGGACCGCAGCAAGAGGAGTGGATGAACAGTGACGGTCCTCAGTAATACGACAACTTCACTGCAACATTCATCAAAACCAGTACATTTACTATCCCAGATTTTACTTAATCCTTCAAAGTATAAAATGACTCAGTTTTGGCTCATCATCTTCGTTTCAAGAAATACGAACAAACACAAATCAGCTATCTTAAAAGAAATCCAGTCACAGGAACAAAGCCAAAACCAAATACATAGCCCAAGTATGGTAGGGATGTTAATGGGAGCGCTCAGAAGCAAGTGAAATAAAAAATTATGGATCAAAAAGGTGTACCTAGGCACACTGAACCTATGGAATTACACCTTTCTCCTAAAGGACATTAAGATTACAGCCACCCTAAAGCATCTGTTACTTTTCACACATTAGCAATAAGACTCATCTGAAAGCATATTTGGAGACATGTTCAATGATGCAGTAACAGCTTTTTAAGACACTGTACTACAATAAACAACTGGACAAAAAAAAAATGGAAACATGCTTGTGTTACATTAGTTACAAGGGACAGGCCTGTACATAATAGGAAAGCATAATGTCCCTTTTTTATAAATTAGCAAATATGATAACTTTTAAGCAAATATTATGTACACAATCTAAAGAAAAAGTAAATAATCTTTCAGTGATTATCTGTACAATTTGCTGCCTTAGTTTAGAAGGAGTGTTGAAATATTTCAAGCAGTTAGTTAGAAAAATTATGGGATCTCTGCGAGGCCACATCAGAGATCAAGCAGAATAGAAAATGAAGCTTCAGTAACCATCTAAATACATCTTAGGGAACAGGATTTGCTGTCCTTGAAGTGGCTGCAATCTTCTGCTTAATTTCCCATCCGTGTCCCTACTCCACAGGCTCTGGTTGGGGAGGAGGCAGGAAGAGATGAACACTGTTCTCTGAGTTGCTTTAGCATCACTTGTCAAGTATTTAGCAAGGATCAGACACATCCTTGTTCTTTTGCTTATAACTTTAATCATTCCCATTTCGCTGGCTCATTTATGATTTTCTGTCTATCGCTACTGCTCAAACATGCTCTCTGGTCTGTCTTATGCATACTCACTTTTAACTAACACTGAGGCTTTGTCCCCACAGGTCACTATCTGCTTTGCCTGTAGTAGATTTTCAGGAGTGCTCAGGACCCCATGGTTCCCTGCAAAAGTACAACTGATGTGGTAAGTAATGTGGAAAAACTTCAATCCTTTTATGCTCTGTACAATGCCAGTCACCTCTAATTGCCTCAGAGGTGCCATCACAGCTTCAGAAGTATGACCTTTGTAGCATTAGAGAAACCAAAGAAAACGTAGGCTCGTTTCACTTCGAGTGCTTCATGTCTAACCCAGAGCCAGCAGCCTGTACTGCTGCACTGTTGGCAGGAGGACTCTGCAAGTGGTCTACCGACAAGGTTGATATTGGCTAGAAACAGGCACCACAAGCTGTGCTTGTAGTTAATTTTTGCTTTATTTTAAGAGAGAAACCAAAGTTTTCTATTTCCTATGTCCATGTTGTTCTAAGCACCTGTGCAGCTGAGTCGATTTACTTTGCTAGTAGTGCCACAAAAGGATCTCTGACATTTCTATTTCAGATTTTCACATTTCTTTTGACTGATGAGTCTCATTATTATTGCAAAGCCCTGCCCCTGTTTTATTTACAGATGGTAAATGATTCTACATTCAGATCCACATATAAAATTTTCATGTTAAACATCTGCAAGTTAATTACTATATAAAAGTCTCCACAAGCTGCAGTGCATTGCATGGTAGGCTAGCGATGCCTCAGAGATGGTTTCAGTCTCTTCTGTTAAAAAGACACCTGGAGCACGGGGAGGATACGGGGAAAACCAAGCAGCACTAGCTTTAAATAGTTCAGGGAAATCTGTCTCTGGTTTCACAGGCAAAAGAAGTTTTACATTTCTGAATAGTGGAAATTTTTATTAAAAGGAAGAAAGACTAATGTGCGTTGTTCAAAAAATGGCAATAAAAGACAGACATCCTCTCTAGCATTTGAGACCCTAAACTTCCAAAAGAAAACTGTTAGGACACAGAAGAAAGGAAAGAAAGAATGAAATATGTGAAAACCAACCTGAAATGTAGGATGATGAAAAATATTTAATTACCTCTTTTTGAAAGCAGGTTTCCATAGCTACCTTACCAAAAGGTGGCTTAAGAAGGGGTAATCGCGGGGTTTTCCAAACGTGTAGCCAGCAACTTCCTCTTAGGAGGATACTGCTCATTTCTACCCTCCCTCCCGCTCTCTCCCACACACACGCTACTGCAAGGCAGTCCAATAATATGCTGCTATTCAACATGACTGCGTTTATAATTTACACCAGGACAACTACTGCAGTGAGAGAAGCCTGCACCTGAAGAGCCTGAGGCTCTTCACTGCTTTGGAATAGTCATCCCTGCAATGAGCTAGGGATATTATTATTTTTTTTTTAATTTATTCTTTATTTTTAGTGATTATGTTTTAGGATCAAATGAAGAGGGTTACCAGTTTTACAGAACCACTGAACCATAACTGCTGTTGCATGTGTTGTTGAGGAATCAGCCCAACTAACCAAGAGCAAAAGGCCCTTGTAGAGACGCATGCAACAGTGCTCGAGTTCTCCGTATCAGAGGCATGGACCACCGAGCTGCAAATGGGGTGCTCCGAAGCATTGCCCAGTCAATCACTACATACAGTCCTTCAAAGCCTACATTAAGGATTATGCATTACTTCAAATGGTGCCATGCCATTGACAACACTTTAGTAAAGGAAAAACGTCACGCCCGGCTAAGCCAAGAAGCTTGCACAGTGACCACAGACAAGACCCGTAAGGAGAGTGTAATTCTGTAGCTCCCTGGTGACACCATTCATCTGAGAGGGATGAGCTCAATGTTGTCAGGTGAAATACCTGACCAGTCCTCATCTGGATAAAATACAGGGACAAATCCTGGGAGCAGGGACAGGGACTTCCTCACTCTCATGCTGAACCTCACAACTGTGTTACAGAATCAAAGTTTCTCTTGTGCTCTGCAGCTTTCATTGGGTCAGAGAGATTTATGGGCCCCATTAAGCAGAAAGTGATGAGCAATTGCTTTTTACTTCCTGGGGCAAGCTGTTTTAAGGATGTGAACCTAGTGATTTCAATCCATGCAGATTCCTGTACCTGGCACTGCTAATGTCATACTTTACTTTCTGCTGGTTCCTCCCTGCTATTCTGAAGGAGGTGAAGGGCAGGGGAAATCCTGTTTCCATGCATATTTCAGGATAATCTCCTGCTTGAACTCACACAATGAACATCAAGTTCTAACATTTTAATGAGGTGTCTAAACCATGGTTGTTGTAATTAAAGTTTAACAAGCATTTAAAGCAAGATTTTAAGTTCTACATTCATATTTCACAATATGCTGCATTATCTTGTGCTGTGTCATACCAAATAGCTTATGCAACCTGCAAAAGCTTTTGATTCAGCCAGGTACTGCTGTTCTCCAAGACACAACAAAGCAGTGGCCTGTGTTCTGCCCTAGGAGAATGCACTCCTTCACACAGCCTCCTAGACCTGCTACTGGCCTTGCAACACAACCAAAAGGTTTTTCCTTGTAAACCAAAGCTGTGACAGGACCTTGGAATATGAACCACAGGGTCACATTTAAAAGATATATCAACTAATGGTTTATACTGTAAGGATATTTAATCTTCTCATCAACAATGACTAGTCCAGGAGCAGCTACTCAGAAGTCATGCAGCATCCAGTCCTACCCACACCCATACAACTTTCAAAGAGATGGGGCTTTTTCTCTTTTCTTACACAAGAGATTTGTTGTAGGCAAACACGATCAACAGGGGGACCTTAAGCTTTCCTTAAACAGCCAAACATTCCCTTTGTGAGGAGAGTTTTAGCAAGAGGACTTTCTCCTTCCTCGACCCCTCCTCTCCTTCTTCAATTCTCATCAGAAGACAAGGTTTTATATCACTACTCCTCTTGAGGGACACCTCAGAGATATTGTCTAGAAAGGTGGGGGGAGAAGGGAATGGCAGAGAGGAGCACGCAGCCTGATGCAGGACGCGGGAGGGGAGCATCCCCAAAAATCTTCCGTCAGCCTGTGCCACTGCTTCCCAGCTGCTTGGAGGTGCGGATCCACTGAACCCTCAGCCAACCACAACATAAAAACGCAAATTAAAATAGGACCTAGAAATTATCTTTTGCTCTTCCTAGAAGGATTCTGGGGGCTCTCCCAGGAATTTTTTGTAGGCCAAACTTGAGGCCTATAAACCTGTATATTTCATTGGCAGACCTGCAGTGAGCAAACACGCTGATAAACTGAGTCTTGCCATAGCAAGTTGCCTCCTATGGAGGGCTGAGACTTTCTGGTGAGAAATAATAGCTACATAACAAATGAACTGGATAAAATAAATGCATCAAAGAACAAAGTATTGGTGGAATCATTTGCAAATGAATGAAAACCATATTGATGTGTCCGTTACTTTGTTTCAACTGATTTTGTGCTAAATAGCAGGGCAGTTTTGATTAATGCAGTGATTACACTGAACTTCAATCTGCTTAATATTTTATTTCTTCATATCCTTGCCTCTGTTTGAAGGACCATGACTCGTTGAGCATGAGTAACCATGCACTGAGAGGCTGCTGTACCATTTGAGACAGGTTTCCAAAACGGCAGGGTGCACCAGCTCCCTTCCAGGGGCAATGCATGCACTGCTGCTGCAGTTTCTTAGACTACTGGAGGGGCTCAGCACCTTCCTGAACTGGAATAGTTTCCTAATATTGTGTAAAAGAGCAGTAAGCATATTCTTCAAAAATGCCAAATCTGCCTGCACTGGTACAGTCTTCAGAAAGTCAATCTGGCAGCCTCAAGGAAGCAATCCACACAGCTACATCCTCCTCTCTCTCACTTCCAAAAATATCACCATGTCTCAACAAGCTATGACTCCCCCCACCACCAACTGACTAAACTACTTTCCAAAGTAAGGTTAAAAGTTGCAATAGAAATGTAATGCAGTGATAGGGATAAATCCCATCCATCAAATAAACTGAAAAAGTTATACAAGCATCACCTGAATTATTTCACAGGCTGGGGATGCTCATGAAGAGAAGAACTGTGGGTACATAGGAGACAGCAAAACAAAAACTCCCTTTGATATCAGCAGAGGATGAAAAGCTGACTGGCCATTGCCCATGTCCACCCATCAGAGCACACTGGGCTCAGCAGAAGGATGCACATGCACACACACAAGATTCCTACTATTTCAGTATGTAAATCAACCTTTCCAAAGGGTAACCATGAAGATGTACCCCCTTAGGGAGAGTTATTTTATAACACTGTTGATGAATCATGCTCCATAGCAACAGCATATACCAGCTATTAGACAAATTGGACAGTACATTCCTGACCAGGACAGGAATTGCCATATATGAATTATCCACCATTACTGGGTGATATGAAGCACTCTGAATCCTCTTTGGCATTACGTTGACCCTTTGGCGATCTAGGCAGACACTTGATACACAGCACAGAACGGCATTTGCAGCTGAAGCTACTTAATCAACACAGGGGATTGCCTGAATGAGACAAAAGGAAAGAAAAATATAGCTGACAGCCATTAGTTGCTTCTAAGACCACTGAACATTTACATGAACATGGATGTAACAGAGCTTGTGCTTTCACAGCACAAACCAGGCCTTCTTGATAAGCTTGTGGTAAATGATTCTGCATCACAGCCATATCGCAAGAAAAATGTAAGTGCTGTACCCATTTAAGAAATACTGTGATTTGATCTGTCAGAGGTTTAACATTAGTTCATCTTGTAGTACAAATATATATATATGGGGTAATCCCTAGACATCACCTATCTCAACAAATCCTCTTAGAAACATTTATCAAAAGCACTCCCATTTGTATCTTTTTACTTCTTACCCCATAGATTTTGAAATATGGATTTTATATTCAGAATCCTAAAAAAGTTAAGATCATTATCTTGACTTATCATGAACACACGCATACACACACACCAAACTAAAAAAAAAAAAAAAAAAAAAAAAGATTGATTTCTTGTTTCATGTTTCCACAACTTTCTGTTAGTGAACTGAGGGACAGTGAGGGAACCCGGTGTCAAAATTTATACTGTTAATGTAAGTGAAAAGTTTGGACAGATTTAGAGGATCACTCCTGGTGGAATAATAGGACTTGTGGAATAATGAGGCTCTTGAACAAGCATTAAAATCAGTTGTCATGTACCATTAAAAAAAGCTACTGCACATTCTTCATCTGCAAGGGCCCTGGTACCAAATGAAGTAGGCTTCTTTGCTCAGATGACTGACTGGACACCCCATGCAAAAGATTATTATAGTTATCTAATTCTCAGATCTGGTGCAGAAAAAACACACACAAGAAGCCATTAAGTTTCCATGATTCCTCTTGAAGCTGTATCTGTTGGCCATCAAGGTCATCGTCTCTCATGTAGGACTATCAGAAAACTTCTCTGAATTCTCATCTAGCAAGGGGAAAAGGGTCACAGAGTTGTGAGCCTGCAGAAACTCCATTTCCTAACAATCCAAGTTATTTGGGGTCCCTTCAACTGTGATGGAAGAGAGGAACATGATCTGCACATGCATGTGTACACACACACACACACATGCTTTCCCACTGATCTGGAGAAAGAACAGCTACTACCACCCTCAGCCTCCCAGGCATTGTGGAGCTTTGCTTTAAAGATTTTTGATGGTGTTGTAAAACTATTTGACTTTCAGCATCACGAACTCATCACTCTTCTGTTTGATAATCTTTTTTTGCTTTACAACCTGGGAAAACTATCAGGTCTCTTATTGGTTTTGCTTATCTCTTAGGCTACAGACTTCTCCCCTACAAATTTCTGCAAGTTTGCTTTTCAAACAGCAGTCTGTATTCCAGTTTTAATGTGCTTTTTTAACCCCTTTGTATCTGGGCTATTTTCATGCAGCGCATCAAACAAAAAAAACAAACCCAAAAGGTAATCTTAAGTTAGAAAGAGACTTCTGTTCATTGCCTCCTATTCTTCACCTCCCCAAACACTATTCACACCCATGCCCACAGATAACTACATCACTCTTCCCCTGACTGTATTAAATTCCTCCCTTTTGTCAGCACCATCTTACTAACCAGTAATTTGGATAACACAAACAGAAAGCTCTCATTCTAGGACTGAGAACACAAACCCAGCAGAGAGCCTGCCTGTTTTCACAAGGAAATTACATAGTCGTCTGTCTTGCTCTGTTGGTTGAAATTTGGCTTGCTTCTCAGAGACATCTCAAGCGTATTCAAATATACCTAAACAGCTTGAGGTCTCTGCCTTTTTACCTCAAAAACTTTGAAGAGTTCATCCTGACCAAAAGCAACATGCACTTTACAAGGTTATTAAAACAACCTTCCTGCTCAGGCTTGAGCGTGTGCCCTCCAGTTTCCTTCTCCACCTCAATTTATCTTCCTCCAATTGAAATCACTGTTATAGCACATGAGGTTTATCAAGTTTATCAAACAAAAAACAGCAGCTCCTACAACCACGGCTCCAAATTAACTCAAATGGAAGGCATTCATTTGCACACCGCTCCTCCCCTTCCCAATTAAAGCAACAACTAATTTGGTAGGATGTTAGTCCCCCCTGCCATCCCACTAGGCAGGCTGAAACCACTCCGCGCTGAAAGGGTTCAGAACCATCCCACTGTATGTGTAAATAACTGCAGCTTTCACAGCCAATGCTTTCAGCACCCTGTACAGATAACACATTTTTTTTCCAGTAGACTGCAGGAAAGACAGAACATAAAGCTCCTCAGGACCTACAGTCAATGCCATGCCAAGATTAAAATTCAGGCTTTAGACTTCCTTACTACACCCTTATTCTTCCAGGCACAAATAATGCTCCTGTGTAATGGGATGTGAAAACTCTTGGCTTCCCCTTGCAGTTCCCAAGTAATCTCAGTTTTCCTTTTCCATAAAGGCTTGATTAGATCAGATACATTCTCCAGAGCACAGCTGCCCGCCTGGGCAGCGCTGAGTACACACAGACCGCCGCAAGGAAGAAAATCCCTGCAGCGGCAACCCATGCTGCCTGCAGTACGCAATTCATTTTTGTGCGTTGGACATGTGCCCAAATGTCCCAAACTGACTCAGAAGGAGGAAATGACCCACCATCACCACCAGGTCACTTCTGCGCTGACTCTCCAGTTCCCGCAGCACTTGCTCAGCGTTCTTCTTCACCTCTCTGCAGCTTTCAATGCTGCTGACTAGCAAAGGCACAGGTTGAAACTGCTGTGCCAGGGCTTGTCCCAGCTTGGCAAATTCTATTAAGTACAGCAAAAAGTTCTTACCTGATATAGCCAAAGCTTCTTTCACTAAACTGACTAAATCAACTGCTGTTTCTATGAATGATGTTTCCACCATTTTTGTTCTCCTAAGCATCTCTTCCCCACCTCATTTTTTTAAAGGTGTCACAGATACAAAGACCACACAAAAAGAGAAGACACAGAGGGTCATAGCGCTCCCACTGTAGCAAGTTCAATAGCTTCCAAGGAGCAGTACATACACATGTTGCCAATAGCCTGGAGATCACAAATGGACCATGAAGAGCACGTTGGCTTCTTAAACTCAACACTCATTTTAAATATAGTGGTAACACAACCACCTGGAAGTACCTGATGCATTATCATTGACTACTGCATCCCATTATGAAATTTTTTCTTAAATGAAACCCTTTCAATTTTAATGTGCTCCTCTTAAGCTAATGAAGACACTTTGGTGAAGCTTGTTGTGTCACCCGGTAGTTTACTGGAAAAGAACCAAGACATTCTCAGCTTTGGTAATTTAAAGTTAACTGCATGAAAACCATAGGCTTCCTCAAGTGCTCTTCCAAGAGTCCTAAATAGGGGACTTGGAAAGGGGACTTGCTAGGACTTGACATGGCAGGACCTGACAAGCCCTATCTTGCCAAGATATTTAAACTCCACAAAATGGCCAGATAAAGAACGTAGGAGCCTGTATTAGTAGAAGCAGACTGCAATCAGACTGCCTACTACATACGAGCTCTGGTCTTTTTGTAAGAGTTGGGTACACTGTAATTTAAGTTAACCCCATTGGCCAGGAATGCAGCTTCTCTGGGCCTCAGGTGTTTTTCTGGAGTGTTTCCAGGTTTGTTATGCCCTTTGGACCTTGAAGACCTCAGCTGCTCAGAAGTGAGACAGGAACTTCTGCTGCAAGCAGCCTTCCCTCAGCACAGGTGTTCCACACCAGCTACAGAACCACCTCTGACAAAAATTTTCCTGCTGTGTTTGAGGACGGGATCTCCAAGGAATACAGATGCTGTCTTCACATCTCAAGATGAAGCCTGAAGAGTCCCACCCTTGGGGAATAACCGTGGAGGCTGGGAAAAGGTGGAAGAATTGACCTAGGCAAAGCCACACCACTGGTCTGGTTTCCACAGGCAGTCAGGGGCTACGCTGCAGGAGCCATTAACAGACTTAGGAGGAAAGCCTGGCAGAGAGGCAGGCTACCACCTCCCATAGCAGAGAGCTTGGTACACAACTAAGCCGCCACATCAAAGGCAGTCATTTTATTCATTTAATTCCCTCAAAAAAAAAAATTAATCTTCCTCTATTCACAGCTACTTGCACAGAAGAAAAGCCCTCATTGCTCAAGCAGTGCTGGCTCAGGCGCAGAGCTGCGAGGAATGCTGGGGCAGGGGATCAGAGCTGGTCATGCTGCTCGCCAGCTGATGCCCGTGTTACCATCTGCCCAGCTGTGGACTGGAGGGCTGGGTAGGGAAGGCAGCTCGCTCTCCTGCGCCAGCTCCCAGCCCCACGCAGTGGAACAGGTTGCGCAGGGAAGTGGTGGAGTCACCATCCCTGGAGGTATTTAAAAGATGAGCAGATATGGTGCTTAGGGACATGGTTTAGTGGTGGGCTTGGCAGTGATAGGTTAATGGTTGGACTCGATAATCTTAAAGGTCCTTTCCAACCAAAATGATTCTATGATTCTCTGCTGCTCACCAGGGCTGGGGGTGAGTTTGGAGAAAAGGTTAATTCCAGGAACAGCCAGAAATACGGCAGTCTGGCAATGAGAGCACGAGTCCCCACACAGTTTGCCAGCTTTCTGCTAGTGGCTGGCAGCCGGCAGAAACAAAGAAAAAGTGTTGGTGGCAAACACTGGTTCGCAGGAGGGTGCCGAGATGCCCGGGATGGATAGGGAGGCAGGCCTTTCTGTCACAGTACATGGGCTGTTGTGTTTGGGGGTGAGTGGAAGATGCCAGTTTCTTTTGGCTGCCACCACAGTCTTAATGTGACATTCATTGGCAGCTTATTAACTCACTTGCCACAATGAGGGGAGCGTTGCACTTCCAGCCCCATATTCAGTGATGCACGTGTGTATCTGCACAGCTACAGCAGCCACACCAGCTGCTCCCCTTAATAAAAAAAAGAAAAAAAGAGTGTTAGGAAGGACTGGATCAACTCCCCCCCCCCCCACCCCCTGCTTATTGCATCAAGAGAGCAACTGGCTAAATAAACGGCAGGACAGGATTGGGAGCCAAGACCTCTTTATCAGTGCTGGCAGTCCTGTTCAGCTAGAAAGAAGAAAACTGCATAGGCTTCACTCATTATTTTGGTAAGTCCTGCAGCAGGATGTTTTCCTGCCCTCCAGACCTGGATTGCACAGCCCTGTGCTACCTCCCGTTGTTATAAATAGAAACAATCAATAAACAGTCAGGTTAACACGTGGCACGTAAATACATCGTACTTGTCAGCATGTCTAAGCCCTACAGGTCGGATGGCTATTTTATTGAAGAGACTCTGCAGTGGAATCACTGCAGGAAAGTAGGACTTTCCAGTCTGAATTATAGGGGCAGAGTATGATCAAATGTTTTTTCTGTTGTTTTTAAGAGACCACAAGACAAAACTTCAGCACAAGTGAAAAATCAAATGACGGCTGAATGTTATTTCATCCCCAGTCTGTACCTTATATGCTTATGTATCAGAATAAATGAGGACAACCTGACTGTTGCCAGACATTGCATTTCAAGGAGCTTGGGTGGGGGCTGGATGGAACAACAGAGCACTTGGGGGATGAGTACGTGTATTCTAAAATCTAGAATTTTTAGAAGACATCAACCCATAACTAATGAGATTTAGATGTCCAGCTTGCCTGGGGGAGGGCAAAAGGGGAGTCCTGCTATTAATGAACCACACTTAGTTTTGAAATTAAAACCTCAAATACAAAGGCTCATCAGTTCCCAAGAAAAAAAAAAACAAACAAACCCAACTTTTTCAGCATGCAAACTGCATCCCTTCTCCACTAAAACTTGCTTTTAGAAACAGATGGCAGCCTGCAAGACCTACAAATCCTTTGTCTGAAGAGGCAAACTAGGCCCTATTGCCCATCAAAGTCAACCGTCACATTGTGAAGCACTGACCCTAACAAATCCATTATGTTTCTTTCTACCACAATGCTAAACCAGACAAAATGAGTCAGACTTAATAGGAAAGGGTGAGGGATTTTAAATCCCTTTCCTCCCCATCCCCACAAAAACAATGACAGGGGGGAAGTCTGCGTTGACCCCTCACTTACGAGACCTGCCCAACCCTGCCATCAGGGCTGCCCATTTGGGCCAGGCTGCCTGAAGGAGGATGGATTTGGGTTTGAAGCATTTACGGGGCGCTGTGCGACAGCTTTGAAGTCAGCGCACTCTGTCAGTCAAACTACCCTCACAGTCAAGAGTGAATACCCCGAGCAGGAAAGAAAGGCCCTTATGCCAGCTGAATAATTAGGTCTGATGTGCTTTGTAGTTTCTCAGCCCTCCCTTCCCAGCTCTGCCGAAGCACTGTGAAGACACACAGCACAGAGACGGAGAAAGCTCTTCACAGGTAGCTGCAGGGAAGAGAATATAATGTTTTTTCTCTTGCTGAACCCAGGCAATGGAAAGAGAAATATGAAGAGACAGGAGCTCATATCAAAAAGTGCTGCCTTCAGTCATGGAGGAAACGACAGAGAAGCCTGCTGAGGAGGTGACAGACGGGGCGACAGTGTGGAAAAGATCGAAAAGCCTTTTCCCTGCTATGGGTATTTGGTACATCTTGACACACAAAAGGAAACACTCGTCACTGGTACTGTCAGCAGCACCTCCCAGCAAGGAATACTTCTGTCAAAGAGAAAATCCCTCTCAATAACAGTGGGTCCAGTTTATGAATGATCCAACTGCTTTAATCTTGCATATTTAAAAAAGAGATAGAACAAAAAAGTCAATGCCCTCAGAGCAACAGATTGGTTGGATTCTTCACACTCTCAGAGAAATTGCCCCCCCGTCCCCCTTTACTGGTTTTCTTCGGCATAAAACAATCTCTCAAGGACATGGCAACAGCGACGCTGAAATTCAAAGCATTGAGATCAAACACATGAAGCTGACGCTCATTATGGCTAAATTATGTCACCTATCTGAAGGCTGAAGCTTATTATTTAAGACAATACAATAGTCATTAATCACAGCCATTGTGTATTGCTCGGAAGGCGTCTGGAAAGCTAAAGAATACAACAGAGATTTATTATACTGTGGTGCTAGATTTAATTACATGGTTTTCTCCTCAGTATCTCGCTGCTTGTAGTTCACCACCTGTTTGCACCAGAGGACCCGAAATAAAGACATGACAGCCCTTGAGGCTAGGCATGCAAGAGAGGGCTTGTGCTGAGCTTTTGCTATGACCATTGTAGCAGAAAACCAGGGGGCAAAGAGAACAGATTATTTCGGGGACTGCTAGCTGGGAAATCGCTTATGTAGAGCTGTTGTTTTTCTTCAGATGTTTTAAACTTCCAGTTAGTTTGAATATACATTTATGTGCAGAAAAAGTACACTGTTGAGCCCGTGTGCAAGGAGAAACACCTCGCTGTCTTCCTCCTAAAGCTGCAGCATCAAGATTCATGCCCTCACCAACACAACAATGTATTTAAGCAGTATGGCTGTCTGCTGGCAGCCTTCTGCGTTTGCATTTTCCTCTATAAATATTTAACGTAGAAGAACTGTTCATGTTACCCACTTTGCCCGAAGTGTTTTGACAGCCATGCTCACCACATGACAATGATGCTCTATTTAACACTGCAGCTGCAGCCGGGAAGATTTGGTTTCAGTTTTATACAATATTGTGAAACTGATGACCTCTCACAAAACAAACCAGATAATTCATTTTTAAGGAGTAGAATTTAAATGCATTAGCAAGATAATTATCAGTAAGCCACTGCAAGAAAGAAAAACGGAAATTTAAGTCCTAAATGCAAGAGTGTGCTTAAATTTAGCTACAATCCTTTTTTTTTTTTTAAACACAGAAAGCGAAAATAAAAGACAATCAACCCTGCAAAAGCTGAGTAACCTTCTGAAACGGTTTCTCTTAAGGATAGAATAATTTCCAAACTTTCTGAACCGCAAATTATCATCAGCCCTCAGAGACCTCTACGTGCTTTTACCAACCAGTTAATTGAACCCGTTCAAAAGAAGAAGATGGCTCAGTGGACCACTTGGCCAGCCCTGAGGGAGGTTTGGCCCCAACCTCT
Organism: Nyctibius grandis; assembly: GCF_013368605.1. Classification (NCBI taxonomy): domain Eukaryota; kingdom Metazoa; phylum Chordata; class Aves; order Nyctibiiformes; family Nyctibiidae; genus Nyctibius; species Nyctibius grandis. The sequence goes on along the minus strand of NC_090662.1, from coordinate 70,780,176 downwards.
CTCTAATGTACTAAGACTCAGCATAGCCTACCAGCGACTAACCAAGAGTTAGTCTTTCACATCTGAAGATCACAACATTTTCCAGGAGGAGAAAGTTCAGAGAAACAAAAAGGCTTAAATAACCCAGCCAGTCAAATCCACACAAAACAGCTCTGCTACTGTTAGTGACACAGAGAGAGACTTTAAAGTGCTCACTTTAACATGGAATCACTTAAGCGCTGCTTGGAAAAAATACGTGGATGTTAACATGAGAAAGAGAAACTGAGTCAGCAATGTTTATCCTTTCTGATTTCCCCACCCGGCACCCCAGCATAGTCTCGGTTACCCAGGGGCTCATTAATGCACTCATCTATTACAAGCTTGCTGGAAGCATGGAGCGATGCCACTGTGGTATGAGCAGATTAATCAAGCATGGATTGCCAACCTTGCACTGCAACGCAATGCCATCTCCTTCTAGGCCATTTCAGTGGACAGATTCAGCTGAATATTGCCATTTACTTCCAACACAACTCATAAAGGCAGAGTGATTAGCCATCCCTTGCAGTGCCTTTTACTGAAGTGACCCAAAAGTTAACGCATTTAATACAGTTTTATCACTCCTTATGCATAATTAGCACTTTAATACATCAGAATACAGTTCTTGGTTCTTAACAATATTATCAGAAAGGTCAGAATAGCTTTTTAAAACAATAAAGTATGAGGATGAGCTGGTTTGTTTTTAAATGGGGGAAGGGGGAAGATTAAGAAGGAAAAAGAAAGTAGAGAGCCCCCTTCCCAAGCACATTCACAGAATCACAGAATGGTTCTGCTGCTGTAACTCCCATTCAGTGCATTTTGAAAAAAAAAAAAAGTGCTTTTCCATAGACACATCTCTTGGATGCAACAGCACCAACACAGCCAAGCTCCTTCATCCTTTCATTGAGCCTGAGGAAGGACTTGGACCAGCAAACAAACATTCTTGCATTGCTATTTATTGCCAAACGTGGCTTTGCTCCCACCGCCTGTTATCACATTGTAGGAGCTGTAGCAGAATTGCTCCCTTAACAAGTACTCTTCATTTGAGACGGAGAAGGAAAGACTAAGGGAGATGGCATTAACACAGCTGTATAGTTTCACAGGTCTGGGTGAAGAGCCCTAGGAGTTATGCAACAGGACGGCAGGACAGAAATCATGGTCCTCTCATCTGCAGCTCCTTTTGCTCACACAAGCTTGTTAGCTCTGATCTTCCCCCTCAGCACCACGGGTTACCCTTCATTCCCCAACACACCAGATGGGCAGGAGGCAATGCAGGCTCTGCTCGGATCCCAGCTAGGCAGCTGCCAATGAGCCTGCCGGGCTACCTACGTGGAGGGGCCTCTCCTGCTTTATAAAGTGCTGTTGCTTTTCCCGCAGCCTTTGTATTATTGGAAGGTTAATTAGGATCTCTGCTCTAGCTGCAGGGACTTGACCAAAAAAAAAAATCCCACATCTTTTCAATTTCACCTCTGACGAAATTAAATTGACCTACGGGCTCAGAAGTTGGTAGATATGGATACAGATTGTTTTGGGGGGTTGGGTTTTTTACTTTTTTTTGAAAAAATAGGAAACAGGTCTAGTGTGATCATGTTATCAATCACAAAAGTTGAGTTTTGAGTGTGGTAACACTACACTACTAACAACACAGATGGTCTCCTGCTTAGTGTCAGCTTCCATTTTGAGCTGTTCAGTGCACCACAAGCAATGCTGGGACACAATCAGAAGTCATTGCCACAAAGTGCTGACAAAATATTAACCAATAACTGAAACTCAAGACAGATTTTGAATTGCAAATAGTTTACAGATCTCCACCACTATCAAATATGATATATCTTGGACACTCCACTGCAACAGTTGCTCCAAACAATTCATTCTCAGCTCTGGGATAGACCTAAATCTGTGCCTTTTCTCCCTGGCTCCTGGACAAATGTCTCTTCCAGCGCTGGCACAGACCTGCAGGCGAGGAGCATGAATACATCCAGGCCCCAAGACAAGATGTTTTCTCATTCTTATTCCTGCTGAAAGCACAAGAGCTGAACTAATCAGGGCCCCGAGCCCCTGGGTCACAGCCAGGGCACCCACGCCGGGGACCTCAGCTCTTTCTCACCTGCTGACCGGGACAAAGCAGGGCTGAGGGGTCCAAGCTCATTAAGGCAGAGATTTCATGGGAAGTTCAGCCCACATTAAGCTAGAGGGTTTTTTTTTTTGTTCATGGTGTTTTTTTTAACAGTGTGTTAGACTGAGCAATTTTCAACAGGGCTCTTTCCCCTCCCAACTCACCACCCTGTGGGCAGCTCCAAGAAGAAAGAAAACAAAGACACGGGCATAGAAATGATAGTAAGTTATTAACCAAAACTACTATTGTGAGGGTTAACATCACCATTCCCCTTTTGCCAAGTATGACAGCAGACCACAGCTACAGCTGCCTCACCCTATGCAGATGTTCACATTTATACAGGAAAAAATGATTACTTAAGAGCATTTCTTACACCGGGATTCTTTAGCTCTTAGTCATTCCTCCATTTGAGATAGAAGCACTAGACTACACATCCTTGCTTGAATTAAGAGAGTCAAACAACATCTGCTATTACACTCGATAAAGTCAAAAAGAGTCAACATATTTGCAAATGCTAGTAAGATAAACCTGTCTTGAATAGCATCGTCTTGGGAAAAGGCTAAACACTCAATTCATTTGTGCTGAATAGCTGCTATCCTGATTTCCAGAGATAAATACCCTCCCTTAATAGATTCATAACAATAGTCATTAGAGACAAAGGTTGTCTCTAGACACCGAAAAGGGGTGCATTAGAAACACTGTAGTACCATTGGTCCTGGCCTTGACATTCTTGAAATGTTTACAAGGCAAAACGTACAGCAGAACACACCCTTCAAAGCTCTGTGACACAGCATACAGCCACCACCAGTCATTTTACAAAGCACCCAGCAGTTTTTAAGCATCATGAGTCATTACCAGCCTTTTCATCTTCCTACGATGACACAAAATTTCAGGGCTTTGGGTGGTTTTGGTGTTTTGGTGTTTTTTTGGGTTTTTTTGGTTTTTTTTAATAAAATGTGAGAATTCTGCCCCAAATACTTGGTGCTGTGTATTTTCAAATTGTTATACTGGAAGAATAAACAAAATGAGAAAGCAGAACATCTACATTACAAAAAGTCCCATCCTAGAAACTGTGCAACAGCCCTTCACCTCTCCCACACCAGCCAGCATCACAGCCCAAAGAAAGTCTATGTTAACAGAGCTGTTGTTTTGTTTTTTTAAGCATAACATTGTTCTTAGTTTTAAATACATGTCAGAGTATTGTGCAGCATAAAGCAAACAAGAATACCAAGTGGGAATACTGATGGAAAAATAGTATTGTGTGAATAACTAACTATTCAGTAAATCCTCCCCTCCCTCAGCAATGAAAAGGCAAATATTTACTCAATTGTATATTGCATTCTTTGCTCAAATAATTCATAGTTTGAATTTAAAAAAAATACATCGCTCTCCTTTTTCCAAAGCATCTCAGAGGAGACCAGAGGGCCCAGCAGAAGGTATTTACACCATCTGACTGGATTCATTTCAGCAGCAATGTGGACAAAAAGCAGGAGACGTGCACTCCTAAATCAGGGATGTGGACCCTCCTGACAGTCTACAGCCCAGCGAGAACCCAGGCTCCAGAACCCATCAAACATCTAAAGTCACTGTAAGCAATACCTATTTGGACTGTGGCAGCATCCTCCTCTTGCAGCAGGCTCCAGCTGCATCCCAAACATCAGTCAGTCTAAAGCAGGCTGCTCGGCCCATTTGATCAATATTTCATTGAGAACTTACCAGTGAAATGAGTGCTTGGTTTCATCATTTTATTACAAAGAGCTCAGCCCTCTTGTTTTTCAGTCACAAGAGACTGGAAGCACCTCTTCCACCTGGGCAGCCCTGCGTAAGGAGCATCCATGGTGACACTTACTTTTTCCTTGTAGCTATAGCTACTGCTAACACAGGTGACATTGCATTACATCGCGTGCCACCACATGCCAGTCAGTTTGTACGTGAAAATAGCTAGGCATGGAAATGAGCATAGGCTTATATAGATGCTAAGGGGAAAATGCAAATTTATACAAATAATTTCAGTCATCCATGAAAAGAAGCAGCCACTACACACCCATGACAGTTGAGCTTTGCTTTTTTTTTTTAATCCTGTCATTGTTTACACAGAATGGTGTTGCAGATTAAGCCACTTTACCCTTACACATGTTAGTCTTTAACATGACAAGAGAATACCTAGAAGGGGGTGGACAGAGGACTCTTCCAGCTTTCATGCTGTGCAACCTACCACTGACATAGCTTCAAAGCACGATTTGACTTCATTTGATATAAAGCTTGTGTTTTAAGAAGCATTGCTACTAGGTCCCAGAATTATTATTGCAATTTGATGAATAAAATGACTGTAAAGCAAAGCCAAGTTCATGCTCCAAAGGCGAGGGGGGGAAGCTCACTCTCCAAGAGTGACATAATTTAAACATTGCCTCTGAACACAAAACAAGAACTGCTGACATTTTTGCATGAAATTGTTCTCTCACTGGAGAACAACCATCAAGTTTTCTTTGCAGATCCACCAAAACCAGACACCCCCCCCAATATTATATTCTACTAAGAGTTAATTTTTGTACTATCACTCGAAGCAAGTCACTGAGATCTAGCAAAGTCCTTCAAGACTACTCTACACAGAGTATATATTAGCAAGGGAATACTCTTTCTATTTTACCCTTTAAGCATCTGTTTGCATGTTTTGACATTATTTTTCATGGATTGGTTTGGTAGGTGGAGGAAGGAGGAAGAAGCAAAACCCCACACCTTGAAGGAGCATGGCTTCACTTTTCCAGCCAGGCACCTTCATCAAGCCTAGGACACCCTAATGAGAAAGCTCTCAGTTAAGACCTAATAATCAGACAGATGAGTAAAACTATCTTAGACTCCAAGCAAGGCGCACAAATTGAGCTGTTTATATTTTCATACTGGTAATGTAAGAGAAGCTTCTTCCAGCCATGCCAGTATCTGACACAGTCTGTCACACATTAGTCATCTCCCCAGTGTGTGTCTTTTATTGTGATGACCCATCACCTTTTCTTCCCTAATTACTTTTGAGATTATCTATATGGCTAACGTGACCAAAATATCACAGTGAAGGCTACCGTTTCCTGACCAAGTTTATTTTTCCTCAGTGTAACTTTTTCTACCATATGTATTTTCCTATTTTCTGGTCAAGAGGTAGATAATGAAAATAAAAAATGCGTAGGTTATTTGCACTCTCAAACTATATGAAGGTTCCTGTATTTTGACTGCTATAGTTCCTCTCCATACGCACAAGATATGGCTCAACAAGCTTCATGTAATCTTCTTCCCATGTATGTAAGTGGTCCTACATGATCTCAAGTAGCACCAGCCAAACACCGCAGCATTAATGGGATCAAAGTGCACACACTGTTTATTTTTTTTTTCCCCTTCATTCACATTTCTCATTCACTCCAACCGTCATTGCAGCAGATCAGCAACTGCAGCAGGAGCAGCGTGCCAGCTGCGGACCCAGCGTCAGCCCACGCAGAAGCTTTGCGGGCTGTGCATTTGCCAGCACGTTTCAGGGACGAGCTGGCATTAAGGACAACTTGATTAGTCCATGACAAGCAAGTGAAAGAAGGCAAGCAAGAGAGCCCTGACACCCTTGTGCTGCTGGCTTGCATGCATCTCAGCCTCTCTGTCCTGAAGCAGCTCATTTTGGAGGTATTCCTACGGCGAGCTCCGCACGGGCATAGGAGTGCTGTGGGCACAGTGTCAGGGTGCTGGCACAGCTCCTGCAGCACTGGTAAATCACTCTGGCGAGGACAGCAAGGCTTCACGGGCAAACAGCTGAGCAGAGAAATCAACACTACAGTCACGCACTGCCCTGAGCAATTCTGACATATTTACAGTTTCTGCTCTAGAAGAGCGGATATCGCTTTCCCTCAGATCCCACCATCCTCCAGTGCTGTGAGCACTATCGTGGAGGCAGACGCTGACACGGGAGCCTCTCTGCTGGCAACAGGGACCCTTCACCTTCAGCGTAGGCTCAAAACCACCATCTCTCCTCACGCTCCCTACCAACACCCAGCCACGACGAGGCCTGATCCGGCACTGCCACGCTCTTCAGGACTTGCGTACGTTTGCCCTTCGGTGCTCTTTGCCTGAGGCAGGCGGCTGTGGTCACGGGGGCCTCGGCTCTCCCCAGCCACCGCACCACTAAGCCACCAGGATGGGGCCAGTGGTGACTTCAAGCTGATGCGCAGGAACAAGATTAGGGTTGGATTTAGGTCGTTCTTATAAAGGGACAGCAGCTCAGCCATTCTGCCTGCCAGGACTTCGATTACTACTGCGGTTTACAGTATGTGAAGGAAAAAGGCTACCAGCTGCAGTATTAACAGACCAGTTACCAGGATTTTCACTGAAAAAAACCTCTCACATACACAATCACATCTTCTTCTGTGCTACCGCAACAGCCGCTGGTGGCCAAACAGCCTCCGAGAGCGCAGGCGGGTTTAGTCTTTCTAAGTGGAAATTAAAATAGCGGCTTATGTGGCAAAAAACGTACAAGAAATTCTCTTTGGTTTAACATTAGTGAGTCAGTGCTATTGATAGTAATAATGATATTTTTCCAACACAATCAATACCTTATTTTCAAAGGAAGACAGTATAAAAAACTTAGATGAATGCAAACGTATAATGGAATAGTCACACCAGGGTTGGGGGAGCATTTAAATCCAGTGCCTCTCTGGCATATATAAACACAAAGAATGAAAGCGCTATTACTAAAGCATAATAACACGTCACAGCCATTTGCAATTCCACAAATGGTCTGTTATCCAAGCAAGCAAGCGAGTTACTCCTTATTAAAGGTCATTGTAACTGGAGATGATACTTGCCAATAATATTGACAATTCTTTGTAAAAAGCTCTGTTTCCTTTGGCTGCAGAAATCCTCCTACAGGAGCTAAGTCTTTAATGTATAATTCAGAAATCTATTTAAAAAAAAAAAATAAAATCTGTGTGGTGTTACAGTGGAATTCTGTTTTTCCCCAGTAGCACAAAAAAAGCCATGTTTGAGAATAAACCATTTCAGCAACTATCCATGCCACCACCTTTAAAGATGTAGAAGAGAGCAGAAACATTATTTCTATTTCAGCATTGAGTCGAGGTTCCAGCCATAAAGTCAGAAGATTGATTGCTGCATTTGAGCATTGCTTCTTAAGGGGGGCAGGAGAAATGCTTGAGTCCCACCCCCTCCCACAAGCCCTATAACAATCAGAAATCCTAAGCAATCTATTGCAACTGCTTCCAAGGAGCAAGTTTTGTTACGTTGTACAGCTTAAGCCATCTTCTCCTCTACCCATACCACTCTCATCCATATCCAGGTTACTTAACCTGGACAATCCATCCAAAAGTGCTTTGTGCAACTCTGGACTGTACTTCAAAATGAAAAGCAAAACTCCTGCAGCCTGGTTTTCATTTGTCGCAACTGAGTAAGTCACGAACAGGAACTGCAACTGTTTAGATATTCCATGGTCAAGGGAAATTTCTCAGTCTATTTCCAGTAAACCAGGAAAAAACCCAGTTACTTATTTTCAGAAAAGCCATGTACACAAGAAGTTGTATCGCCATAGTAACGCCACCAAGTTTTCTGGGACTGCGGGGTGACTTGGTACGGAGGAAGCGTGATGGAGAACCATGGGAGCTGCAGGAGATTCTGCAAGGTGTGAGCGCGCAGGTGCCAGGCACACACAAGGACAAAAAAGTCCTTTAGCTTTCTAAAAATAAGAGCCTACTAGATACGAAGTACAGTTAGCCAGACTGCAACACGCCCTGTTTGGTTTTCAATGTTATGAACTAAGGTAACATTTAATTGGGGATAAATTATTTACCAATATCTGGATATTTGTAGGGAAAGAGCATGAGTTAGAATTAGTGTTTATTTTCCCCAAGACACTCAACGTTTCCAATGAGCATGACCAGTAAGCACTCAACTTTGCTGGTCATAAAGAAAAACTAACTAAATAAAAATTTAAAATTCAATCTTAAAAGTAGAGTAATGAAGCTTTTAACAGCTTTAAAGTATGCATTGAACCAGGACAATAAGATAGCGAATCTTTATGCAATGGCCAAAAGTAGGCAGTGCAAAATACGTTGCTAGACAAGATACAACAACTAGAACAGCTCCTCCCCATAGCCTTGGGGTAATATTTTACAGTTTATGTGTGGAAAAAAGCTATAAAACTTTTCGTTTCACACAGGAAGAGGGCTACCACAAGTCCACCATTATCGAAGTTCTGAGATGCAGAAGGCATCATCCAACATGGTCCTTCAAGCCCCAGTTCCCATGCTGCCTGACCACATCCTCTCTCCCTCCAAACTGCTCCAGCAACAGCATCCTCAATGGAGCACAGACCAGTCCTTCCACGTGGGAACAACACACCTACCCGTAATTTTCTCTCTACTTTCCTCCAGAGCTCTACATTACTTCCCCAGTAAAAGATATTTCATTTTGACTCGTAGGTATTTTGGATTTTTCCAAATTGTAGTTTGTGACACTCTGTAAGAAGATACTACAAAATTTAATTTGCTCTCAAAGCAAAACGTAAAAGCCACTACAGCCAGAAAAATGTTGTGCCTTGCACACACACTTATAAAGTTCACATAGTATGACCAAAGAGGCAATAGAAACAATTTAATGAACAATTAGGCCTTGTCGTTTAAGGCAATGTTAAATATTTACTATAACGAGTTCATTTAAGCATATGCAATTCCAGGGCTGATAGTCTCAAAATGGCTTTACCTGAAAGAAGGAGGCATGAAGATGAAAGTGAACCGAAACGTATTTGCCATCAGCCCTGAACATGAGAGAAAGGCTCCCTTCATCCTCTTTTAGTGGAGTTCAACAGGGCACAGAAACCAATACTGAAATTTTCATGGTTTTCAAGACATTTCACATCAAATACCCTGCTCTTCTTTTCTCACCTCTCCAACTACTAAGTGCCAAGAAATCCTTAGATAGTTTCCTTTCCTCCCTCAAGTCCCTAGAAAGATTATTTTTCCTTCCATCCTTGACTGAGAGCTTTGTGATAGTGCCACAAGGGTTTTGACAGCATTATAATCCATATGCCGCTTTGCTGCGTGCCTGGATATGCTACCAAGCTGAGCAATAAGAAAACAGCTTTTTACTTTTCAAAATTAATTATCTTAAAAAAACAAAATTAATCCAGCTGTGAAGTAATTTCCTATTAAAAAAAATAGGAAAATCTGTACCAGAAAATAGCATATATTAATGACTTGGATGAGGGAATAGAGTGCACTGTCAGCAAGTTCGCTGATGACACAAAACTGGGAGGAGTGGCTGACGCACCGGAAGGCTGCGCAGCCATTCAGAGGGAGCTAGACAGGCTGGAGAGTTGGGTGGGGAGAAATTTAATGAAATATAACAAGGGCAAGTGTAGAGTCCTGCACCTGGGCAAGAACAACCCCAGGTATGAGTACAAGTTGGGGACAGAGCTGTTGGAGAGCAGCATAAGGGAAAGGGACCTGGGGGTCCTAGTGGACAGCAGGATGACCATGAGCCAGCAGTGTGCCCTTGTGGCCAAGAAGGCCAATGGCATCCTGGGGTGGATTAGAAGGGGTGTGGTTAGCAGGTCAAGAGAGGTTCTCCTCCCCCTCTACTCTGCCCTGGTGAGGCCGCATCTGGAGTATTGTGTCCAGTTCTGGGCCCCTCAGTTCAAGAAGGACAGGGAACTGCTAGAGAGAGTCCAGCGCAGAGCCACGAAGATGATTAAGGGAGTGGAACATCTCCCTTATGAGGAGAGGCTGAGGGAGCTGGGTCTCTTTAGCTTGGAGAAGAGGAGACTGAGGGGTGACCTCATTAATGTTTATACATATGTAAAGGGCAAGTGTCATGAGGATGGAGCCAGGCTCTTCTCAGTGACATCCATTGACAGGACAAGGGGCAATGGGTGCAAGCTGGAACACAGGAGGTTCCACATAAATATGAGGAAAAACTTCTTTACGGTGAGGGTGACCGAACACTGGAACAGGCTGCCCAGAGAGGTTGTGGAGTCTCCTTCTCTGGAGACATTCAAAACCCGCCTGGACGCGTTCCTGTGTGATATGGTGTAGGTAATCCTGCTCCGGCAGGGGGATTGGACTAGATGATCTTTCGAGGTCCCTTCCAATCCCTAACATTCTGTGATTCTGTGATATATGCAAAAGAAAAAAAAATAAAAATCTAAGCAAAATGAACTATTTGCACGGTGGAAAATTCTCATCTGCTAAATTTATTTTAATCACTGAGCATCCACAGGAACAGGAACTATAAAGCGAGTAACTCTTCCCTAAAAGCAAGTCAAGACCTTACACAAGTTTAAAACTTTGATTTTATTTCATTTTGTGAACAGACCTAACAACCCTACATTAAGAATTAAAAAGGTTTTTCTTCACTCTGCCTCCAAGAGCATCATTGAAACATTTTACTTTGTGCCTGGTGCAGTAGATGAGGTTTGTTTGGTTTGGGGTCTTTTTACTGCAGAGGGTTTACATGGAAAGAGATTTTGGGCTTAAGCCATCGGGCAAGGAAAGCCTTCACACAGGGGTGGGTCTTGGGCTGTCCCCGGCAAAGGGAGGGTGCAGGTCGGGGAGCCCCAGATGACGCCAGAGCTGACTCACGGGCAGCTCCTTGGCATGCCTGTGAAGCACCCCTGTGAGGTGTCTGTGCCTCAGCTGATCACCAGCAAGTTCATCTGGAAACTGAAAATCCCTTGAGGATTTTGTAACTTCTGCTTCTCCATTCACAGGAGAGGCCCCCGGGCCACAGAAGAATGCCTCTTGCCTCCTCTTGTCTTCTCTCGTGCTCCCCTGCTCAGCCCTAGTGCAGCTCCGTTCAGTCAGACCTGGCTTGAGAAGGTGTTTTGTGTACGCTAGCTCCTAAGGAACTTGCAGGTTTGGAGATAAGCAGGTTCTTAATTACTTTTTTTGCTAATTTGGGGATGATCTGCACGGTGGCTTAAGTCACAGCAGCTTTTCATTGACCCTGTGACTTACCTCAACAAGCTCTTTAAGCACAAGGCTAGCAAGATGGAAAGCTATCACAGCTAGTAATTCAGTACTGCAAGAACAGGATCATTTCTTTCTAGAAAATGTTGTACAAGTATTTTTAGAAAGAAATAGCCTTCATCTGTAGGTTTCCTGTGATACAACAGACTTAGTTTTCTTGAACATCTTTTGCCCCACCTATTCTGGTTACGAATTCCATCCTGGTAGCTCAGTTTTTGAAACCTGTAACAGATTTCTAGATGAGATCTCACTAGTGCTTGTCTACAGTGGCATTAATACCCCCCAAGCTTTAACAGAAATGTTTTCTCAGCTACATCTAAAAGCAGGGTTAAGTTTTCCATGGCTGCATTATATTTGTGGTTCACAGCTTTCCCTGTTCTTCTCTAACATTTCCCACTGCTGAGCTCCCAGCTGACAGCAGAAAGCTCCTGTCATGAGTCCCTAACATTGCTCAGTGGCAATATTAAGTCCCATAATATTTCTGCTACTCCTCTTATCATATCCCAGCCCTCCTAGGTATTGAGGATATCTCCCAAACTGGCATTACCAAAAATTTTTGTACACTCAAACAGTTTAAACCTGTTACAAAGACATTTCTACTTGTTATTTCCTATTGGGGGGGAGGGAGAAAAAAAAAAAAAAAAAAAAAGAAGTCCTAGTTTCTTTAAAAACAACTACTTGTGGTAATTTTTCTTTGAAATTATTCACAGTTGCATTAAATTTTATACATGGGCATGTCGCACATATGCAAAATGTCTTTCTTTTACTGAAAACTGGAGACTTCCCTTAGCTTTGAAATCTGATTTGTGTTGCTGGAACAGTTCAGCTAAACCTACTGAATGACCATAGAAGTTGAGCCCTGTAGCCGAGCCACCACACTGCATGACCGTACCATGCTCAGGCTGTCCTTGAGCAGTGCTCCCTAAGAACATGCCTGCGCATCTCGCTGCGAAACGGAGCAGAAATCAGCAAAAGACAAGTTTGAAAGTCTGGGTGCTCATCAGCGAAGGCACAGCCTGCCAGCCAATACCGCTTTAAAAATAGTTCCTTTTCAGATACAAGAGTTAGAGATGACTCAAAGTTTAAGTAGCTGAAACCCCAATAGGTCATATTATGCAAATCACACCCTGTATGCCATTAGCTGGGAGATGGCTCACGAGCCAGGAGTTTTCTACTAAAAGCAGCAACAATGAAAACACAGTTGTGGTCACTAGTATGTGTGAAAAAAGCAAACAGAGATTAAAGCACATTTGGCTCATGCCTCAACTTGGGGATCCTACCGCTACCTCCAGTGTGTGCTCACTGTGAAGGGAAAAGATTTAGGTGTTAAGATAAAGCTTCCTGGAACATCAGGTGCATGTATCCACCCCTTTTACAGGTGACAAAAATATGAACTTCAGCCAAGGTACATCGATCAGTGATGCAGATCATCAAGTCTTTCTCTTACACAACCAGAAGGCGCCATACTTCCTGATGCAACAGCAGCGGAGACCTTGCCAGGATCCCATTGCCAGGCAGAGGTGCCCACCGTGACAGCTACCGCTGCCTTCCACTTCAGTCACATACAGCTCATTCGCCTGCAGTGCGAGTGCATAGGAATGGTCAAATGTGTGCGCTTAAGCGCTTTCAAACTCATAACTCAGCGAGGAAATGTTTCGCTTCCATGCAGTTAAGTCCCATTATTATACTTATAGTCGATCTAATTTTACGTGTAAAAACTGCCTTAAACAGTTCTGTTTATTTAACCACAAGTGACATTTAGGAAGGAATCCTGCCTTTTCCCAGCATAATCAGTTCAAATCCAGTCATGAACCCTCCAAAAATAAATATTTTAGAAAATGAGTTTCATCCCATAGTAATAATTTTGTTATTTGATTCTGTAGCATTTGGGGGGTGGAGGGGGAAGGAAGGAAGGATGCAGTAAGGCTCTTTCTGAAAAGACATAAGATGTGAATAAAGCAGCATAATTAAAGATGCGGTTCCATTAATTTCTTCAGTTCTCCCTAGATTCCCCTCCGCCCTTTCGAGGGAAAATAGGGAAGAAAATGCCTCTGCCCGGCAGCAAGCTCGGTCATTCGGCCCCCTTCAATTCCCCAACCCTCCGTACCCTTCTACCCTCCGGCGCACCCCGCGGGCCGCGGCTGAGTCGCTGCCCCCCGACTCCCGCCGAGGGCCGCCTTGCCCCTTCCACCACCGGTGACCGGCGCCAGCGGCGGAGCCCGGCCTGCGAGGAAGGGCGCATCCCGGCGGCCGCAGACTGACGCCCCGCGCCGCTGCCCTTCGGGGGATGCTCCGCCCGTTCTCCCGAGATGCTTTATCCCTCAAAGTTGCTCCCTCCCTGCGGTTTCTGCCGGCTCGGCGACCTCCGCCCCGGCCCCGCTTCTCCCTTCACCCCCTCCTCGCGGGGGGAGCAGACATTTTGAAGCAGCGGATCCCAAAAGCCCGCCGCCGGGCCGCGGCGACCCGCAGCGGTGCGCGTGCGGGAGAGGCCTCCGCGCCGCGCCCGGCCCCGCCGGCGCCGCTCACCTGCCAGCTCGTCGGGCTCCAGCCCGCTCTCCGCGTCGATGCCGCACAGCACGAAGTAGTGGGCGAAGCGGCAGGGCGCCGCGCCGGGCCCGGGGGCGCCGCTCCCGCTCATCCCGCCGGCGGCGGCGGCGGCTCCCTGCGGCAGCGCGGCTCTGCGCGGCGGCGCGCCCGCGGGACGGTCACGGCGCACCGCCCCCCATCCCCGGCGGGGGCGCGCAGGCCGCGGCGGGCGGGCACCGGGCCGACACTGAGCGGCGGCTGCGGCGGGCACCGAGCGGCCCCGCTGTCAGCTGAGCGGGGCGGTGGAGGCGGTGCCGCACTCCCGGCCCGCCCCCGCGGGGCATTTAAAGCCTGGGCGGTAGCGGCGGTGCCTCCCCCTCCCGCCCCGCTCCGCTCCGGGGCCTTAGCGGGACATTTCCGGCCCTTATGGGCGTTTTGGGTGTGAGGGGTGCGGGAGAGCCCCGGGCGGCCTCGCGCCTCCGCTTTGCCACACCGCATTGCCGCAATAGGTGATTAAAGCTTCCTCCCCGCCCCCGTCACCCCCAAGGTGTGAGTAGGGGCGGGGGGGGGGGGGGGTGTCTTTTATTTAAATAACAAAGGGGACGGTGCCGCTGCCGTTCGGGGACGTTCCCCCAAGCAGCACCGCCGGAGCGGGCCGAGCGGCAGCCGGCGCCCGGCCTGCGCTGAGCGTTTTCTGCGGGAATCCTACAGCGGGATATGGCCTTTTTTATTCTCCCACCCGAATGTCGAAACAACAGCAACAAACCCACCCCAGAGAGGGTCTGCTGGCAGCGGCGGGCGGTGAGGGATGGCTTTTGTGTGCTCTCCAGCCCTGCGCCGTGATTGATGGTAGTGGTACCACGTTAACTTCTAGGCCGGGGAACTGTTTCTTTGCTACGTGCGCTCTGTTTCAAAGCAAGATCTGAAATGTTTCTTCATTCCCAGTTTATTTAAGATCTGATAACCATTCTGTCGCATCCAGGAAGAAAACAGTGTTATTTTATCCCCGTTTCTAAAACCCCTCCCATTGTTATTACCCGATGCCAAAGCACTGGCAGCTCCCTTGGGGACTGGCACCTTCTTTTAAAGGGACAGAGATGATTCTTCTGAAATTTGGAGATTTTCTTCTCCAAACCGATGAGATCCCTGCTTATGTCAGACAATTCTGCCATCTCTATATTTTAAGGAGGTGGTTTGCAGAATTCAATATGCACTTTCATCCTTCTGTCTTTATCTGTTTATTCATCTTGATCCATGCAACATGTAATAACTACAGCCTGATCTTTTGCTTGCTGTGGACTCTTATGACCTCTTTCAGTTATCTCTCAGCAGTGTGAGACACAGTTTTTCTTTCTATGATTTACGCTTGTCCTTATTTAACAAGTACCTTTGATACGGAAATGCGTGCAAGGAACTTGATATTACATCCTGCATGGGTCATTTCATGGAGGTATGTGGAATAACTGTTCCTTTCTACCTGGAGGCAACCTAGATCAGCATCTCTCTCTTCTTCCCCTTTGAATTAACCAGTTTTATGCCCCTTTTACTTCTCAGCTTCCTGTAGCGCTCTACTGAAAGCAGACAAGAGCTACCCAAATTTCCTCACTTCCCAATATCCCCAATACCCAAGAAAAATGAAGATGAGTGCTCTACCACGATCACCGATTCTGGTGGTTGCAGCACTCGGTATAACAAGCTGAACCTTGCTAGATCCATGTAGGAATTTGCCAGGAAACCAGTTATTTTCTCGACTTTGCACTGAGCACTGGATTGTTTTATTTAGTTTGGTTTGTTTATTAACTTGTATGTATTTGCTTATTCAGCTCTAGGTCAGATGATAAGAGTTAAGTCAGCCTCTGACTCTCATTCAAAACTAATTGTTCTCTACTGTGGAGAAGCACCATTTTATTCTCTTATTGTAGGCTTCTCTTTTGGAGGCCTGGTGGCGTGGGTGTCTCCAGGCAGCCCAAGATAGAGGCTTCACCAGCATCTCTAAAGGATGTATGAGTTAGGACTGCTTCTGAGACTAACCCAAAATTTCACACAATGGTCCTGACCCTTTTTCCTTGGGCAGCAGGTGGTTCTAGGTTGCCTTGGTTTAGCTGTCTGTGGTACAGGACAGTATTTTTTGCTTGAACAAAATTCAGTGCACAGACACTTCAATCTCAGTAAAATCAGTAATACATAGAGCACTAAATGAGGGAATAAAGTACAACATATGAGATTTCAGGTGTAAAATCTAATAAACTCACTCCTCTTCCTGGAATAGCTGTGAGGTTGAGCTCCCACTCCTGTATGTACAGCTCCCATGGACACTCTTGTTGAAGTTTCATGGTGGCAGTGATTTCTTCTTCTACGATCACTGATCTTCTGGGCACAAACGTCATCCCAATGAGGCCGCACGGCTCCTTTGCCGTGCCAGCAGATCTGGCTGTGCAAGTGCGTCTGGGCTCTAATAAATCATGTTATGTCCCTGGGCCTGGATTTTTCTCATCTAAACCCCTCCATCTAAGTTGTCCCAGTCTTTCCCTCCAAGCTGGTCTAGCTTTAGACACTGCATGCAGCCTTTGGGTAGCTCTTCTTCACTCATGTTTTTTTCCTGCATCCTGGCCCTCATGCCAAGGAATCAGTAACTTTTAGGAGAATTTAACAGTGAAAGTATACTTGAAAGTTAGCTCACTGGGCAACAACGTCAATTATAAACAAAAATTTCAGAGCTCAACTGCAGGATTTTAGTTACATCAAGACCCTTTTCTTCCCGCCCAGTGGCAATACTTTCCTCCACTCCAGAAGGTAGACTGGATACCCATTTACAGCTAATTTGTCATTTGTCTTCCTTGACTCTTCAGCTACGTTTAACATCAGCACAAAACAGCCAAGAACACAACCAAGTCCGTTGTAAGCCGCTTTCTCCTTTTATCCAGGTTTAAACAACTGCTTCCAGGAAAAGGCGGCAGAGTCCTTTGCCTTTGGCTGGAGCAAGCCTGCACAGCAGAGCAGAGTTGGCTGAGTTGCGTTGGCTTATGGCACCCATGAGCGCTTCGTGCCCACCCCATGCTCTGTTGTGCCATGAAGTCTTCCCACATCAGGTGTGCGAACAAAGATACCTCTCAGTATCACGTGCCATCACCTGATGCACGCTATCATATGATGTACAGCGCAGGAAAGCACTGAGGTCTTCCCTCAATGTTCATCATTGCCTTTTCTCTGTACTGAGTTTTTTTGCACTACTTTGTTTTCCAGAATCTAGGCATTTTGGTTGTCTTTTCACCATCCAAACCATCCCGCACTGGTCACCAGTGCCTCACTAGAGGGGCTGCCCTGCTTTAGAGACAGACCAAACACTTCTGCTCTACTTGCAACATCAATTGCTTAAATTTTCACAGCAGTTACAGGCAGGTCCACAAAGGGGCTGTGGAGCTTCTTGCAAGAGTGAGAGGATAAGGAAGATGAGGCCCCAAGGCATCATGAACTGCTGCACATACTCACTAATCAGCCAAATGCCATGGAAAAGCATTGTACAGCCTGGGAAGAGGCAGTGACTGATAGGATTGTGCTGTGAGGTACATCTGGGATGATCAGAGGTAACTGGGTGGGACTACAAGTATTTTTTCCTTTCACCAACAAAGGGTGTTAAAGCTCCACAAGGGGCATGGATGGGCTGGATGGCCTCTATTCAAAGCATATGAACAATAATCCTGGGGAGATAAGGCTTGTCCCTGGCACAGCAGAGCACAAACCAGTGTCAGAGCATTAGGAGTTTCTTACATGTTCCTCCAAGGAACAGGGGTAAGGTAGGATTGAGAATTTCAGACTGGGACGAGTACAAAAAAAACTTGCTGGCATAGACTAGATCTGCCTGGGTTGTTTCGCTTTGATCTGCTCCCCTGTGGCAGCAGCTTTGTCCCATCACCAGCTGGATTGCCAGTGGTGCAACACAGCAAGGGAAGGTTTTTGGCTTGGCAGATTTGTTCTTTTTCCTTAGGTGCTTGTGTCTTCAGTTGCAGTGAATATTTCTCTCAATATCAAGCTGGTTCAGCTTTCCCTCTCCTTAACCTCGCAGCAAGTCTTTGTTTCTCAGAAGATGTTAGTTTAAACTGGGTCAAATGCTAACAAGCATGTCAGCCCCCCCGCCCTTCGGATCTGCCATAAAGGATCAGACTACTGGCCTGTCAAGCTCTTTGTCTTACTTCTGCAAGGAACCAATGCCTTGAAGCTTCAGAGAGGTGGAAAAAGCCTGCTATTTAAAGGTTACATCCCTTCTCCTTGCTGTGATGCTGTTGCTTCACTTTTTATTTTCTTCAGCTTTCTTCAATGAATTGGAAATCATGCTGCTGGTGGTGGACTGCATAACTCCTTCATACAGCTCTACAGTTCCCTGTAGAAGATCTTTCACCAGCTGCCAAGCCACACTGATTTTCTATTGAAAGACTCTCCTGTTTTGCTCTAATATCTATGTGGTCATGAGATCTGTAGGATGGAAGAAAGAGAAAACAACTAAGATGCAATATGAATGTTTGTAACACTCAGAACAGTTTTCTGCTTATGTTTGACTCTCAGTTGAGCAGTTCACAGTGCTGTGAGCTACTTCATGAGAAGATAAGTGTGAATAGTCAGCTGAAAGAAATGGAATAAGGGTGGGATAAGGATGGACTGCGAGACCAAAATTGAAGTCATTCTGGCACAAAGCAGAGAAGAGCATATAGCAGAAGTGGGAAGAAAAACAACAACAGATTTTATAGCAAGCTTCATAAAGGAAGCAAATTTTTATTCTCTGAGTTTACGCAAGAAGACTACTTAAAGCATTGGAAAGGTATTGGCTGCCTTAGGGTTTTAAGCCAAATAAACCAGATCACTAGCCATAAGACATAAAGCAAAGAACATTTCCTCCAGCGCAATTCATCATTGCTTAGAAAGCAGATACTGCAGGCACATATTCTAATATTAAATAAAATTATAATACCATTAAAGCAAGTAGCTCATCTTCTATACTGGCCTCATATCTATAAAGATTACGCTTGAATAAAAGCGCACGGCTTTCCTCTGTCACATTGTGTAATTATTATTCATACAGTAGAATTACAGATAACAAAGTAAAAGATGACTGCTTTCCTGCATCTCTGCCATAGGATCTTTGCAGCTTCTGCTATTTAAAAACTGAAGGTTTAAAATCTCTAATCCCCTATTGTAGCTCATTGCATTTTATTCATTTTGTGTACATCCATCATACGCATGCCCTTGCATTGCAAACACATATAGACACATTCCACTGTTATCTGCTTTCAGAGAGGATCCTTGGGGGAGAGGTTTCACGAGGTGACTGAAATGATTTAATAGCTAATTGTACCCTCTTCTCCTTCCTTCCCTCCCTCCCTCCCAGGCCCTATGCTCCTGCTGCTTCTTTCACAAAAAAAAAAATCTGTGGCCTCGTCTGCCTTTTTTGTGAGTGCATCCAGTTCACCATCAGAAAACTTATACAACATGGGCAAGGATGGAAATATGTTGCCTGTCTTCATTCGCGTGGTCCTCATGCTGCAAACCAGGCTTCACAGCATACAGCTTCGTCCTCTGCTGAGGAGGCACCTCTGCTTCAGGGCTGGCCTCCTCTCCGGTGCTTCAAACCTCCCCTCCCAGCCTGAATCAGCCTTCTCAGGGGTTCAGATCTCAGAGGGGAAGTGGCAACGACATCTCAGGCAGGCAGGGCACACGGACTTTGAACACCACCTCAGAAATGACTCTCAGGCAAGTCCAGCAGTTGCCATGCCCGGTTTCCAGAGGTATGTGTCCTTTCCTCTTCACATGTTCAGTGGCACAGAATGGTGAAAATCTGTGGTGACTCCTGTCATTTCACTCCACTTCTGTCTTTGGTTTTATACTGAGCTTGCAAGATGCGCCTCCTCCTGATGAGGAACAGATTAGGTGAGCTTTCCTTCCCCCTGTCATCAAGTCAGGAGAAGGATGGTATGCAGCCATTACCTTTTGTATGATTCAGTGCCAAGACACAGAGGTCAAAGACCATATTTTGCTCAGAATGAGGTGCACCGTCTGCTCTTTGCTTGTAGAAGACAGCACAAACTGTTCCATCTGCTACTGAGATAAAACCTAATCAGCAAAGTACGCTTCTTGGATAAATCACTAGCATGTCACACACTAATGGAGGTGGTGTGCTGGGAGCATCACGCTAAAGCACCCACACAGAGATTTCCATCCATCTCTGACAGCATCACTCACTCGCTGCATGACCTTGGCCAAATCACTCATAGCCTGACTTGCAGAAGCACCAGCCTTCTGGAAATCAGGTCAGTGCACTCTCCCCATGCTTCAACTGCCCCCCAGGAAAAGAAAACAAATGATGCTTCTCCTCTGCCCAAACATCTGTCAGGCACAAAGCTCTATTGTTCCCAAAACTGGCCCCACTGGCGTCGCACTGGGAGGCAGATGCACCTCTACGTGGGCAGCAGCCCCGACGCTGAGTCCTTCCAGCTCACGCGTCCCAGCGCCGTCATCTGCTGACAGATGCCTTTCACACCAGGCCTGAGACGAGGTGGGTATTCCATGAGGACAGCAAAGCTCTGTTCTTCATTTTGAAATAATTTTTGCACTCTGCTGAGGGTGTTTGTTTCCCTGCTTCTAAATTCCAATTCCTCTGTTTTCAGTGCTCCAGGACCCCGGTACCTTGCAATCTGTCTGCTCAGGAAAGACTCAAAGAGGTGAGAGAGTCTTGCAGCATAATATACCTGCCCACGTAACGCATGAGGAAAGGGCTGTGACCTTTTTTTTATTTTTAAAAAAAACAAACCAAAACACTAGAGCTTCACAGGTACATATTGTGGCAAGGTAAAAGGCAGGAGGAGATCCTGGCAAGCTGCTTGGACCACGTGCCCGCAGCAATATTGTCTGTGGTGAAAGGGGTTCGGGCACAGCTGTGCCAGTGGTCTGTGCCCCCACATAGCTGATCTCTGGCACTGAGAAACTTCCAGAGAAGATGCACTCAAGCTGTCACATGTACCCGAGTAACAGCATTGTGTTAAAAGCTTAGTCACAAATATTGTTTTCCTTTATCTCAGTTTCCAAAAATCAGACAGTCCCGTGTCTGCCGATACCAGTTGAAGCGTGAACTAACCCTATGTTTTCATGCGCTCTGGACAAAAATCTGTCCATGAACAGCAGGTAAGCTCTTTGTCAAAACACCTTTGGCCTCTGTATAAATGTAATTAGAGTCTGATTTGAACTTCCCTGATTTCAATTTCCCAACTTCCCTTTGAAGCCTCATTCAGTAAGAAGTGCCAGACACCCCGTATCTACATTACAATGCATCCTAGCACACTTGAAAGCCCAAGGGCGTGCTAAAGAAATCCAAATCCACCGAATCCATAGCCAATATACAACAGGAGATCAAGGACAGATGAAAAGTATTTCCTGCAATGAATATGCATTGTGAATTGTTTCCTCATTTAGCAAGGACTGCTGCTTTGCTGCATGCTGTGTTATAATATGTGTTCACATCATTGCAGCAATGTTATATTAGGAATCTAAAAGCAGTTCTTGCAAACCAAAGCACTAAAAGGTCTGTTTTAATTTCCCTACCAGTGTTTTTAGCAGAAGTCTAAACATGTATGTCCAAAGGTTCAGCCATATCTCTCTGCCACTTATTCTTCATGCGTGATAACAACACATCGCCTTGAAGTACCTGCTGCTTAGGAGACTTACTACTGACGATAGCTAGACTGTAGCTCTTCTGCGTTGGCTTACTGCACTCCAGCTTTAGCTTAAAAATACTGGAAATCAGCTCTGAATGCACATCAAACAGAAGGACAGACATCAAAGCGATTTGCTGCTTCTTGAGAATCGCATTTCTTGGTGACTTCTTTGCAAACCGATAGCTACGACTTATTTAAGCTTGGATCCATGCTGGGTGATTCCAGCGGTTCCCATCAGGCAGGGAGGTGGGAGCATTTGACACTGTCTGATGTGTCAAAGGGCTAGCTCAGCAGCTCCCTCCAGGCCAGAATGCTTGGACTGTTACTGAGCAATCCCAGTAAATGGTATTTCCCAGGCTAAATCAGAGCCATTGGCTTCCTGACACTCAGCACTACCAGGCAGGGGTGAAGGCAAGAGAGCAGCAGCAGTCTGCGGTGCCAGGCACAGTCAGTGTGTCCATCTACTCTGACTCTGATGTCAGCCCATGGGTGGGGGTCAGGATCAGGCCCAGCGAGGGGAACCAGGCTGGGAACACGGCCCCAGGATGGCCATGGGGAGGTGGATACTTGGTGGGGCCCATGGATGGGCAGGGCCGGACTGTAGGGAGCTGGAGACCAGCCCTGATGTGACATCACTGGGGCAGGGACTGACAGTCCCAGAGTTGCTGAAAGGGGTTCTGGGCTGTGGGCAGTGTGGGGGGAGCCCCAGGGGGTGGGCAGGGCCAGTAAGACCCATTAGCGCCCTCAAGGCCCTGATACCCAGCACATACAGCAGAGATGTGCTGATTTCAGTCGTGGAAGTGCTTAGTTTCTTGTTTGGAAGATGACAGACCCTGTCTGCTCTGTTACCCTTGGGCCACCGATTCAGACTGAGGATTGGCCTGCCTGCAGATCCTCCTGCCCTGGCTCCCCCCCAGACAGTTCACAGTGCCACAGCCAAAGACCTGTGCTGCAGGGTCACAGCGACACTGCTGCTGCCACTCAGCTGGATGCAGCTGCTTGCATGCAGCCTGATGCCTCAGCTGATAAAACCCAAGATGCAAGATCACACAGCACAGGTTGGGGGTCTCTTGGGCTGCCTTCACTATTGGTAGCCCTGGGGCTGTGACAAGGAGGCATCCGAGAGGCTCTGCATGTAACCTGCCCAGCCCTGTGGGTAACAGGTCCAGCTGGGAGCAAGCCTGCTCCCACTGAGCCATTGGGGTTTTGCTACACCATGTCCCCCTGCTTTCGTGATGGAAGCTGCAGTGTCCTGCCAATGCACTGAGACAGCTTGGAGAGGTTCAAAATGCACAAAGACATTATATATGGGCTAATATCAGTTTAAGTTGTTGTGTAAGCAAACCCCACAGATCTAGTCACGTGTGTATTTGAAACCTGTTGATACAAAAGCAACAGAGTTGTCTGTATCCTAAAGAAGAGGTGTGCCAAACCCCCCTCTGGAGGTACACTGCATAAGTATGGATGGGAAAGCCAGCGGAACTAACACTTTGTAGGATACCACAGAAAATTGATAAGAGGTCCAAAGACTTGGTCCTTTTCCAGCTCCTTGTGACCTTCCCACGCCTCCATGTGCATAAATAGTAGCTATTCTGTCCTTGGTCACATTGAACTTAAGCTCCAGCCTGTTTATCACGTGAGGGAGCTGGTGGGCGTTGCAGGGGAGCTGTGTTTCCATTCCTCCGGGCACCCTTGCAGTGGTATCACTTGTTTTCCATGTCCTCCTGACATGGCAGACCCTGACTCACAACTAAGTTTCATTCAGGAAAACATAGGCAGCTACAGATAGTCTAGAGAACAGACTGGAGAGGCTTCGTAGTGCCTAAGCAGCCCCATTCCCTGGCTGCCCATTTTCACTCAGCTTCCATCATCTTCATCTCTCAGGGCTTTGCAGGAAAGCACAGAAAAAAACCCCGAAACAAAACCACCCAAATAAATGCTGTGACACCAGGCACAGCCATTGCTCAGCTCTGTTTACAGTCCGTCCTTCCCCCTGCAGCTGTGTCCCACCTTGGGCTGGCCCAGACCTTGGGGATACCCAAAAGCTTCCTGCAGACTTCTGTGACCCCAGACTCCTGGCCACCCAAGATAGGACACTGGTATCCAGAAAGCTATTACAGATGACCACAGTAGCATCACAACAGTACAAAAAAGTACAACAGAGATAGTTCAGTTTGTAGAAGACTGAAGGGAGCTACGAACAAAGCCCATTGCAAACTGCGCCCCCCCCCCCCCCCCCCCTTCAGTGTACTAATACAGGTAGTTGTATCATCAGAAGTGGCTTTGCCAACGTGGTGGCTACTTACTCTTAGTTGCTGCCTGTGCTGCAAGCTTCTTGCTGTGCAACTAAAACCATCAGAGCACCTGTTTTTACAGGACACATCTCTGGACATGCTTATTAGCTACAAATATGTTCATCAGGCTGGACTACTTTCTGTCTAATTTTCCTCCACAGGGATGTTTCACTTATGCTAGCTGATTGTCACAAAATATTGCTGGGACCTGAAACTTAGGAGCCCAAGTATCATTATTTTAGGAAATATATGGGAGTCAAAATCCCAGTATTTCAAGAAGACTTCATCTGTTCAAAAATCAGGCTTGAAAATATGTATCCTTTAGTTTTAGTATCAAAACAAGTATCCAAACACTACCCACAAAGAAGCACAAACTATCAGACTCTGTTTGCCTTTCCAGGCTTTGTCTGTGCTACAAAAATGCTCTCATGTCTGATTGCACGGAGCAATCACAAGCAGCCAGCTGAGGCCAAACACACTTTAACTACATATACAGACAAAGAAAAAATCAAGAATTATCTCAGAGATTATAGTTTTCAACTTCTTGGCCTTACCATCAAGGCTCTTGCAGGGACTCCTCATATCAGGAAGATTCAACCTGCACTGGCACAAGAGTCAGATTAATACAGCTTCTCCTCATTTCATCATCTGCCCTGCCCCCTTCCCCCAAAAAAAGAAAAAAGCCACACCACACAGATTCCCCTTCTTCCTCCACTGCCAGAAGGTACTTGACGCCTTCATCTCTGCCAGCTGCTGCTCCTTTCTGCTCCTAACCTAATGTAGCTGGCAAGGCAGCAAGGAAAGGTAATCCTATGAAAAACACATCTAGCGCTTTTGGGACATATTGCAGGTAACGTGTGATTTTTGTTATGTTAGGCTATCTTATGTTAGGTTATCTGTTCCTCAACTGCAAAAGATGTACCATGACTGTGAAATGAGTAGGCATGGATTGTAGCTGAAGGCACAACAGAATAATTGAATTGCCCCTCCCTCACCTAGCCAGAGCTCTCATCTTCAATTTTAGCTATGAGTTCATGTACCAGCTACATTTTGCTGATGACTTGCTTCCACAGCCTCAGGGTAACCACAAATTGATCCTGATGTGCAAAAACCCTGACTGTTGATATTGAGTTGTTGGGATGCTTTTTACAAATCAACAGCGCTCTGAATCCATCCGTCTTCCCTTCTGTGAATTTGCACTGAGGTCCTTTTGCTGCAGCAAACTGAGGCAGCTGGCCTCGCAAAAAAGAGGTCTGGAAATTGGGGCTGTAACAGCTAGAAGAGAAGGAATGAACTTCGGTGATCACATGGCTGCCGAACCACAGGTCGGCTTTCCTTTGAGTTTAACCTTTGTATCTGTGAAGATTCATGAGTCATGGGCGGGTTAACATGAAGGTAGCTCCTCTCTGCCTTCCCCTTCTCTCTGTCCTTGTGCAGTTCCATTTCTTTGTTGTTAATTGACTCAAACAAGATTCCCCCGGCGACTTGGGCAGTTGTATCATCAGCCAGTAGTCCGCTAATTCCCTTGGACGCGCAGGAGTCCCTTGTGTGCTACTCTACAACTGCCATTTTGCAAGTGTTGCACTCCTCCATGATACACCAAGTCGATGTTATGCTGTGATCAAAGACATCCTTGTCCTCAGAGGAAATTCCAGCACAGTTATGGTAGTTGGCTGCACAGTATACCACATGTTTGAGTAGCAGAAATTCTCAAGATGTCACCATCTGAAGCAAGAAACCTTTGGAAATTAAACATTTTTTCTCACAGGGGACAGGCTTTGATACTTTGCTGAAGTAGTCAGTGCAAAGCATGTCCTGAAAGTCTAAGTGGTTTGCCTAGACTTTCGCAAGAGGGACGGCAGCTCTCATTGGTATCAGAGCTTTCTTATGTCATGTCAGGCTCTGTACAATAATAACTAAATATTTGCAGTTAAATAAGAAAGACTGGATTTCTGGTCTTAACATCCCAGTCAGTGTTACTGCGAAGCAAGGACTTCACCCCACCTTTTTCACCTAAACAATCCCTAAGCTGGGATCATCCAGGGAACGTTTCTTTTAACTGCCTCAGCGTGATGTCGGTCTGTATTAGACAGCAGTGACTTCACTGAGGTTCACATAGCTATCAAGTAATATCATGTATCAGCAGTTGAGAAAAACTAGACCTGAGAAAAACTAGACCTGAGAAGTTGCTTGTTAAAATACCCAATCAAAGAGGCTGAAGACACAAGTGAAAAAGCTTTCCTGTCAGGTTTCTCTGAGAACCTTCTCAGGCATAAAATAAAATGTGCAAGGTAGAGGTGTATCGTCACCTGTCAGTGAGCTTAAAGCTGTTACCACATCTTACATGGCATCCTGAGCTGATGTTGGTAATGATTTTCCTGTTACATTTCTGAGTTCTTTATTCCTAGCATGGTGGCAAATACCTAGGGGCCACAAAGACCTGTGTCATGAATTGCACATTTTATGCACAGTTTTAGGTATTATGAGTGTTTTCAATGTCTCCCTTCTTGGAGATGACCAGCAAGAGCTGCTGAAGGACTCAATACCTTTGAAACTTCATGGTTCCTCTAAGGGCTCCAAGAAATAAAGTCCTCCCTGAGCCTAAACCACAAAGGCTCACACCTTTATATAAATTTTGGGGGTCATTTGTAAAAAGGGCGTGAGTCCCGCTTTACAAGAGTAAAAGGCATGCAAGTATCCCTATAGCTTAACGTATCTGTGGACCTCAGACTTCTTCATGTGGCAGGTGGACACCAGCTTCTATCTGGGTCCTGGCCTCCTCCCAGTGCATCCCCTCCATCCTGGCCTCTCTGCAGCCCAGCACGGAGGAGCCACCTTCTCTCAGGACACTGGGGATCACCCACGTTTGAAGAAAAGGTCCTGCTTTATAAGCAGCTTTCACATCCTGGAGAGCACATTTTAATTGTACTAAGCCAGTGGATCACTAGATGGCGTCATAACCTCAGCAATTTGGTGACCTGCTTACTGGATGAGGGAAAGGCTGTGGATGTTGTCTACCTAGACTTTAGTAAAGCCTTTGACACCATTTCCCACAACATTCTCCTGGAAAAACTGGCTGCTCATGGCTTGGATGGGTGTACACCTCGCTGGACAAAAAAACTGGCTGGATGGCCAGGTTGTGGTGAATGGAGTTAAATCCAGTTGGTGGCTGGTCACCAGCGGTGTTCCCCCGGGCTCAGTGTTGGGGCCAGTTCTGTTCAATATCTTTATCAATGATCTGGACAAGGGGATCGAGTGCACCCTCAGTAAGTTCGCAGACGACACCAACTTGGGCAGGAGTGTTGATCTGGTTGAGGGTAGGAAGGCTCTGCAGAGGGATCCCAACAGGCTGGATCGATGGGCCAAGGCAATTGTATGAGGTTCAACAAGGTCAAGTGTCGAGTCCTGCACTTGGGTCACAACAACCCCATGCACTGCTACAGGCTTGGGGTGTTTGTCAATAGCCAGCTGAATATGACCAAGCAGCGTGCCCAGGTGGCCAAAGCAGCCAACAGCATCCTGGCTTGTATCAGAAATAGTGTGGCTACCAGGACTAGGGAAGCGATCATCCCCCTGTACTCAGCACTGGTGAGGCCGCACCTTGAACACTGTGTCCAGTTCTGGGCCCCTCACTTCAAGAAAGACATTGAGGTGCTGGAGCGAGTCCAAAGAAGTGCAACAAAGCTGTTGAAGAGTCTGGAGCACAAGTCTCATGAGGAGCAGCTGAGGGAACTGGCAGGCTGAGGGGAGACCTTATTGCTCTCTACAACTGCCTGAAAGGAGGGTGTAGTGAGGTGGGTGTTGGTCTGTTCTCCAAAGTAACAAGTGACAGAGCAAGAGGAAATGGCCTCAAGTTGTGCCAGGGGAGGTTTAGATTGGATATCAGGAAAAATTTATTCACTGAAAGGGTTATCAAACATTGGAACAGGCTGCCCAGGGAAGTGGTTGAGTCACCATCCCTGGAGGTATTTAAAAGATGAGTAGATGTGGTGCTTAGGGACATGGTTTAGTAGTGGACTTGGCAGTGCTAGGTTAATGGTTGGACTCGATGATCTTAAAGGTCCTTTCCAACCAAAACGATTCTATGATTTGGGCAGATCCAGGCTTAGGCTGTATAATCACCAGATTTATTTTTAAAAACCTGGCACCCTAAGTGCTGCAGGACTTACGATCATCACCTCAGGCAATGCACAGGAGACTTTTCCAAACACAGTGTGTGAAATTTGGGGCACTTTGTCCCATAGGGAAGCTGCAGAAAACTGTTTGTCCCTCTTGTTGTCAGAAGCTGCTTGTATTCCCTAAATCTTGGCAGATGGGACTGGAGATCGGGCAGAGACCTGGTGGGAGCTGTTGGAGAGCTGCAGGGGTCTCTCCAGCCTCCCTTGGCTGGAGCCAGCTAATCAATGCAGCAAACCCAGCCCCTGCAGGAAGGACTGCCGTGGGATTGCAGCAGCAGACCTGCCATCGGGGAAACCAGTACCACCTCCAGTCCTGGCCTGGCCTGGCTGCACCCTCAAGAGGGGCTTGGCCCTGGCCCTGGGCCTGTCTGGAGGGAGGAGAGGTGACCCCTCTGTGGAGGACAGTGGCTGGGGAAAGGGAGAGACGCAGGAGGGTTTGGTTCCTTGTGCAGCCACCGCGAGTCGTAGTCACTGCCTGGTGAAAATGCACTTTGTGGCCTCAGAGGAAACACTCGTTTGAGGGTTGTCAGGCACTCACCTGCAGCAGAGCTGTGCCTTTGTGAGTAACAACAACAAAACAGTGCTCTAAGGGAAGATGCCTCCTCACGTCCCCACTGGAGAGAGTTTGGGGAGGAGAGAAGCGAAGGGATCTTTAGAGCAGCAGAAATATTAATGGGACGGATGAAGCATAGGGAAGAGAAACACGCAGAGGGGAAGACAGAGGTTCAGCATGCCTGAGGAATGGACCCGGCACTGGAGCGCTGGGTGGCCAGTCTTTCGGTGGCCGGTCCCTTCAATAGCTGTTGCTGTTACAAAGAGATGGGGAAACCTTGGCTAGGCCATACCACATTGGACAGTGGCCTTAATCTCATGTGCAAGGGAAGAAAAAAAAGAAATCTCATTTTCACTGCTGTCAAATTTGGATATGTGTTATTAGTCCTTTTCCCATGTGGATTTTTATTAATATTTTAAAATACAGAGCTAATTTACATTGATGCCAGTCTTTTTAAAAGTATTTTAAATGAAGCAGGAACAGAGCGAGCACACGACACTGATGCGTGATCTGGATTTAGAGAGGGGCAGGCCCAGGCCGCTGCCCCGAAGCGCTGCGGTACGGAAAAAACCAACCCCAAGCACCAGCGAAGCTGCCGGGACCGGGACCGGGGCCGCTCTCCCCGCGCCGCTGCCGCTTTAAGGGCGGGCGAGGAGCCTAGCCCACCTCGGCCCGGCCCGGCCCAGCCCCCGCACAGCGAGGCGGGGCGTAAGCGGCGGCGGCGGCGGCGGCCGGGAGAAGCGGGTAGGTGTGGGCCGGGCGCTCCCCGGCCCCGGTCCCACCCCGACGGGGGGCGGTGCGGCCGCGGCCGGGCGGGGTTGGGGCGGCCGGGCCCAGCGGAGCGGCGGCTGCAGCGGCTCGGCTCGGCGCGGCTGGGCCCGCGCGGGGCGGGGCGGGACGGGACGGCACAGCCCGGGCGGTGGCGGTGGCCCCGGTGCCGGCCTTCCCCTTGCCCGTGCCCGTGCTCTTGCCGGCGCGCCGCTGGGGCTGTCCGTGCCCCGCGGAGGCTGGCGGCCGCTTTGCAGAGAGGTGCCCTGCCCGGGTGACAACTGGGGATGTCTGGATGGAAGCGGTGACTGTCCCGGCGTGCAGGCGGGTCGGTCGTGGCCGCAGGGCTGGGTGACAGCGAGCAGTTTGCCGCCCTCGCTGATGAGGTCTGGCTTCCTCCGATGGGAAACGCGAGGTCGGTGTGGTTGTACTTTGAAAGGCACCTGCCGCTTTCAAAAAAAAAAAAAAAAAAAAAATCTTCAATGGCACAGGAACTGGTTTTTAGGTTTTGGGTGGGGTGGGTTTTTTTTGGTGGGTTTTGCTTGTTTTGCTTTTGTCCCCTTTTCCAAGTTTTACTTGCCTGCTGATTTTACTCCTAGTAAGATGGGAAGGCCAGAAGCATCAAACGCAAGGGTATCCATCCTGACGCCTTCCTGCAGTAAGCACTTAAGCTGAGCTTGGCATGTTGAGCACAGAGCTCTTGGCAGGTATTTCGATACAGGCGATTAATTTAATAAGAGTAACCATCGTGAAGGGCAATGCAAAATATACAGTGCCGAATCTCAGCCCTGCTGCTTTGCAGCAATTCATGAGGAAAAAACCAATACACAGTGCTAGCTGACAAGATTTATAGCTCTGATTGATTTCAGTTAACTTCATGCTCCCCTTAGGCAGATGGGGATTATATAGCTCTGCCTTCAAGAAGGAAGGCATTCATTAATTATATTTGTTAATTACAAGGACTCTGCTGAATGGCATTCTCAAATGTGGAAAAATGCAAAATGTTCAGTCACATGTATTTATTTGTAATAAAAATACAAAGCCTTTAGCCAATGAGTTAAACAAAGACTTAACTGGACTGTCAGCCTAAATAGCAAAGTCTTACGGGAGGGAAGTTCACAGCTAAACATTTTAGTAAGCGATTAACTAAACCTAGCACCTAAAGCAGAGGCCAGCACACAACAAAAATGCTGCTAAACTTTTATTAGAGATACAGACAAATAAAGGAAAAATGAAGTCATAATAAATAAAGTGTTTATTAGCATAGTTTTCCTGTTGTCCTTTTGTCTAGTTTTTTGAAGGACAGCCTGCACACCTCTAGATGGTGAAGCTGGCCACAATTCTTCTGTTGTGAAAAATTGGCAGAGGTGGGCTGAAGTTGATTTTCTTCATGCATCATTCTGCTTTTTCATGGAAAGCACTGCAGAAGAGAGAGAACTATTGCAAAATAGTGAGTTTCTCTTGTTGTCTGTTGGTACTTGCAGTCTTGCTGTTGTGGAAGCACAGGCCTTAAATGCTCTTCTGGTCATCAGGTTAGGGGGAGGTTCAAAAGCTGTGCCCTGAAGCAAGTAAGTCCGAGTTATTGAAAAGAAATTAGAGAGCAAGATGAGGAAGGAAAAAAGATGCGGAAATAGTAAAGGATGTATGAAGGAGTAGATCTGAGGAGGAAGGCAGGAAAACAGTTGCGCTCTCTTCAGGCCACCACTTGGTAGGATACTCACAGGTTCAGCATAAGACCCAAGTTCTGCAAGGGATGGTGGATGAAGAGAGTATGGTGATGGTGATGGAAGTGCTGACAGGCTTTTCTTCATTCGCCTCTCAGCTGAGTGCAGTGGATCTCCACTCCCCATTCTCCTGATTCTTAAATGAGTCTAAACTCTACATACCAATCTTCTGTTCTCTTTTTCTTCACTGCTTGTGACCTGAAAACTGGCCTTGAGTGGTGTCAGAAGGCCTTTGAGTGTGAGCTTATCCAGTCTGAATGTCTCACCTTTTAAAAACTTAATTTTTAAAAATGCGTCAGATTCAGTTTCTCTCTCTTCAGACAGCTACAAGCATGTTTATATAGTTTCTCACAGGGACTGGGCTACAGTGATGGAGGTCTACTTTCTTCTGCAGCTGAGAGCATCCACGTGAGACTACTGCACCATAAGACTAACCGATCCTTTAAAATACAGACTGAAATGCAACAAATTTGGAGTATTCTGATTAAGATCAGTTCTTGGGATTTTTTTTTCCTTTTGGAGCTGGCAGCCTGACAAATCTGAGGGAGAAAGAGGAAAGTATTTTGAGGAAATCCTTTAATTGCTCGACTTTAAAGAGATGCTTTCATATAAAAAACTCATCACCATTATAAAACTTGTAATTAATGGCATCTCTCAAGCAACCTACTGATAACGTTTGCTATGTCCACAGGCCCTGCAACACCAGAGCCCTACTGCAAAATCTTAAGATTCAATGGAAGAACCTTAAATGGGAGTAGCTTGCTATGTGTGTATCTTCAAGGCAGAGGCAGGGAGATATTAAAAGGCTGCACGTTTAATTTTGAGCTCTATCAGCTGTCCCACTAACTGGTTGTTTCTCACAGGATATGTTTATAGCACTCTCCTGAGTGGGTCTCTTGATGGCTTCTTCCTTAAATACCACTTCTTTCAGACTTCAAAGGCTCTTTGGGCAGGGGCAAGGCACGCATTCATGGTCACACAACAACACGTTGACCTCCTCCTCTTAAAGCCCTGGTGGTGCAGAGCCTTGAAATCACTGAAGAAACATTACTTACGTAGCATTGTTTTCATTTCAGGAATTGTCATCCATTACTATGAAAAACAACATCCTGTGAGTTTGTTTCAAGTATTCTGCCTCATCACCTGCTGCACTCATCAGATAAGCTGTGCTCTGAGCTCTCCTGGGGAGGGTTTGTTCTTGGGAAGACATGGCCTTCCGTGGCTGGAAGCAGCTCCTGCTCGTGGGCAGGCAGAACACCTTTGCCAAGGCTTGGAGGAGCAGGAGAGGAGGCCACTCTCTCTGCTGGAAGCGCTGGTGCCATTGGAGTGCCAGCAAGTCTCTGGACCCTGAGGTGAGAGCATTTTTGGAGGAGAACACAGAGGTCACCAGCAGCGGTCACCTCACGCCAGAGATACGACTGCGACTCCTCACTCCGCGTTGCAGGTTCTGGAGGGAAAAACCTGACATGTGGCCTTATGGGGACCCGTTCTGGGCAATTTACTGGCCAGGAGGCCAAGCCCTCTCCAGGTATGCAGCATGCATCACCAAAGTTGATAAGTCTAGTCTGCTGTGGGCCAGGATGTCAGACCCGGCTCTGCTTGTAGTGATTCCTAGCGATGTGTATTTGCCTTGTATGAGAGCGCATTATCCATACTCCTCTCTGCTTATACAGGAGAGACGCAATCTCTGCTGGTTGGCAGTGAAGTTTCAGCACTTGCTGTGTATTGAATAACTTACGGCTCTTAAGTTGAAATCTGTTGTCTTCAGTGGCGATGCATGTGTTGACAAGGGGGCTGAATTTGGATCTGTTGAAGGGCTGTGCAGTTGCCATCAAAACCTAGTGAGGTGTTTCATTCTGTCACTCACGGTTGCTCCAAACAGGAGGATTCCTATTTTGTCATAATGCCTGGGTTTGGGGTTTTTTTTGTAAGAGACAGACAGGAGTGTGGACGTGTGTCTGGTCTCTTGAGAAAAGTAGGTTTATGCTGATGCACTTGGAGTGCTGGTTGGCCTGAATTACTCTCCTCATTTAGGATTTCAGCAGCCTTATTGTCAAGCCTTATTGCGGCTGTCTTTTAGTCACGTCAGAAGCCACATTTTGATTTTGGCCACTTACTGTCAAAATGTCTTTAATGCTCCTGATTCCCAGGAACTAGTTAGAGTTCTTTTATTCTGTAAAATGAAAACTCTCACTTTGAACAGCAGAAAAAGTTAATAATTGTTACAGTAAAGAACAAGCTGTCAGATATTCCTCACATAGATGAAAGGGAAGAATCTGAATTGGGGCTTTGCTGTTCTTCTGCAAGAAAGCATAAACAGGAAGGCGTTTTTGACCAGGAAAAAGATGAGTCTTACAGTTAAATTTCAAGCTGATTAGCCTGCCGTGTAGATGAACTAGGGTGCTCCTAAACGTTGTGTAATTAAATTAGGTAAGGTATTATTGTTTATGCGCTTGTTTTGATGTATTGGGAATGTCAGAAATTAGCTGCATCATCTGGAAAAGTGAAAAGAAAAAGGGAGCATGAAAACTTGCTGCTTCCCTAACTGTGCTCGTTTCACAGCTGGCATTTCCACATCAGGAGTCTCCTATTTCAAGCTTTTCCTCTTGGTGTAACCTAAGATACCTCCTTAACGCAGCATGGCAGACAGCAGTCTCCAACAGCAGCGTAATACACCACGTGTGTGCCAGGGGATACAGTCGGTTCCAGCTGTCCTGACTCACCACAATCATTAGCGGTAACTTGAGAACCACTCAGCTGCAAACAAGACACTTGCAGCTTTAGGCCAGATCATGCTCTACACAAGTAGAAAATGCTGGAAAGTCATTGCAAATCCAAGCGTAGCCCCTAGAAAGAGGAAACACAGCACTTTCTGTGGAGGTCCCATCCCTGCCCTCCTCAGAGAAGTGAAGGTCATAGGGGGAGTGTTGCCAGACAGCTGAGCTGCTGAGCCTCTGCACAAATATCCTGCCTGGGGGCCCTCAAAAAAGAAAGCATCCTTAGAGCTTCAAAGTAGCAAATAATGCTGCAACATTATGGTAACAGTGCAACACAGCTGGGTGCCAGACCTTACAGCAGAAGGCGATTTTCATTAAAACAGCCAGTTTGACTCATTGGATTCATAACCACATACTCACAAGCACCAAGCTGTACATGTGCAAGCTGTCTGGTAGGATTCCCTGTGATGAAATGCAGGACAAGAGGCATGGGATGTCAGGTCCTCCTCATGGTTCCTGATCTGGGTATTTTGTATCTTCAGTCCTGGTCTTGACCTTCCTGTTGTGGTCTCTTAATGGCTTGAACTGTTTAGTTTCAGGGGAGGTTGTCTTTTGCTCTCCCGGTCTGGGCTCTTAGAAGTTTGTATACAGATGTGCTGCGATCTAGGTGCCATTAACTCTTGACACTCTTATTAGGCCTCCTCCTGCCATTCCTGCTGGTGCTTCTAGGCCCAGACATCCTTTTGCCATTTACACCTGTCCTGGTTTCATTGGGATTTGGTTTCAGTTTGTGGCCAGCCATGGTGATCAAGGCCCTCAGCAGTTAAATCCAGGGCAGCTGACTCAGGCTGGCCCACAGGTGTATTCTGTAACATTGACATCAAGTTCACTATAAAAGAGAGGGTTTGCTGGGAAGAGGTGGGGCTCTTCCTGCTCTCCTTGCCTCTTCTCCCTCATTGTGATTGCTTGAGCAACTTGACAGTGATCTGTGGATAAGTATACTTTTGTCTGTTTTGTGTTGCCATTTATATTGATTTCTTCATTTCATTAAAATCTAGTTAACTTCAACATACAAGTCTCCCTCCTTTTCCCAATTCCCTTCCTCATTTGGGGAAGGGACACTGGGTGAGAGAAAAACTGCTATTGTTTAGCCCTGGGTGCAGGCTAAACGAAGACACCACCAATCTCAACATTTCCATCACAGTTCTCTGCACTGGAACCCACCTGCAAAAGCTGTGCTTACCAGTAGTCCTGTGAGAAGAGTCAGCCAGCACCCTCCATGCCAGAAGACAGCACAAGTGTAGAATCCTTTCCTATTTCTACTTTAACAGAAGTTGTGGCAATTGGTAGTAAATTTATGGCAATTTGCAGTAATTTATGTCACCTAGGGCTCTTCCCCCTGTTGCTTAGGGCCTTCCCCTTTGCAGGAGATTGAATTTCAAGGCAACTGTTAAAAGTTCTGAACCCTCTGTAATGGCTATGTGATTCATAATGTTTAACAATAACCACTGCTTGCCTTCTGTCCGTTCTCCATTTCCAGCCCAGAGGTTTTTGCTTCCTCCTGGCAGGTGTCAGCAACTAGATGAAAATACTCCTTCTGCTCACCACTGCTCTGTTCTCATTTCCTTGTTGCTACTCAGGAACAACATTAACCAGAGTAGAAGTATTTGCATCTGTGTCTGCATGGCTCAGGAAAAGAAAGAGGAGAAATTCCTCCTCTTCCAAGCAGTTGCATAAGCAGTATTTTAGGGCGATGGGTAGCCCTTGTCTTCTGATGGGTGCAATATTCACTGCAAATACATCTTCATATTTCTTTAGTCAGATTGCTTTTATTTTCTACAAATCCTTACTTTCCTGTTTCTGACGCCAAGCATTTGAGTCACCTTGCAGTTTGTGGCCATTTATTAGATAAGCTCACCCGTCAGAGAATGAGCTGATTGAAATAAAATGTTGCTTACTTGGCTGGATTTCTTTTTCTTTGGGGGGTGGGGGAAAAATAAGGGAGAAAGACGATGGTTCTTGATTTTTTTTTAATATCAGCAGAGACAAATAAGGAGCTATGTACCAGCTGCACACGGGGAATAGTGTTTTTAAGCTACCATGCTTGACAAGAACTCTTATGCAGTGTAATGCAAAACTGAGAAATTTGCATAATCTTGTTCATTGCCTTAACAGTTTTTCTTTTCAGGTATATTTTAGATAATCCACGCATTGTTAAAGGACGATCGGTTTTGGATCTTGGAAGTGGATGCGGAGCAACAGCAATAGCTGCTGTGATGAGTGGTGCATCGCAAGTCCTCGCTAATGACATCGACCCTAGTAAGGCCTTTTTTTTCATCTCTGGGTAAAGATATGTATTAATTTTTAAAGCACACTGAACACAGACTTGTCTTTACTCCATTTGGGAGAAATTCAGGTTCCAAACAGAGTTCTAAGAATGCTAAAAAGATGAATGGATTTTGCCAGTATTAGAAAGCTGGGTTGCACCAGCCTCTCTTGCACCAAGTATATCTCTGTAGCTCCTTAGAATGAACAAACAGCAAAGTTTCTATCAAGCGTTGCCTATGTACCATCACGGCTGGTTTGGAAGAGAACTCCAAGCGCAGGCGGCAAGTTGGCTTCTCTGTAGGAGCATAGCATTTTCCTGCACTTTCATATGTTGGGGCCTAGATATTGCCTTTTTCCCCCAGACTTTGTTTTCCCATAATTGACTTAGAATTCAGTTTACTCATCATTTAATTACTCATTGGTTAAGGGAGGAAGTATATCCGTAGATTAAGGCAGTTGGATATTCTGGTTTGATTCTGTGATAGGTTTCCATTGGTATCCATTCCAGGAATAGTTATTCCCTGTGTCATGGTGCAATGAGGATAGAATTCTATCACTTTATGCCAGATTTTGACCCATAATGAAAACTGTGGAAGTCCCTAGATAAGACAAACAAAAATATTCAAGAGATGAACTTGAAAGATGTGTCAAGGAAATTTGTAAGGGGGCTGAATGGCAGAATCCTAAAATGTAACTTTCATTTTACATTGACTTTTCTTCAGTTGCAGGAACAGCAATGATCTTGAACTGCGAACTGAACCACCTGAATCCTTTCCCCATCACCATTAAGAACATGATTAATTCAGAGGCTGGTAACTGGGACCTCATTGTTCTAGGAGATATGTTTTATGATGAACAACTTGCTGATGGTCTGCATCACTGGCTGAGGAAATGCATCAGGATACAGCAAACTGAAGTGCTGATTGGTGACCCTGGCAGGCATCAGTTTTTAAGCCACAGCATTCGCAGTCAGTTGCACAAAGTTATAGAATATTCACTTCCTGAGTACACTAGACAAGAGAACAATGGATTAACATCGAGTATCGTCTGGAGTTATCAGCCCTCAAATAGCTTAGAAAACTGTTGAAGTTGTCTTTCTAATAAATTTTGTCTCACTTGGTTGGCTTTTTTTCTAAGTATGTAAAATGAAAATGGGAATTAAACATGGAACCTATCTGTTGATGCAAAGTAGATTACTGTACCCTCACTGTACAGTCATACTCACTGAGGCTTTCGCTCCATTTGAGGTTAAAAACTACATGCAAACTGTATTCAAAGGGGCCTGCACTGAAGTGCAAATCCAAAGACAAGTTACATGTAAGAGTTTGCATGCTTGATGTTTTTCATGTATATTCATGTCTTGCTGTCTGACACTATGGTGAAATGTTTTGGATGTCCAGCATACTGCTGTGGGGAGAAGGTGGTGGCTGAAAGATTACTGCACTGCTTTCACAGACTTTTGCAGCTTCTTTACAGAGAAGATTATTGCTGTCCTTCATAAAACTCTCCGCTAGATTATTAGCTTACACTATGCTCAACTTAAAGTGCCTTGGCCTTTTTCTGGATATCTCTTCTGAATGTCAAAGTAATTAATTTGAATTTCCTCCTTCCCCTCTGTAATAAAAATTTACTCTTCCTTGAAGCTGCCAGAGTGATTATTTAGGAGTTGCACACAAATCTAAAATACGCTTCTTGAATTCCAGTAGAAATAAAAGTTTTTAGCAACTGGAAAGTGACTAAATAGTAATAGCTATAGGGTAACTTCATACCCTAGAGAGCAGGGTCAAATGCTATACGTTCCCTAACTTTGCAGGGGTAAAAAAGGCAATCTGCCACCATGCGAAGCTGGTGAGGGACAAAGAAATATTTCCTTCTGTGATGTTTCTGAACAGAAGGTAACTAAATAAAAACAGGGAATAGAAGTCAGATATAATTATTTTTCTCTTCTCTTGAGGAAATGCTGGACAACAAGCTCCAAAATAATTCTCAGCTACATCTGTCAAGGAAGAACCTTCTGCAGGGTAAGAAAAAAAGAATTTCATCCACAGCTAAGAGGCTGTAAATGCAGCCATTTGAAGAAGAAACCAATGTTTTCAGAGCAGTCTTGTAGGAACTGTCACCTTTAGCAGTTAACTATTGAACAAGCAGTGATGGGGAACTAACAACTGCAGAATGAAACACAATGCGCCTACAACTATCCAAATGCCAGGTGCTGTGGTGGAAACTTATAAACATGAAAAAGTATGTGGTGCTCACTCAGAAAACCACAGTGTTTATGAAGTAGGAGGTTTAGGAGCACATTCAAATGTACATGGTCATAAAATACAATTTAACAAGTTTTCAGAACTATCCAAATGGAAGACTTGCAAACTTTAATCTTCAGAACAATATGTGAATATTCTGCAGTGCTCACCCAACAAGTTACAACAATAACAATATTTAAACAATACAGGATATGATGTTCTTCTCCCACTTCACTCAGCGCTTGTAAACATTTGTTGAAAATGACTGTGATTTAACCTGAATCAAAAAATATTCCACTAGAGTTATGCTAGTAATAAACCCATAAGAGACCAGACTCAAGCTCTGACAGTGAAGGGTTTAACATGACTTACGTTAAACTCTCCAACTTAAAAATACAGTGTTAATTCATTGCAGTGTTGTACAGATTTTTAAGCACAAGGTGAGAATATACCACTAAGTTACACATTTAGAAGAGGCTATAGGAGAAGATAGTAAATCTACGTGCACGTTTAAGGACACATTTACATTTAAGCTGCATTTGCCTTCGACATGACAAATCCAAGGCTACATTAGCAAGGGGAAAAATGTCAACCTTGCCAGTGAGGGTAGCAGTAGCACTGTCCCACAGGTAGATTTTTTTTTTAAGTGTCCTTTGCTGTTTCAGATTTTTGTAGTCTTCTACCTTTAGCTGCTTTACATTATCTTCATTTATAATTTCCTTTCTGGATGTAGCACTTGAGATGAGAGTCTGGTAACCATCACCGCACTGTCATAGTTACATGTTTTATAACAACAGACTGAGGGAACTGGGCTTGTTCAGTGTGAAAAAGAGAAGGCTTCAAGGGACCTATGAGCAGCCTGCCCGTACCTATGAGGAGGTTGTTAGAATGACAGCCAGGCTCTTCCAGCAAGAAAGGGTGTATGCTGAAACAAAACAGGGTCAAACAGGATAGAAGGAAAAATTTTTCCACCATTAATACAGTCAAGCAGTGGAACAAGTTGCCTCAAAAGGCTGTGAAGGCTCTGTCATCTTCAGTTTTTCAAGACTTGTCTGGATAAAGCCCTAAGTAAGCTGGTCTGAGCTCTGAGCTGGCCCTGCTTTGGGCAGGAAGTTAGACTAGAAACCTCCCAAGTCCCCTTCCCACTTGAGCTAGCTTACAATTCTACTTACTGTTTTTGTGGCACCCTTCCTGAAACCAGGGCTGGCAGCCTGATCCTTATGCTTTACTTATTTGACATAATTACTGAGTGTGTCAATGCTGCTGCCTAATCAGCTAGATGGATCAATATGAAAAATAGTGCAAAAGAAATGTACTGTCAACTCATGTCCAAGAGTTCAAAGGAACGACGGGCCCTGATTGATACCAGGGGTTCCACAGGGCAAAACAACAAACTACTCTTTAGCCAAAAAAGGGAATAAAACGTGGTAGATAAGGTTCTTAGGCCTCTCTCTGGTCCAAGGATTTGCTACAATTACAGCCTTGAGATGCTAGTTGCTGATGTAGCAAAACCCACTTCTCCTGTTTGCAGGAATGGTTTGTACTGGTGCAGTTACACCTATAGGTATCCTAGGAACACATTCATCACTGGGCTGAGCCATGGTACTGCATGCAACAAGAGTTAGGGATTTAGGCACTGGAGTTTGAAAATTCTGCTTTCAGTTACACTTGAACAGGTTTTCTAAATGGATTTGCTCTTCCATAAACCATACAATCAACAGAAGAACAGAGATTATTGTCAGACATCATAATATCCTGTAACATTACTGGATACAGCATATATGATATCATTATCTTCCATGCAATTTGACCTACACTTTAAATAGATTAGTAGAAGACTGGTTTATTTCTGCAACACTTGAGTGTGGCTATGACAAGTGTTAAATTATAAAGTAAACACATTCCTTCTGGTTGCGTAAACTCATGGGTTTCTAAGGGTCATCAGACCCGTGCAAGACCACGCTAGCTAAACCCTTCTACTTCCAGATGCAGCATATCAACATAGTGTGCTACCTGCCCTGTATAATGCCCAAATTGCTAGCATTTTAAAAATTTTAGTGTAGAAATCATAGGAGTCTCACTAGAGGTTATGCTGTTTCAAGAAAGCCAATGAATATGACTTATAACTGTGATGAGACCACTGGTCCATCATGTAATAAATTCATTCTACACTTCTAATTTTTTTTTCTTTAATATGACTACAATTGAACAATATATAAATGGTTGTTATTTTCAGCTTCTGGAGGCCACTGGAGATATAATAAGCCGCATACAGCAGAACACATACTCTGCTGAACTCTACCATCCTGAGATTCATGTACTCAGACACTAAATTTGCTCCTATTTCACTCACAACTATGCTTACGAGGACCAATATTTTGTTCCTTAAAAGGATTTTCATACAGGAACACAGGGAAAAGCCAGGGCAAATAAGTACTTGCCCACCCATCGATCCAGAGGGACCTTGACAAGCTTGAGAGAGCTGGGCCCGTGTGAACCGCATGAAGTTCAACAAGGCCAAGTGCAAGGTCCTGCACGTGGGTCAGGGCAATCCCAAGCACAAATACAGGCTGGGTGGGAAATGGATTGAGAGCAGCCATGAGGAGGACTTGGGGGTGATGGTTGATGAGAAGCTCAATATGAGCTGGCAATGTGCGCTTGCAGCCCAGAAAGCCAACTGTATCCCGGGCTGCATCAAAAGCAGCGTGGCCAGCAGGTCGAGGGAGGTGATTCTGCCCCTCTGCTCCGCTCTCCTGAGACCCCACCTGAAGTACTGCATCCAGCTCTGGGCTTCCAACATAAGAAGGACATGGACTGTTGAAGCAAGTCCAGAGGAGGGCCACGAAGATGATCAGAGGGCTGGAGCACCTCTCCTATGAAGACAGGCTGAGAGAGTTGGGGTTGCTCAGTCTGGACAAGAGAAGGCTCCAGGGAGGCCTTCTAGCAGCCTTCCAGTACCTGAAGGGGGCCTACAGGAAAGCTGGAGAGGGACTTTTTACAAGGGCATGTAGCGACAGGAAGAGGCGTAAAGGTTTTAAACTGAAAGAGGGCAGATTTAGATTAGATATTAGGAAGAAATTCTTTACTGTGAGGGTGGTGAAACACTGGAACAGGTTGCTGTGACGGATGCGCTTGACCCCTTAACCAAACTAACAGTAGTTTGGTACAGACTCCAAAGGAGGTAAAGGCCTGAGCCATAGCTGGGACATGAACTCCTCCAGTTTCAATCTGTTCTCTGAAACTCACAAATGAGCAGAGTGACACAGTGAGCATCAATGCATATGAGCTTAGATCACTGACTATGTGATTAACACATGAATAGCAGGTGGTGTTTCCAAGACTCACTTATCAAAGAACAAAGTTGTGGGTACAAGGAGTCTCGTGCATACCTTTCCCATCACATGTAATTTGACTACGAGCCAACAACTTTATTCCATAAATGTGATAGCCTGAGTGAGCCGCTTTTGAGCTCTCCCTGCTGGGCAGCGTGGCTGCATGGCGGCGATCTCCCCCTGAGCTGGGACACCTCTCAAGGTTGCTGCTCGAGGCACAGAGACCTTTTACTAATGGCAGATCTTTGGTAAGTCACTGTTAGCATGCTGAATTAATACTAGTGAAACATTACCAATCAATGGAGCTATTAAATCTTAATTATTATAACCTTTGTATAGATAATTCCACTCGACATAAACCATTTACCAAGTCTGAGACTAAGATTGGATCTAGCCACACCTAAGCTCCATCAGGAGTTTAGAAAGCAAGGGGATCCATTCTGAACCTCATGACTCAACGGGAGCATCTTCCTCACTCTTTGTATTCTTCCCATTAGATATAAACCATTGACCAAGTCTGAGACGAAGATTGGGTCTAGCTGCACCTAAGCTCCATCAGGAGTTTAGAAAGCAAAGGGGTCCATTCTGAACCTCATGACTCAGTGGGAGCATCTTCCTTACCTTTCTGCATCTCCAGTCTCTATGTGAATCATTCTAACTCGAGTCTAACTCAATGCAGTAATTAATCAAGTGTACCTTGCCATCGAATCTTGTTAAACCACTGTCGCATTTACCACTGAGCTTTGTTATCAACAAAATATATTGTTGAAACATATTGCTAATTCTCTCTTTTGACTGAGGTGCATTCCACCCATTTCATGACAAACTGGCATGGTCAGCAGGATCCTAAATCAGGATTTGCAACAGTTGCCCAGAGAAGCTGTGGATGCCCCCTCCCTGGAAGTGTTCAAGGCCAGGTTGGATGAGGCTTTTTGAGCAACCTGGTCTAGTGGAAGGTGTCCCTGCCCATGGCAGGGGGGTTGGAACTAGATGATCTTTAAGGTCCCTTCCAACGCAAACCACTCTACAATTCTATGATATACAAGATTCTTTTATTGGTCATAGCTACTGCTCTGTAATTTGTTAAGTCCCCACAATAATTTCAAAGCAATTTTGTGTTTACACATTCAGAAACTGTACTTTTGAATGTGTAAAAATCCAGCAAGTACTTGACGGTTAATAAAAACAGAAACCTGTAGCATCAAAAGAAAGGTACCTATGGTTTTTCCTCCAGACCTAGCAAAAATACATGGTGGAAGGAGACCGTTTGTTACTACTTTTAAAATACATTCACATTGCTGTTAATGCCACCTCCATTCACCAGTTCTCTCTGTTGACTTTTGTCAGATTGAAGACCTAACTTTACAGACACTTCTGTGTTAAGTGTTAATACTATGTCTGGGCTTGGTACTTCTAGTTGCAACTACCCTCTCGGACTACAAACTCAGAACAGAGACTTACTTAAATTGGGTTTGTGTATGTAGCTAAAATGCTAAAA
This sequence comes from Nyctibius grandis, assembly GCF_013368605.1. Taxonomy (NCBI): domain Eukaryota; kingdom Metazoa; phylum Chordata; class Aves; order Nyctibiiformes; family Nyctibiidae; genus Nyctibius; species Nyctibius grandis. The sequence goes on along the minus strand of NC_090662.1, from coordinate 70,737,179 downwards.
GATGCTAAGCAGTAGCCAAATCTGATACTTCAAGGAGGCTGAGCGATGACAGTATAATATTAATTACAGTTCAACTTTCTTCTTAATGAAGTATGATCAGTGATGCAAAGACAGACAGAGCTCTAAGTAGAGACAATGGGGAAGCCCAGACTCGAAGGCAAGGACTGGAATGGTGATGGAGACCTCTGGTGGGAATAAAGAGGGAAGCAATCTGGTGGTACAAAAGTCAACAGCTATTTCTCCAGGGTTCTTGTTTTCTGAAAGAGCTCTCCCACTTGTAAACTTTACACTCATACGTACACAATAAATAATCAGTAAACAGTCCATGTTACTTGCTTGATTTTGTTTGATATGACTAGCTGCTCTAAAACATCTCGGGAACGATCTGCAAAGGAACCAAAGAATTTCTTGTTATTCATTCAGAATATATATAGGTGGTGTTTAGAAATCAGGTAAACAGCAAAATAAATCAATTATATATCTGCATTTATGCTTATCTTGCTATTACAGTATCACACTTCAGATATACCTGTGGTAATTCAAAACCACTCAAGTTCTTTCTCCAGTCACGTAACTGTAAAGGATCATCAACCATCTGAACTTAAAAAACCCAAGATAGATCACAACCTCTCTTAAGTTTGGTTTATTTTTTTCAGGCTGACCAGTCCTACTCCATTCCACTGTTTCTTGAATGGATGCTGTTCCATACTTTTGGAATAGAGCAGGGGTTTAAGATGCTAACATTTTTCTGAAGTCTTATCAACTTTCGGTCTTCATCAGCATGTTGAGGGGAAAAAAAAAAAGGAAAACAAAATCCAAACTGCAAAACAACAAAAAATCTCTCTTTGAAGGTTGCCATATTTCAAAGCTAAACTCTCACCTTGCTTTGAAAATCTCAGCGTATGATTCTTATTTTATCTAGTAAGTTATTATTTGTTTGGGATTATTCACAAAGTATAGTGTGCTTTTCCAGAGAGCAAGACGATACTGTCAGGATGTAATTACTCTTCTTACTCCTTGCATGATTTGACCTACCTGTTATCAATGGGCATCCATGGAACAGAAAAATGTGTATCTTCGGACAAGAAGTAAGGACTGCTTCCACAGCAACATCGGTCAGATTCACACAGCGTTCCATGTGGATCTCCTGTTATGAATATAGTAGTAACAAAAGCCTGTCAGAGCACCCATAGTTTGAAAGGCAGAGCTTTTCCTTTGTCCAACCATTTTCAGAGATCCCCACCCAGAGAAATTATGACCTACTACTCCTCTGTACATTGACCCCATATGTGGTCCTGTGCAGACCAGGAAAATACCCTCAGGAAAAATTAGACAGCTTTTCTATGAAGAGTCAAAACAAAAAACACCTGAGTTTTCCCAAAACACCTATATCATTCAAGATAGCTGAGAAAACACTTCAATGGGATTCTATGGTGTTTGAGCCCCATCAGGTTTCCTATGACACACATTCTCCTAGCAATTTGTTGTCCAGGAGAACAGAACCCAAACTGAATTCTGGGGTTTCCTAAAACAGGCAGGATTCACGAGTCTCTGCTGAGGTTCCTAATTCTATCTATATGTCTATCTATATGTCTATCTAGTTCCTAAAAGAAGTCTAAGAACTTCTTCCAAGACAAGACTAAAACCTGCTGTGTTCTTCATTTCTCTGCAGTTGTAAAACTAGTCGCTGTTGTATGTGCTAGAGAAAGAATAACTTCAGAATAAATTAACAGATTATTACCAACTTTTTTTCCCCTCTCTAAACTGCCTTACATATCAATAAATACAACATACAAGAAGAAATGCAGGAAAGAGACTATCAAATCTAATGAAAATACGATTTGGGAAAATATACTTTGGGGATCCTGGGGTAAAAATAAAAAACCTCCGTTATTTTATTGTGAAAGAGTGTCTTTCCAAATGATAAACTTCAAGGATCTTGAAAGAGGTCAGAAATGAAAGAGCCCTTTGTAGTAAATGCAACTTTGTACAGAATGATGACGCAGAAAACAAGAACTGTATTCACAGAAGCAAGATATACAAAAGCTGATATATATATAGTTTTTAGTTCATTTTAATAAGTGAAATGTGGAATCTGAATGCCTCTGAATGAAGTAAGAAGATTTATAAAGTTGCCTGCTAGTTACAGTTTGAGAATTTTAAGACCCTATTTTTTCACTGTGTACCTGACATTAGATCACTGTTTATAAATTTTCACTTTGATGACATGAAACAGAGGTATGAGGATTGTGACACAGACAAGGAAAAGTTACACTGAAGGAGAGATTGTAGTAAATAATTCCATGTTCTCTACTAAATTTCTTTTTCTTACTGTTTGTAAACCAAGAGACCTAAACTGTTCTAGCTGTTTATACTGATAGAATACAACTTACACAACTTTTGTTTTTAAATTGTCATTCCATGCAAAAACATTAAATTTTGGCTTATTAAAACTGCACAGACTGCTTCCCACCCAAAAAAAAAAAACCATCCAAAAAAAACCAAACGCAAAAGCACTTAAATACATGGCTTTTAAGAAAGTGAAAACAAGTATTGAGCACAAGAAAACAAACAAGCAAAATCCATAATACTGTTCAGTCTGGCATGACTGAAATTTCACATTAGATCTTCTGAAATCAAAGCCCACCACCTCAACATTACCTTCTTTAACAACACTTACAGACAAAGCAGGTCTTATGTATGCTACCTAACTTGTTCTTCCTGATCTAGTACAGCTTCCACAGGTGTTCATGTGCAGCACACACAAAAGAAAACCCATGCCCTTTCAAAGAAATGGAAACTACGGCAATGTGACCAGGAAACACCAAAGGCCACATCTTGTAAGCTGGAAATTTTTATTAAAAATAAATGGAACTGTGTTTCTATGGTTTGAAGAAAAAGGGATTACACACAAGAAAATAATTCTCTGCAAACTGTGGACAGTAATAATACAGAAGAGGGAAGATAATACTGACAGTAATTATACCAACATTGCTGGAAGATACTTCAAAACCCTCTAGGAACTTTATAGAATGCCGCTCTACTCAATAGCAAACCCAAAACTTATTACAATAAACTTATGAAAACTTATTACAATATTTGTGTTTTAAGACATATGTACAGAAGACTTTTGAGACCAACCTAGTCCAAATGACCTAATTCAAGTCACAGTGATAGACACTGCTTTACATTTGTAGGCTGGATATGAGAGGTGTCCTATGAAGACTATTTCCACATTCTCAGGGTTGTTTAGAAAATCTGGAATCAATGTTATGCTACAGCTAAAGGTGTAACCAGCTAACAGACAACATTTTCAAGTCACTTCTAGTATATTAAAAAAAAAGATCTCTCATTGCTATGGTCTGAAAATTAATAATTTCATCTTGTACCACAAGACTTATCAAAACTAGAAAGATTGTTCAAACTAGACAAAATCAGCTGGAAAACACCAAAACCAAATCTAACTGTTCATCTTCCAAATAAAACAATAACAGCTCTATTTTTTCCAGGTTATTAATAATATCAGTTGACCCAGATTTGGTATTTTTGTTTAGGGTTGGTTCTTTTATTAAACACTATAAACTACCAAAAGTATGACTTGTTTCCCATCTTAGTTTCTAGCTGAATAGCTTGGATTCAGAACCAGCCTTTACGAAAGCAAAAACACACACACAGATAAGAAATGTACTATATAGAAAAGTAGAAGATTATTTATGTTAAGAGGTAGGGGATGCCTCTTCTCCATCACTTTATCACTGTCTCAGTGCCCAGAGAATCTTTATGCAAAGCCAACTTCTTTTTCACAGTTGCTTTCACAAGTTAGAGATTTACCTATGCAGAGGTGCTGAGTTCTTAAATCCATGAAATTATCCACATTATGAATTCTGCCTCAGTGTTCAATAGAATCAAGAAACAACTCCAAAGAAATCAAGGGGAAAAGTTAAGCATTCATTTGCATTTATTATACAGCTCTCTAAAACAACATGAGTTAAAATAAGCATACTACACTCAACAGAAGAAAACTCATTTTGAAAAGACTGAGGTTCTCAGGAAGCTGGTCTGGGGCATTGCTACAGAGAGACAGAAAATATTCAATTCATATCCAAAATCAGGGCGAGTGTGTACACAAACAAAGGCAAAAGTCGGTCAATAAAACCCATCTCTCAGAAGTAACACTGACGATAATTTAAAAATGCAGGTATTTGCTTTTGTTCAGTTCTTTGTTAGTAGGTTAAGGAAGTTACCTTTAAATTCTTTGAACACGTTCCACTCACTAGTGCTACAACGCCATCATCTGTTACCTAGACAAAAAACCACATTATTAACACAATGGATTAAAGCTCAATTTTTTCAAACACAGCTATTTGGGGGGTAAAAAAAATATTAATTTATTTACTCCCTGCAGTCACTGAGTACACTTAACATTACAGTATTTTCTTCCCAGTTAAGTTAGTAGAAAAAATGTTCCAAGTATGTTTTTTTCAGTCTATTAAACACTGTTGCATTTTACTGCCATGTGATCCCAGCTTTCTACTGGGATGTTTCCAACTGTGTAACTGCTACTTCCGCAGCTTCCTTGTCTCATTTAACAATGGGTATGCTATTATGGTCAAAGCATGGCACTTTTAATTTATAAGTTTTAAAGCACTTCTGCTCTACCTAGACCAATTTCTCCCCTGTTTTCAGGACTGCTGGAGATGTTCCTGAAGGAAGTTTCTTGGGTTGGGGAAAAAAAAAAAGTAATCACAAGTCTTTTATCTGCTGTCTTACTTATCTTGAAGCAAACAAGTTACATAAGACAAAAATCCCTCAAACAAGCAGTCTTACAGCAGTCGCCATACACTCTCACTAAAAGGTTTATCAAAGTGATTGGCTACAGCCAGCCATGAAGGAATGACAACCTGCAAGAGAGAGGAGAGAGACAAAAGACACTCCTTTCCTTAGAAAGGCAAGAAAGGCCAATTTATTCGTCTGCTTCCAGGAACCAAATTCATTAAACTTCCTCCCCACTTCAAAAGCTGGATTGGATATCAGATCTGTCACACAGGCTTTTTCATAGAGCTTACATTAGATGGCAGGAATAGTAGTCATCAGATATACATAGTAAGGCTCAGCCAAATTTGACAGATAGAACCCAGAGACCACAAGCTCCATTTCTGTTTAAAGATTTGATTATTCCCATTGCACAAATTATCGTATTGCCTTCTGGCCCTCTACTGCAAGCCTACTGTACAGAACTGTAACAGAAAGGGTCAGATCAGTGCACATGGAGAGGAATGTCCCAGCATGGAGGCACACAAAGACCTATAAGAATGGCAGGTGTTGTCAGTACCTAGCTTAGCAGGTCATCAAGATGCCAGCACATTTAGCTCCTCAAGACACCCAGACCAGGAGACAAAGGGTGGTAAATGAATAAATTCTAAAAACTCCCATAGATGGGACAGAATGGAGAGAGTAATCACCGTCAGTTCCTAAAGATTATAAAACAGTACATCCAAAACCAGTGCATAGTTACCAACCAAAAAACAGCCAGAGTAAATGATTTGATAGCCTGTGTCCCTTATCCTCCACATCATCAAAAAAAAAAAACCCTGGACCAGACTGCCTGGTTGGTGGAAAGACCACCTGAATGCTACTGTCTTCATACTTGTGAGTATACAGTTATGACAGCGTAAGAGCATGAAACCAGTTTTGTATTAAAACAAAGTCCCCTCACTTCCCTGTAAAAGCTCACAGTAACCACTGCTATCCTATTACTACAGCGTTGCAGTATTGTTTCCTACTCTATTGAATACCTATGTGCACTGTCTGTAATGCCATATCTACCCATCCTCAACAAGGGATACACTCTTATATTGGGGATAAACCACCTGCACTTGGTACCAAGCCACAAATACATCAGCTTCTTCATACAGACCAGTTGTCACCAAACTCCGCATGCATCTCTCGAAAAGGCTCACATATCCTGGCACCAGCAGTTAAGTACATTAGCAACCCATTCTCTGTTCTACACAAGAAATGTCCAGACAGATGAAACGGCTAACCCACAACACTCCTGCTTTTGCCAACATGTTTTGCAGAGAATAAACTGTCTCACACCCTACCTAGAAAACCGTTGCAGTTAGCACAGCCCTTTCAAGCAAGATTCTTCCTACAATTATTTGCCATACACCAAGTCAATGAACATTAAAGAGGAAATGTACTGTTTAATTAGTGCAGGGATTTGGACTCTTGAGCCTGTGTTTCTACCTGGTAACGCTGCTGGTATTTAGAGTACACTAGAAGTAGAGCAGTGTACAGGGCTTATGTATAAAACCAGCCTCCTCAGAATGGTAACATAAGCATACTGATAAGTAAACATAAATAGATTCCTTATGCAGTCTTGGGCCAGTGTAGCAGAATCCTTCAGGCCAAGCTTCCACTCTCACTCTCTGTGTGCATCCAGGGGACACAGAGCTACATCTTCTCAGTTCAATCCTTTCTTTGCCTCACCTGCCCCATTTCTTGTTATTTTGCACCACCTTCTATACCTTCTACTTATTGTACTTTATCTCTGCAGTCACCAGATGAGCCTATTTTTAAAATGGCCACATCACCTTGAGGCATTTGGCCCCTTTACATCTGCTTCCTTGCTCCTGCAAGTGAGCTGTGCCCTTCTTTGCCTGTTCGTGATTTCCGACGTTCTCACTGTTTTACACACAGCTCTGCCAGTTCCACTTGATATTTTTACTATGCATTCTGGTAATCAAACACAAGAATAAGGCTAGGCCTTGCAACCTGTCATGTATCTCTACAGAAATGAGCCATCCATAGTTTCTCTGCTCCATCTTACACTTATTTCATTTACATCTAGTATATGTTTCCATTTATTTTTAGTCAAATGCAATTCAGAATTCTAGTGTATTATCATCATATGATTATCAGAAAGGAAAAAAAATGTGGAAATGCTTAGTTACTCAAGAAGATTTCATCTCATTGAAAACATTTACAGGAAAACTTAGCTATTCACATAAAGGAAGAGAGAGGCAAGGGAACAAAAAAGTAATGAAATAAGTTTGAAGAAATGAGAGTTAAATGATAATAATAAAAATTACCAAAGAAAAGATTAAAATTACTTTTGATGCCCTACTTCTGGAAAAACTGAAAGAAGAATAGCATCTAAAATAAGAACCTGCTATGTGTTTTCCAGATACGACATTTCATTATGAATGTTCTGTGCTTGACTCACAGTCAACATAGAGTAATCACTCACCATCACAGTCAACTGAACACTACACTTAACGCAAAAAATCCTTTTCCCCAGTTCACTATCTTACTGTAACGATGAAGTACGTTACAGTATTGCTGTTGCAGCTGATTTCCCACTTCTCATGCTAAATGCTGTTGCTAAATCCTCTTACCTGCCCTTTCTGACATTTTAAATGCCATTCTTTCTTTGTTGACTTCATAACATAACGCTGACAAGCCATTCAGAAAGCATAGTCACTCTTGAACTAGAACTAGTTATGGAGTTATAGGAGCTTATATTATGTGACATCTGTACTGGTTTTGGCTGGGATAGAGTTAATTTTCTTCATAATACCTGGTATGGGGCTATGTTTTGGATTTGAGCTGGAAACAGCATTGATAACGCAGAGGTGTTTTCGTTATTGCTGAGCAGTGCTTACACAGAGCCAAGGCCTTTTCTGTTTCTCACACCACCCGACCAGTGAGTGGGCTGGGGGTACACAAGAAGCTGGGAGGGGATGCAGCTGGGACAGCTGACCCCAACTGGCCAAAGGGATGTTCCATACCACGTGATGTCATGCTCAGCATATAAAGCTTGCGGAAGAAGGAAGGAGGGGGATGTTCAGAGTGATGGTGTTTGCCTTCACAGGTAACCCTTATGCATGATGGGGCCCTGCTTTCCTGGAGATGGCGGAATACCTGCCTGCTGATGGCAAGTAGTGAATGAATTCCTTGTTTTGCTTTGCCTGTGCACATGGCTTTTGCTTCACCTATTCAACTGTCTTTATCTCAACCCACAAATTTTCTCACTTTTACTCTTCTGATTCTCTCCCCCATCCCATTGGGGGAAGTGAGCGAGTGGCTGTGTGGTGCTTCGTTGCAGGCTGGGGTTAAAGCACGACAACATCCTATATTATTATTATTCAGGTCAGTTTGTCCTAACTGAAAGCAGACTGTCCAAGATTCTACTTTCTTTAAATGAAATATTTTGGATTACTTTACAACTTGAAGAAAATTATTGCAAAAAATAAAAATTCTGGAAAAAAACCCTCCAGTATGAAGTAGATTCTAATAAAAGTTTTCTTTGGTCCACAATACATGCTGTAAAACCACAATGTGTATTCTTCTGTTTACCAAGATGCAAAATACATCTTTCCTTTTCCTTGAGAGGAGGAAATTGGAAGTGAACTGTGGTCCTAAATCTTGTCAAGAGTACAGCGAAAAAGATCCCCTTTCAATTCTATCATGACAATCTTAAAAAATAAACAAAAGTCAATTAACCAATTGCCACCATAGTTACCTGAGTAGATGAAAAGTCCACACTGTGAAGAAATTTGCAGTTTTCTCCTAGTGCCTGCAGAGATGCATCCATGATGCCTGAGCAGCTGCCCAAGTTCACTATTTGCAGGAACTGGCAGTTGAGTGCAAGAGCAAGAACTCCACTGTCAGTTATATCGCAGCACCTTTTAAAAGACGCTTCACGCAAGTAAGGACAGGATAAGGCTAGTGCTATGACACCTGTCAAAGAAACAGCAATTTAAAGAATTATTCATTTTTTAACATAATCACCATGCTGAATCCAATATACTGTCCCCTGGTCATTGACTGTTCAACTTTCATCTTATGCCATGCCAGCAAGACTCTGTACAAGGAAATTATTTTGCGGCTGGTTTCTTTTAATTCAAGGATGAGAAAAATATAATGACAATGATGCTAGAGTTGATAAAAATTTCTAAATGCTGAATTCACCTTCATACTGCAGAGGGATACCTGCGGGGTATTATATACATGAAGTATCACATCAGTGAGCATGTGAAAAAAAGGCAATGGCTTGAAAGCAGACTGATGATAGCGCTAGGACAGGAATCAGGTACACCTAAGACACAGATCAGGATGGGACTGAAGGTCCATGGACAGCCGGTGCAGGTGGGACAGGTCATGGCCATTAGGGTCTGTTGGTGCCCTCATAGCCCTGACAATTAGTAATAACCAAAATATTTGCACAGAAGTGTTGTCAGGAGGTAGTCAATAAAATACAAGTACGTGAACTACAGATCCAATTCATGAAAGGAATTTATTTCATGGATGATAGAAACATGATGATTCCAGTTGTAGAGAAAAATCACATCACTTCTGGACAGATAGAAATAAAAAGCTGAATGTCATTAAGATATGTTACTATGTAAGAACTTCAAAGAAACATGGATAAAATAGTACTTGCTTGGGTCAGAACCGCTTTGCAAAGAATGACAGAAGAGACAGTAGCGGTAGTTGAATTTGACAGAGAAGTAGGTACTACTGGATATTGTATTAAAGGACACCAAATGTTCCATGTGTAACCTACAGAGCAAATGCTTCCTAGTTATTACAGGGCTCAGATATTTCTGGATGTGGTAGCTAGCAGGTTTCTTAAAAACAAAAGCAAAACCAAACAAACGAAGCAACCCCAAAAACCCCAACATAAAAATCCCCACCTGTTACTGAATTAGTAAAAGGTAACACTGCTTTAAAATGGGGTGGTTTGGGGTCTTTTTTTTCCTGTATGTAATTGAGATGAGTGATAAAGAACTGTTCCATCTTAAATTAAAGGCTTCATAACTGATTCTCGGTTTTAAAAGGGCTCAGTTTATAAGTAGGAAAGTTAGTAAAGCTGGATGGACTAGGAACTTGCCAATAAAGAACGAGACTTCTCAGTTTTAATTGCAAAGTAATCAGGAATCTCTGTCCAAATAGACGAAAAGTATACGTAAAGAGCTCTAGGCTTAGCTGGTACCTTAAGAACCGTACTAGAAATCAGTGGACAGACGAAGGCATGCAGGGAAGACCATCGCAAACTATATCTCAGGGGTGTAACACAAGAAGTGTAACAATGAGGTGACACTGAAAATAAATAAACCCAATTTTTAGAAGTTTAACCAATTACTTAAGTAAAAATAGAAATGTATCACTATGCAGTGGTAAGGAAATACAAACCAAGACTGATCTAAAGTATGGTATACATTAGCTCAACACTAAATTAATATTTTGCCTCAATTTTCAATAAGGATGAGTTAATGATGGAGCATAGGAGTAAGTGTAATGAAAATACAAAACAAAACTTGTGGGAAATAAAACTTGGCAAGCTTAATTCTTTTAAGCTAGCAGCTCCTGATACAACTTGAAACTGGAGGTTAAAAGTAACACCTAAAATCCTGAAGTCCTAAAGCAAGTCAAATAGTTTAAGTCAGAGAAGATGCTATAAGCTTATTTAATAACAAATACATTTAATTTAAAAAGGGGGAAAAGTAATTTAGGAAATCACAAGCCTGAAACTTCAACCCCAGTGGTACTGGTAAGGCTCTGGAACAAGTTTTGAGGAACGAATAATTAAGATGAAGTGGCAAATATGATCAAATGTAGCATAGTTTTACCAGAAACCTAGCATGAGAGTAACTTGAGAGCTGTCTTTCATAAGATAATCAGTGCCCTAGGCCTATAATTTACACAACTGAAGTGACTTTTCATTAGCATTGGTGTGGCATTGGGGATTTTATTAAGCAATATTTACCCCGGGTATTTTTTTGCAATTTACTCCAATCTAACAAGAAAAATGAAACAGAAGTAAGATCCCAGTTATCTGTGCACAGATAACATACCTTCTGAAGTGATTCCCAATCTGTTTTCTTTGCAAGAATTTAAGTTGATTTTTTTCAATTGCTTGCAGTTATAAAGCTGCAATAATGCATTATCTGAAATATCACAGTCTCGGAGGTCTAGAGACTCTACAGCAGGGTGCAATACCTGTAATGAAAACTTACTATTTCAGTCAAACTCTGCTATGTCATGGAACATGCATATTTTTATCTACAATACCTGTAATTTTAGACATCACATAGAACTTTTAAAAAATATTCACTCAAGAATGGGGTTACCAGTCCTAGGAACTAAAAAAGCTAAAGAAAATACCGAGTATATGCCGCAACAGTTCATCTCTTAACAGCATGAACGTTCAGTTTTTGTGATCACATCTAGAGTAGGAGCAGATTAACACTACTATTTAAACAGTGGAAGTACTGTTTTGATGGTACAGTCGCTAACACTAGTGATTCTGCCAGCACAGATATGTTTACCAAGGATAATACCCTCAAACTTATTAGCACAACTTTGACGGCAGAAATCTGAAGTCTAAAAAAATACTGACTGTGATCAAAACTTAAAACCGCTGAACAGATAAGGATGATATTTGAAAGATATTTTGCCCCAGAGTATTTTTCTCATCTACACACATATTCTTTTTCTCAGAAACAAGCAATCTCATTATCATACCATGAGAAGGTACCAAATCTTCACTAAACAGACTTTTTCACTCCCACAAACATAGTGTTTTTTCCCCACAAACTCCCTCCAATATAGGTTGGAGTTTTTTGCAAAATATTCCCCAACAGGGCATTTATGAAATTTAGACCCAAAGCAATGGAAGGCCTCAGATTTTAAGTAACAATAGCCATATATCTTACTTCTAATTTAATTTTCAAGGATTCTTATCACTTTTTAATAAATACTGTTCATAGCCCCCTCTTGCACAAACAGTCTATACATTTGCTGAGCTGTCCTTCAGACCAACAGGCATTAGATCAGGTTTTCACGTTACCTTATATTACTCCCTTCAGCTTGTCATTCCCTTCCTTAACTCACAAGGATAAAAGCATACGGTAAATCTCCATACACAAGCAAAGATAACAGCATAGCTGGCAGGCTTGCTAAAGGCCTATACTTTTCTCAGGTTCACCATTCTAACAGGTACAATAAAGATATTACAAAGAATACTGGTTTTCTGTTTTGCAGATATATAAGATGCTAAAATCTTTACTGACAAACCTTTTGAAAAAAACAAAAACTTCTAGTAGATTGTAATTGTAACCTTTCTGCAAAATGAATGGCAGACCTCAGACAGCTTTGACAGCTTTTCTTCTCCAAATGCTAAAAGCCTCAAATATGTCTCTTTGTGCCACAAAACCACCAACACATCCCACAATACACTTTTGAGTAGTTTTCACAAGATAACATTCAGCTCTTATTTCACTCATGTTTTTGAATTCATATCTAAGGAACCAAAACAGCCAAACCCAGAGATGACGTGCTTAAAGCCAGTGACCGTTAACATGTATTCAAGATGCTTTCCCTGACTGTTGGCTTTCTTTCACAACTCCAAATTGCCTAGGACACAACAAAAGTGAAAAAACTGCTGGTTTTGAAGCCACACGAGAAATCTCATGAGAAAAAGAAGGATCAGATGCAAGGAAGTCTAAGTGAGAAGCAACTACTTTCAGAATACTGCCTTTTTAAAGCAGCGAGGGTATTAAGCTTCTCTAGCCTGTGATTCTTCACACGCTCAGGTATTACTTAGTGGTTTGCTTTCTGTTGTTATTCAGATTCATATTCACCAAATGCATATACTGAAATCTAATCTGTCTCAAAGAAGATGGAATTTCAGACAGAGTAAAGACTGGATGCAGAGTACAGGAGATTAAAGTACAGATTTATATCCTGTGGACAAATGCTGAATGGCTTTATGGTAAGTGAGTATGAATGGTAAGTATGAATCTTTATGGTAAGCGAGTCAGAAGAAGGAGTTCAGCATGCGTGTCATGGAAGGCTGCTCCAAGCAAAGAGCAGAGTAAGGAAAAAAATGCATGACAACACAAATACGTGCAAGAACAGGGAGGTAAGAGATGAAATAGAAGCTTATACATAAATGCAGGTTAACAGAATTTAAACTGTAAGAAATTTAAGCAAAATGCTTAAACACCACCAAAGAAAGGACATGCATAAAAGCAAATGAGATCACATAGCCTGGAAAACTGCAAGAGAACAGATCTAGCTGCAATACTGCAGAGACTATGAAAGAAAAGGGCAGGAGGGAAGCAGCAACAAAGAAAAAAACTCCTTATCCATATGGAAGACTAACTGAGACGTTGCAAATGGCCCACGTAGAATACTACTGTTGTACATGATGTGAGCAAGTAATAGTAAGAAGAGCTAAACCGTTTTTGGTTTAGCTTATGGTTTACCATAAGCCATTTTTACTATGCCGAGCAACAAGAATATCTGCTAGATGAAAGAACAAGAAAACTGAAGAGCTAAATGGTATGAAGAAACAGTATGAATTCAGAACCCAAGAGGTAGCTAGCTTTTTTTTTAAATGCAAATGAGATAAACCTGGAAACTGTCAGCAAAGAAAGCTAAGGTATAACATGCCCAAGAAAAGTGATGACAGCTAAGGACAGAATTGTAGGAAATTGCAGGAATGGAGAAAGGAAAAACACATGAGAAAGGGGACCAGAACAGAATATCCTAGTGTCAGATGGAAAACAGGCTCCAAGAGAAGGCACTGATCAACTGCTGAATGAAGACAAAGACAGATGAGATGCTGCAAAGAGACAGAGGAAAGATTGTAACTTAAAACTCTCTAGTCTCTTTCCAGGCTAAAGATATCCTAATAGGTTTTGTGCATTTACACACACACTTGTACGGTTTTAATTATATACATCTCTCTGGATGCCCAGAAAAGATTAGTTACTGAAAAGATAGCCAAAACCAAATTTTGTCAACTCAAATTTGGCAAAGATAAATTAATAAAACTCTGATTTTTACTTAAAGACTTATTTTTTACAATGAAAAAATGGTGCATATTGAAGATAAATGTTTTTGTTCATGAGTTTTCCGTAGTACTTCTGATTCTGCCTCTTGGCTTCACTATTCTGACTCTGAGAAACTGATACTATTTGCCTCTTCCAAGTTACAGGTCAAAGCAGGAATGAACAGGGAGTCATTCATTTGCTGTTTCACCAAGGCCAACCTTTAGCTTTCCACAATTCTCACGCCTCCCTTTGAGGTTAAACAAGATAACAGTAGATAGACACCAAACCAGATGTGCCCCTGAATTAACAGCTAAAGAAAAATCATTAACTGGTTTCATTCTGAAACACTGACAGACATCAGTGAGCAAAAGGGCTGAAAGAATTTGAACTACCAACTTCTTGCCCTAGTATCATTGTATTTCAAAGAATTAATATTTAAAAAAATTACGTGGAGATCATGTGCATAAAGTTGATAGAACGTAACAGAAATCTAACAAGTTCCTGAAATCTTTTCATTACTAAATTATGCACTAGCTTCTTGAAACTTACTACATTCAGGAACAGAGACTGGTTTGCAATAAGTCTCATTTCCCATACTGAAAAGGGATAATTTATGTCTGCTGATTACACAGAAGACAATTATCACTGAAGGGAGAACATTTTTAATTTACATGTCACCACAAACATAATCTTATTACTACTAATACAGGACTATTAGCATTATAGAGTTTAAGAAAAAAACCTGTAAATATATAGACAGAGTAAGCAGGCCTGAATTTATGTGTTGTCTCATGTAGACAGTTTTAGTTTAGTTCATTCTTGTGTATTAACTACCACAGACAGAATATTTTTGAATGGGTTCTTACCTCACTGATATTTGAATCAGTTATTTGCCCTTGCCTACTCATTAATTTAATCAGTTTATCCTTTATGTTGGGTGGTAATGACTTAATATCAGCAGCATATCTGGAAAGGTTCTTTGTCAGACATTGAAGGCATCTGAAATAAAGGAAAGTTACAGTACAGTCAAAAAAAGGCATTACATATTAGAACTAGAATAATCAAGCCATAAGATGTCATCTTCTGCATCCAGCCATGCTGCCTTCAAATCTTATCAGTTCCAGCTGTTCCATGCTACCACCAGTTCAGTTATTGCCCTTTGGGGTCAATCAGCTGATCCTTCCTAACATGAGTCCACATAAGCAATGGAGTGCTTTGAATTGGAGATTCTATTATCTGTTGATCATAGCTACCTGATTCCCTGGGCCAACTTTTCTTTTTAAACCCTATCCAAAATATTGAAAAAAAACATTAAAATCCTACAAAACATTTTGGTTTTGTGGCATCAACGTTTTTCCATTAACTCACTCTACTAATAAACTCAGAGCAGTTACTGTAACTGCATAGTAACTTTTTCTACTGTAGCTGGCATCTATACTTTCATGTGATCTGGATATACACAGCAATAACTAAGACTGGTAAGTAAAGAGTATAATGCATTCACCCGTCAGGCAGATTTTTTTCTCAGTCTGACTTAATTAAAGAAACCATGAATCCTGTTTTTCATGGACAGGGAAAACTGAGTAGTGCTTTACTCCTAAAATGACCTGATAAAGACTATTCCTTCTTGCAAAATCTCATACTGCTCTTTCCCTGCTCCACATTATCAGACTTGTTATACCTACCACCTGTTTATAGTTCAGAGTTGTCTACAAAGTCTCAAATGGCACACTCATCTGTTCCATCAAGAGGTGCAGAACACAAAAGACTTATGATCTTTAACCTTAAGCTTTATGACAGGGTTAGGGCCTTATGACAGGACAAATGTGTATATTAGAACTTTATGACTAATTATTCTACAAATAGTCTAACTTACACCAAGGTGCAGCTTATACCAAGTTATGTCACATGAAATAGAATAGCAGAACAGATGTTAGGACACATCAGAAGAAAAGATACTAAAATAGGTTTAATGGCAAATAACAAAATAGATACATCTTCCTGCATTCTTTACGGTTGGATAATTTATATTCTACATACTCTTGCGGCGACTTACATGTGCGGCACACTTCTTTATCATGTAGTGACAATCTTAATTAAAACACCTTTACATTTGATCTTTAATTTGTGTTGCTCAAAGAGTCTCATTTTTGATGGTAGAAACCCTCTCGGTTCTGAGCTCATGTCTGAGCGTTAACAAGTCAGTTTAAAACACCTGCCAGGGCTCTGAGAAATTTGTAACAGCAGCCTCCTAAAAGTGTGACAGCTAAAGCTGTGACCTGCCCCAGCTGCCTTCTCCACCTCTTCAGCAAGCGTTGCTCCGGCCACAAATCCACTCTATTTGACAGGCCCTGCAACTTCTACACTGTCAGTTTTCAACCAAGCATAATTATGTAAATCAGCTACAAATTTGGCATACCTCTGCATGCTGGCCTTAAAACTGTACCAGCTAGGAATGCACGTGTAAGCTGGTCATTTCTCATCTTGGGAACAATAACTTCAGGAAACAGAAGCTAATATAACTTGAGGGGGAAAAAAAAAAGAATGTTCCTAAATATTTCCAATATGATGTTCTTGTGCACGTGACCTTTGGTGTGCTAATTTCTCTTTTGGGGCAGGGGGCAAAGGCCAACAAGTGGCAGACAAGCAGCAGATACCATCAAGCTGCAGAAAGACCTTAATAAATGCACTTTCTGTTAGGTTTGGAGATCTTAAAAATAATTACTTTATTAAAAGGATTACTCCACACACTAATAGGTTTGTTTCAGTTTTTAGTTTCTGCTCTAAGTTCTGCTAGTTAAACAATAAGCCTAAGGGTTAGCATAAGTAAGAAGCTTAAAGTGCAGCCTGGCATAAATAGATGGCCATCACTTGACTGGCACAAGACAAGAAACAATACATTAAAGTTACACACATTTGTTAAAAAGTTGTGTAATTATTAGTTTCAAATATTAGTCTTACTGGTATAATAATAATTATATTGTTATATTAATATAGAAAACTGCTGCAGTAGTACTAATAAAGTAGTGAAAAAGGATTAGTAACCATTCAAAAGTAGAAATTGTTTATGGTATCAAGTGCTACAGTACACATGAAGAGAAATTACCAGGTCTAAGATCTAAGGTTAATCACAAGAACATAAGCATGTAGTGTAATGCACGTCTTAAACATAATTTTAACAGATTAATCATGCACAACAAAAAAAGTATGTGTACTGTTTAGCTTTGAAAAAAGAGAAAAGTTATTAACAAGTCAGAACCCTTGTAATTAATTTCTATAAGCAGTCCAGCTGTCATGACACACCACTCTCACCAAATGTAAAGCCCAAACAGGGGTTGAAAAGGCTAGTTCCACTCCTCTTGTCTCCCCAACCACTTTTTACTGTGCCTTCCTCATGCTGGCTCTGAAATTCACAGTTGCACAGTGAGCTGTTCAGCATCTCATCTGAATGAAAATTGCCTTGACTAAAAAACTGTGAGGTCACAGAAATAATACTGCCAAAACAAGTGGCTGAGGGCAGGGGGCAGCAGCAGCCTCAAGTTAAGCCAAATTAGATTCAGCATATAGCCACAGCTCTGGAATCCTCATAGAAAACTTTTTTTGCAACAGAACCTTGTCTGGCACCAAAACGAAACCAAATCACAGTGAATTAAACTCATACTGATTAAAAATTCTACAGAAGTCAAAATATTAAGGCTCTATAATCTGAAGTGTAGCACAGATTTAAGCAAGGAAAGAAGCAAGATATCCAGTGTGGAAGCACATTAAAAAAACCACCAAAGTTAGCACAGTGTAGTAAGGGCATCTGTAGCAGGTCACTGCAGAAGACACTGTAATGAAGAGACAGCGATTTCAAGCAGAATCTGGGCAGAGTTTAAGCACAGGCCTTGGCTGCAGAGACCTATATGTCAGCATGAGTGACCATTACATAACCTGAGCACACACCACGATCACCTTTAACTCGTTCCTCTGAAGGTGTGTAAGAATGAAATGTTTTCACCGTACCTCGGTGACTGCTGGATGAACTTGGCTGACTGACTGTAACAGAGAAGCCTGTACATGGCAAGCATATTACACCTCCACATTCTTTGTCTTGCCTTGAGATTAAACAGTGTATCTACATGTAACATTCCTTTACTTGACTGCAGAAATGAAGAATAGTTGCTTACTTCTAAAAAAATCTTATGAAGGCTCTAAAGACCACAAGGAGTGTGAACCTCACCACAGATGGGATCTGTGCAGCACACTAATCAATGTGAAGGGCCTTGTCTCATGCTGCGATAGCCAGGGTCCTCAGCATCAGAAGGGACATAAGACTGCTATCACGTTTTCTACTACTACTATTCTTTATGCAATAAACCAGTTAACTAACCTTGAGAGTCCACACTGTTCTTACTGAGATCCCAAATGAACCAGCACCTCCATGTTGCAAAACAGCACCCTACCTTTGGCTAGGGTGAGTCAAACACTTTCTGAGCCTTTTGGGGGGCTATGTGTGCATCTACCATTTGACTATTCCCTCTTCTATGATGGATGCCATCAATACATATTTATTATCATATGACACCGACATTTTGGCCACTGGGTAAATGACCTCTTCTGGTAATTCATCTCGAAGGAGGTAGATTGTCACTATATACTGTAGTATATAAAAACAGTTGAATCTAAAAACTTACAAGCTTAATTTTTTTCTCTTGAAGATACTAAGTGGCTAATGCAGCCGTGCTTGAATAGGGACCTGCAAATCTAGACCAACTACTTCGTTCAAATTTGCTGAAAATACTCCAAAACCAATGCAGATACATGGAAATCGATGTGAGCTATGCCAATCTAGTTACATTTAACTGTCTCTTGCCACAGAATTTTCAACTTAGCTTTAGAGAAAAGCTTATTAAGATTAATCACGTTATTTTCAAAAAGCTGGCTGATATTCTCAGAGCACATTACTGATCTGCAGTTTAAACAAGTAATCATTTAAATTATAAATGTTTTCACTGTCATTGTACTTTATAGGAAACAATAAAACACTTATTGGCTACACCAGGGCAACTATAATTTTATCTTCAGTGCTTTACAAGAAGAATAGAAGTCTAAGGCTAACTGTATTGTTTGCTAGCTATTTTTCTTTTATCTGTCAAATCAAATATTTTATCCCTATGCTCTAACTCCCTCCTAAACACAGAGGAATTTGACATAATGAAAAACTCAAAGCAAAACACCATTCAAAGGATTCACTGGGGCCAGGTGAAGCCAGGGATCCTCAACCATCCCTCCATATCCAGATCTGTCAAGAGTCATCCTGTTATCTACCGGCCAAACTCTGTCACCCCCACCAAACCCTGTCACTCCTGTCAAACCCTGCCACCTGTCCTGTAGCTCCTCCCAAACTGTCACCTCTGCCAAACCCTGTCACCTACCCTGCCACCCCATCAAACCCTGCAACCTCTGCCAAACCCTGTCACCTACTCTGTCACCTCTGCCAAACCCCGTCACCTACCCTGCCACCACATCAAACTCCATCACCTCTGCCAAAACCTGTCACCTACACTGCCACATCAAACCCCGTCACCTCTGTCAAACCCTATCACCTACACTGCCACCCCATCAAACCCCACCACCTCTGCCAAACCCTGTCACCTACCCTGTCACCTCTGCCAAACCTTGTCACCTACCCTGCCACCCCATCAAACCCCACCACCTCTGCCAAACCCTGTAAACCTACCCTGCCACCACTACCAAACGCTGTCACCCACTCTACCCGCCCCCCGCAAAGGCCTGCCAAACCTTGTCCCCTGCCCTGTCACCCTGGCCAAACCCTTCCTGCAGGCTCCCCCGTCGGAGAGCCCCGCGGGCTG
Organism: Nyctibius grandis; assembly: GCF_013368605.1. Taxonomy (NCBI): domain Eukaryota; kingdom Metazoa; phylum Chordata; class Aves; order Nyctibiiformes; family Nyctibiidae; genus Nyctibius; species Nyctibius grandis. Next base: position 70,717,477 of record NC_090662.1, on the reverse strand, counting down.
CCTCGGTGGCGCTGCCTTCACTCAAGGCCGTGGCCCCGCCGTGAGGGCAGCGGTCTGACCCGCCCGGCCGGCCCCAAACCCACCGGACTTCCCGGAGGGACAGGGGGCCGGCGGGCACGGGGGGAGGGTGTCGGGGCGGCACTCACAGGTCCAGGAGGAACTGGACTTCCTCGCCGGCGCCGTCCCAACCTCCGCTGAGGCGGCTCATGGCGGCGGCGGGGAGCGGCGAACGCGCCGCCGCCCTGACCCAACGGCTCCGGGGGACGGTGCCGAAATGGCGGCAGCTTCCTGCGGCATGACGGGAGATGCAGTCCTGCTCCCTGCGATCGCCTCGGGACCTGTGGCGGGAAGCCGCAGGAACGGCTCACGGAGCGGCCTGAAATGTTGTGAAAACCCCCAAATCTCGCACAAAGGGGCTGTCTCTCCCCACTTCTAGCCCTTAATATTTAGAACAGAGTATCTTCCCAAGCCTAGAAGAAGTACAGGGCAGATTGGGGAGGTTAGGAGCCCTCAGGCAACAGGCACAGTTGTTTTAACCGCAGTTTCCCTCATTGCTGCCATCAGTGGAGTCACACCACAGCACTGGTTTTCCTAATCTCCCTTAATCTGCAGAGACGAGAGCCAGCTGTTTGCCAGATCTTTCTACCTGCAATTAATTTTCTCTCTCTGTTTCTTCTGTCTTTTTACATTTCTGCCTGGATAGTGTGATCTAAATTGAGATCACACAGTCTTTAGGAGCTAACAACATTATTAGCGTATAGTCGCTCTGTCGTTATCTTCAGACCCAAGACACACCACCCACCCCTACAAAAAAGAACAAGTGATTGACTAAGATAAGAAAACCTCTGTTCTCACAAAATTAACTGAAGGATCCGTATCTAAGAGAAACACTGGTTAATGATGATGCCCGATAACTTTGCTGAAGTCACAATTGAAACATCTGGATTAACAGATAAACTTCAAGGATGCTGATGGATGATGCTGCTGCAAGACCTAAAAAATGTACTTTTTTATGATTGGATAACTAGAAATATGCATTAGTAGGTAATTGGACGATTCATATCATACCCTTATAGTGTAAACTGTAAAACCCCTAAAGAAAAGTCACTTGGATGTGCCCAGTTTGGCTGGTACACCTCATGCACATTAATAAATGTTTATCTTTGTAATTCTATTCAGTCAGCATGAGCCAGTTGTGAATTTTGTAGCAAAAGCAGGAGGCACACGACGCCAAGAGAGCAAGCTTTGTTTTAGTTTTCCCCTCGACAGCACAAGCGAGACATTCCCCAAGGAGCCTGAGCACCAGGGAGGCTACAAGAGCAGGCTGGCCTCAGCCACCATGGAGGGGTGTTTGTCCCTAAGGAAACCCAGGAAAGCGCGAAGTTTTCCCAAGTGGCTGGTGGCTTGAAGGGCTAGTTCCATGGAAGAACATGACATGGCCCTGAACATAAGGAAATGTGATGCTCACAAAGAGGGTGACAGGAAGGAGAAGTTTTAGAGCATGTGTGCAGGCTGTGGCTTTTTACTCTGTTACATCAAAATCATTCATGGAATTCTTGGCAGTTTAGGAAAACATTTTTCCAACAAAACACATTTGCAAATAAACACATTAAAAATACTTATTTTAGCATTGGGAAGGCAGAAACCCCTGTACCAGTGATAGGTGCTCTGTTGAGCAGGGGGTGTTAGCAGGCCTCCCTGGAGATCCCTTTCCTGGGGTCAGGAGACATGATAAAGCTGCAGCAGACTGTGTAGTACTGGCAAATTCTGTGTGCCTGCATGATGAACCTAGCCAGAAGACACCTCTGGCTGACAAGTAACTGATTCTCTTGCTGTTTTTCATAAGATTCAGTTTACCACATTTGCTTCTCCCATCAGCTAGTCTGGCAGTGGGTAAAGGCTAGTGGGTAGCAATGAGGCTAGGGTTGTGCTGAGGGTAGGTTTACTATTCCTCAGCTTGTGGGCTGGAAATAATTACTAGCCCAGTGACAGCCTTTAACTGTTTAACCTCAGGAGTTGCTTCTGAAGCAGCTCATGAACTGTCAAACTTCACACACCTGCATCTCAAACTGAAACTGGCACCAGGCTTATCTGAGGGAGCAGTTACATGCTGCTCTTACACCAATTTGGCTTCAGGCAGCTGCAAAAAGGACTTTAGTCACATCAGCCTAAACATGGTAAGAAACTGTACTGATAAAACACCAGGCTCTAACTGGTGAGTCAGGAAGTGCTTGAACAGAGACTCTCTGCAAAGCTCCTTTTAGTAAGTCAGGCCTCAGCTTTTACTGGTACATGGAGTTATTCCTCCTTGCGTGCAGGACAGTACTTCCCTTTGCTGAACTTAATGAAGTTCCTCTCTGCCCATTTCTCCAACCTGTCAGTTGTCTCTGTTCAGAGAGACATCAGCAGGTACATCAGCTGCTGTTCCCAGTTTTGGATCATCTGCAAACTTGTGAGCACACACTTTGCCCCATTGTCAAGGTCAGTAATGAAGATGTTAAGTGGTATGACCCTAGTATTGACCACATGGGACTGCTCTCCAGCTTGTCTCAGTGCTGCTGATCACAACCCTTTGAACCCAGAAGTTCAGGCTGTTTCCACTCTACCTCACTATCCAATTATCCAGCCCATACTGGCCTGGATAGCAACCTGATCTAGTTGAAGATGCCCCTGCTCATTGCAGAGGGATTGGACTAGATGACCTTTAAAGGTCCCTTCCAACCCAAACTCTTCTATGATTCTATGCTTCATCAGCTTATCTATGATGTTATCAGAAACTGCCAAAAGCCTTATTAAAATAAACACCTCCACTGCTCTCCCCTCATTTGCCAAGTCAGTCACCTCACCACAGAAGGCTATGAAGTTAGTGAAGCACAATTTCATCTTCAGAAAAGCACGCTGACCACTCCCTGTGACCTTGTCTTTCATGTGTTTGGCAATGCTTTTTGGGAGGATTTCCTCCATTATCTTCCCAGGAATGGATGTGAGGATGCAGTTCCCTGGATCTTCCTCATTGCTGCCTTCTCTCAGGAGCTGCTTCTAGCATACCAAGGCCTTTCAAAGATAATCAAGAGTGGCCTCACAATAACATCAGCCAGCTCCCTAAGTACTCATGGATACATCCCATCAGGTCACATGGACTTATTTATGTCCAGTTTGGGCATTCCCTAAGCTTATCCTGCTCCACTAAGAGCAAGTCTTCCTTCCTCTAGACTTCCACCCCAGTCTTAGAGAGCCAGGATTCCTCAATGCAGGTCTTACCAGTAAAGGCAGGACTGCAGGGCAGGGACGGGGGGAATGAAGTCCCTCCCACTGTAAGAGAAGATTAGGTTTATGACCACCTGAGGAATGTGAACATACATAAGTCTATGGGACCTGATGAGATTCATCCCAGAGTCCTGAGGAAATTGGCTGATGTAGCTGCCAAGCCACTCTCCATGATATTTGAAAAGTCATGGCAGTCAGGTGAAGTCCCTGGTGCCTGGAAAAAGGGAAACATTGCACCCATTTTTAAAAAGGGTAGAAAGGACACCCTTGGGAACTACCAACCTGTCAGCTTCACCTTTGTGCCTGGGAAGATCATGGAACAGATCTCCTCCTAGAAGCTACATTAAGGCACATGGAAGACAGGGAGGTGATTTCAGACAGCCAGCGTGGCTTCACCAATGGCAGGTATTGCCTGACCAACCTAGTGGCCTTCTATGATGGAGTGACATCAGTGGACAAGGGATGACATACAGATGTCATCTATCTGAACTTCTGTAAGGCCTTTGACGTGATCCCTCACAACATCGCTCTCTAAATTGGAGAGATATGGATTGGATGGATGGATTGTTTGGTGTATGAGGAATTGGTTGGATGGTTGCATCCAGAGGGTTAGTGGTCAACGGCTCAATGTCCAGCTGGAGATCAGTGATGAGCGGTGTCCCTCGGGGTGTGTATTGGGACCAGTATTGTTTAATATTTTCATCAACGAATAGACAGTGGGATCGAGTGCACCCTCAGCAAGTTTGCAGATGACACCAAGAAGAGTGATGCAGTTGACATACCTGAGGGATGGGATGCCATCCAGAGGGACCTTGACAGGCTTGAGAAATGGGCCCATGTGAACCTCATGAGGTTCAACAAGGCCAAGTGTAAGGTCCTGCACGTGCATCGGGGCAACCCCCAGTATCAGTATAGGCTGGGGGATGAAGGAATTGAGAGCAGCCCTGAGGAGAAGGACTTGGAGGTACTGGTGGATGAAAAGCTGGACATGTGTTGACAACGTGCGCTTGCAGCCCAGAAAGCCCGCTGTATCCTGGGCTGCATCAAAAGAAGCATGGTCAGTGGGTCAAGGGAGGTGATTCTCCCCCTCTACTCTGCTCTGGTGAGACCCCATCTGGAGTACTGTTCTGGGGCCCCCAACATAAGGACATGGACCTGTTTGAGGGAGTCCAGAGGAGGGCCATGAAGATGATCAGAGGGCTGGAGCACCTCTCCTATGAAGACAGGCTGAGATGGTTGGGGTTGTTCAGCTTGGAGAAGAGAAGTCTCCAGGGAGGCCTTACAGCAGCCTTTCAGTACTTAAAGGGGGCCTAGAAGAAAGATGAGGACAGACTTGGCACTGGAACCCCGTGGCCACTTCCCTGGCTACGTTGGCTCCACCAGAAGCATGACCTGAAATAGATGACAGGACGGTGGTTACCCCCCAGACAACTGAAATGGCTATGCACAAATTGCCATGCAAAGCGGCATCAGAGTCTTCTCGCAAGTTAGCGGGGAGATTGGGATGGTTATTAGTTACCAGTCTTATTGCTCCTGGCTGTGAAGTTGTTGCATTACAAAGTAAAATGAGAGAGTAGGAAAAGGAAGCTGGGACTTAAGATGCAAAGGCAATTGCACAAGAAGTGATTACTGCTCAAGCAGAGAGGTGCCATGGACTGCAAGGTACTGTAGAGCAGTTGGTAGCACGTATTGCTGATAAACAAAGGGAAAGATATGGAAGAAGTAAGGGCTTCGATTTCCCAAGTTCGTGCTCTCACTACAAAGCTGATTTTCTTAATAGTAGCTAGCTATGTTTTGGATTTGAGCTGGAAACAGTGTTGATAATGCAGAGATGTTTTTGCTATTGCTGAGCAGTGCTTACACAGAGTCAAGGCCTTTTCTGCCTCATACAAGGGTTCGGTATGATGTGCAATCTTACTAGTGTTACAGTCTGTATCCCAATTCCTCATTCGGCTAGTCAGCCTATCCCCTGGGGTGTCATACCAATGAATTCATCCTTATTGGAAGCATGTGATAACACCACAGAGGTCTTTAAACAGGCTAACGCTTCCTATTATTTAGGCAGAGAGAATAAGTGTAGACAAAAAGGTAGTGATGTTTTGCAAGACACTACTCATTGGAGATCAGGAGATAACAGGACAGTATTTGGAAGGGGTACAGAGGGACAGTGTCCCAGAGAATGGCAACCCTTAAACACGCAGTTTTTGCAAACTGAATTAGCAGCCTCCAGCAGACAAGCTGCAGGATTGTTGAGACTCTGTGTTACTGATAACATGATACCTAATGTGACCACTGTTCCAGAATGTACTAACCTTAGAAGGAAACTCAAAACTTGGACCACATCTCTGGGAGGGTATTGGAAATATATGGACAAGATAGATTGGTGCTTTAATTGGAGCATGAAACCCATTTATAACATCAGGAGAGCTAGTTGGAGGTGCCTTCAATGTACATCCTGAATGGGGATTTCAAAGTTTTCTATTACCAGGACTAATGGTTTTAGAAAATCGGATGTTAATAGAAAGATTTGACTCGGCAAGTAGAATCTTTATCAAGAGCCACTCAAAAGGGATTCCAAATTGTTAATAAACAGATCCAAGCCAATACTAAAATGACTTTGCAAAATAGATTGGCCCTAAACTTGCTGTTAGTCAAAGAACAAGGAGTGTGCAGGTATCTTAAGTTAGACAAAGAGCACTGCTGTATTCACATCCCAAACATCACTGATAATCTGCAAGAGCAATTGGACAAAATGAAGAAAGTAGCAGAAGACAGCAGGGCAATTAGGGATGCAGCAGAAAATAACTGGCTCAACAAAATCCTTCAAGAACTAGGTGGATTGTCTGTAAAGGGATGGTTAGCCACATTGTTAGAGGGAATAGTTTATGTAGTTACACTGTTATAGTTATTATAGGGATCTGCATAGGTTGTTTTACGAGAATCATTGAGAAAAATATATGGAAGTAGTGAGATAATAAATCTAACTACTTCCAAAGGGGGGAATTGACACCAGACAGTTTAGTAAAAGCAAGCCTCAAAGTAGGCCCTAAAAGGCCTACTCTGTGTAACCTTCAGACAGAATTAACTTTTCTTTCAGCAATTTTCTTTTCAGCTAAAATAACAGTATGTTCTGAAGCTAACGGCATGTTTTGAAGACAGTGTCTGCTTCTGGGACTGATAACACTTAGAGTTATAGTCATCACTGACTCTTGCTTGCACTTAGTCTTAGAGAATCCAAGGTCACTGTTAAATTCCTCACTAATTAAAGAAGGGCCAGAGATAAGCCAGACTGTGAACAACATCTTTGTAGTGTTGTAAATGACTTGATTCACAGCTCTGGCGCCAGGAGTAGAGATAAATCCTGTAAGAATCAGAACAATATATTCTCCTTGGAGCTACCTGCATGTGTCAACAGAAAGGCCTCGACCACGCTTGCGCAGAAGCAGGGTCACGCAGAGCACAGCATCACTGGGGGGGGGGGGTTACGACCACTAGAGACACCCAGAGCCCACCGAAATCCCCTTCCCCAATTCAGTACACATGCGCAAAGACAATTACATAATGTATTAGCATGTGCATAAGTTTCTTAGAATGGGTGGGCTTTTCTTGGAATTGTATGAATATTCATTTTTCTATAATGTATATAATGAGTGCACTTTTGTCTCTCAGTGTGCATGCTAGGAGGAGAGATCCCCCATGCACACAGTGCTGCAATAAACCAATGTCAGCTTTCTAAACTATCATTTGGGTTAGAGAGTTTTCTTGATTATCATTTTCCAGTAACAACACCACCCCACTGGCGAGGAGGCTGAGGGTGCAGAAGTTGGGAGGCGACACAGCTGGGACAACTGACTCCAACTGACCAAAGGGATGTTCCATACCATATGATGTCATGCTCAGCATATAAAGCTGGGGGAAGAATGAGGAGGGGGGGGATGTTCAGAGTGATGGCATTTGTCTTCCCAAGTAACCGTTATGCGCACTGGAGCCCTGCTTTCCTGGAGATGGCTGAACACCTGCCTGCTGATGGCAAGTAGTGAAAGAATTCCTTGTTTTGCTTTGCCTGTGCACATGGCTTTTGCTTTGCCTATTCAACTGTCTTTATCTCAACCCACAAGTTTTCTCACTTTTACTCTTCTGATTCTCTCCCTCATCCCACTGGGGGGAACGAGCAAGCAGCTGTGGGATGCTTAGTTGCTGGCTGGTTAAATCATGACAAAGACATGTAGATGTGGCACTTAGGGACATGGTTTAGTGGTGGTCTTGGCAGTGTAGATTTAGGGTAGGACTTGATGATCTTAAAGGTCTTTTCCAACCTAAATGATTCTATGAGTGGGTTACTGATGATTCCATTAGGGCCCATGCAGGGCTAGCCACACATTGGAAATGGAAACATTATTTACAGCAACAGTTTCTACCAGGAAGACCACATGTAACCGCTCCACACACCATTCTTCTAGGAACTGCATCATTCAATCATATGCCCACACTAGGAGAAACTGTTCCCCTTGGAGATATCCCTACATCTCCTGTGGAAGAAGCTCCCCCTTATGACAAGTTAATAGAAGGCACAAAAAAGATGCCTGGTTTACCAATGGAAGTGCAACATACAGAGCAACTGGACAAAGACAATGGAGAGCAATTGCATATGCTCCAGTTACAGGAATTCTATTACGGCAAACAGGTGAACAGGCATTTAGCCGGGGTGCTGAATTGATTGCAGCATCTCTTGTCATCCTGGAAGGAAGGGCACATTACTTATACACTGACAGTTGGGTTGTATACAAAAGCTTCACAATGCGGTTGCCCCACTGGGCCCAAGAGGATAGGCATGTGCAGAAATACCCTTTATGGGGGGCAGATATATAGCAACAAATCTGGCAATATGTATAAAGGTATCCTTTAAAACTAAGGCATGTCTCAGCTCAACAAAAAGATAATTCGCTTGACTCACAAAAAAAAATAGGGAAGTAGATTATATGACCTCCACCGAAGTATGTGCTCAAGCTTTAAATGCACATATAGCTTGTGGACATTGATCAGCTCATACTGTGTGTGCATGGGACATTGCTGTCCTGGTTTCATGGGGATGAAATTATAAAAATCAATTTTCTGTTACATTTTGTTTCAGTTTGTGGCCAGCCATGGTATGCTGATCAAGGCCATTAGCAGTAAGCCAGGGCAGCTGACCCAGGCTGGCCCACAGGTGTATTCTATAACATAAACATATGTTCACTATAAATTGGAAAGCCACTGGGGGTTCTTTGCTCTGCTCTCCCTTTCTCCTTCTCCTCAGCAGTTGCTATCTCAGGATGGACTTGCCACCACTCTATGGGCTAATTGTAACTGTTGTATTAGTATTGATACTGGTTTTCTTATTTTATTAAATCTCTTTAAATTTCAACACACTAGTCTCTCTCCTTTTCCCAATTTCCTTTCTCAGTCAGGGAGGGGACATTGGGTGATAGAACAACTGCTTATTGTTTAGCCCTGGGTGCAGGGTAAACAGACAATTGCTCACAATCAAATCCCTCTGCCATTACATATTTATAAGGCACGTGCACATAAATGTAGCTGTGTACAAATAGTACAATTAAGGGCATTATATTGGCCATAGGGAAAGATAAAATGGGGTCTGTGGGCCTTGAATACCTGTCAGGTCAATTACATGAGGCCCCTGCCCCTGTCAAGTGGGTGGCAATATGGATTCATTGCTGTGGATACAGTGTCAGGACTGTTTTTTGCTAAACCCACCAAATATGCTAGTCAACATAACACAACTGAAGCATTAAAAACTCATTCATCAATACAGACCTCCTCACCAAATACCAAGTGACCAAGGAACACACTTCAGTGGACATAATGTCCAAGATTGAGCTCAAGGGCTCAGGATAGATTGGATATTCCACATTGCCTACCATCCCCAAGTAATGGCTTGATTGAAAGAATGAATGGGATGTTGAAAGAACAATTTAAAAAGCTAACCAGTACTAACACTTTACAATATTGATGTTCATATCTTACTAAAGCATTTTTGTTAAACAGTCAATTTTCATAATCAAACACCCTATAATCATATTACAACACCTCCAGTACAAAACATGGTGAGAACTGGAATTCTTTCAGATGGTATCTCTCCCAAAATATTAACTACGGGGGAAATGGAATTCTTTACACTGACAGATTGCATGGTGGAACTGCAACCTATTAGTCTAGATGTGAAGATTCATATAATAACCCTCAAGAATGCCATATGGTTCTGTACCCCAACTTCTCCTGTTATTTTACATCCTGTGTTGATACCTGAAATACAAGAACTCAAGAATCTGATATCTTTAACAAATACTTATACCTTATCTAGAGGAGACAGCATTGAAATGGTGTTATTGGTGTCACAAACCCAACATTGAATTGAAATTCAATCTGAAAAAGCACAAGCCACAGCTCTTCAATCTGTGTGGGCAATTACCCTACATAATGTTATCAAACCCAGAGTAATATTAGCTAAAGGAGCTGGAACAGCTTATATATTACTGGAAGGAGGTGACACTCCTGTTTTCCTCCCTTATCACAGGTTGGCTCATCATGCTTTGTAGTCTTGTACTACAAGCACATGCCTTGGTAACGTATTCAGTGGCAAATATAGAGCACTTGGCGTGTGCTCTAGCACAAGGTTTAAATTGTACAAAGGCAATTGCTGCCTTGAATTTGGAGATAATGGCTGTATGCCAAAGAACACCACCAAAAAAAAAAATCAATTGACAGTGGACTATCTAGTTCTTTGACACCATAAACACTGCTCCGATTTTGAAAGCATGTGTTACTTCAACATAACTGATGAATCAGCCAGTCTAGAGGATGACATTCAACATCTCCAGGACTTAATGCATCAAATAAAACAATCTGCTGGTGGTACCTGGCTAGCAGAGTGGTTTAATTCCCTGACAGAATGGTTGAGACACCCAATTCAAAGCATTATTGTAGGAATATGTTTATTCCTTTTTCTATATGTGTTTATTACATACCTTTATTACATACCTAGTTACCCTGCCCTGCACACCCCAGTGGACACCACCAGCTTTGCCAGCACCACTGGAAGTGGTCCCTTGAGCAAAGTGGTGGAATGTCGGTTAATAACAGAAGATTGGTGAGGAGGATTATAAACACTCAGGTGACCTGCAGCTGGAGTGTAGAAAAATACATATATCATACTAATTGTTGTTTACCCTTGTATGCTTCACAAGCAGAACATCTGTGTTTAGATAACATAGGCCTATGATAGACTTAGAGGTGCCCTATCAGATATGCTTGAGATTCCTGCTCCGCTACAGAGATCAAAGCAGTGGTAAACTACACCTGTGCAAATCCTTGCTAAACAGGCAAAAACAGCAGGGCTGGTGATGCTCCAGCATGGGCCAAGCTCAGCAGTGCCTGTGTCTCCACTTGTGCTTCTGCCCAGGTGCTGCTTCAGGGATCCCCTGGTTGGCAAGGTAGCAAAAATAAATATATTCTTTGCATTTCATTCGTGACGTTGTGGTTGTTCCTGCGTCCTGCCTGTGCTGACACACAAAACTCCAGATGGATGTGGCTTTCCTAACCCCCCATCCTTTCACACTTGCACAGTGGCTCTATTCCTTCTGAGTTCACCTGTCCTTGCTTCCACCTCTTGTATGCTTCTTTTTCATGCTTGAGTTCAGTCAGCATTTCCTTGTTCATCCCTGCAGGCCCTCCTGCCACGTTTGCAGGTTTTCCTGCACACTTGGATGGACCATGCTTGAGCTTTTAGGAAGTGATTCCTTGGAGAGGGGAAAAAACCCAGAAGCTCTCCTGGACCTCTCTTCAGGATCATATCAAATGGATTCATCCAAGTAGATCCCTAACAGGCTGAAGTCCAGCCTCTTGAAGTCCAGGACCATGATCCTGGTTTTTGCCTTCTTTCCTCCTTTCACGATCCTGAACTCCGTTTCAAGGCTTCCCCGACATTCACATCCTTCACTGGGACTCCGAGTTGCTTGTAAGGATCACCACCAGCAGAGCATCTCCCCTCATCAGCTCCTCAGTCTCCTGTGTTAAGAAGTTGTCAAAGCACTCAGAATTCTACTGGATTACTTGTGCCCTGCAACAGAAATCCCCCATTAAGACCAGGGCCCACAAATGAGGCCTCTGGTTGACCAACGAAGACCTCATCTACAATTCCATCCTGAAGAAGTTGTCTTTAGCAGCCATGAGCCACATTGGCCATGTTGGTCTACCCATTAATCCTGAGCCATAAACTTTCATCTGGCTCATTTTCTGGCCCTAGGCAGGGCTCCACACAATCCCACTGCTCTCTCACATAAAAAGCAACTCCCTAGAAAGGGTATGAAAACATTCCTTGCAATGCTGTCCTGTAAGCACTTGTTTGTATGCGTGTACTTGGGTACAATTCATCTCTATTTAGTTGATGAGAAAGCTCCCTCTGTTCACATGGGCCCACACGCTTTGCTTAATAACTTGGTCCATCACTTCCTCGCTTGATTGTCATCCTTTGTACCCTGTCATTCCTAGTTTAAAGCTCTTCTTACCAGGCTGACCATCCTGTTGACAAAGATGCTCACCCCTGACCCTTACTCCAGTAGATTCCAGCTCTTTTAAGTAGTACTCAGTCCTCAAAGAGCATGCCATGTTCATAGAAACCAAAACCCCATCGTTGTTGACCAGCAGCCCTGAGGAGACACCAGATAGGTCCTTATGCCCTTGGCCATCACCCCAGAGCTATATGTATCATATTCGATCCAGGTCTCCCCTGGCAATATCATTGATGCCCACATGAAAAAGTAGCAGGGAACAATAATCAGAGAGCCAGAGAAGCCTCTGCAGGCTCTCCATGATATCATAAATCATAGCCCCTGGCAAGCAGCAAAGCCCCCCAGACAACAGGTCAGCAGACAGGCCTGTTCCCTACAGCAGAGTCACCATCTACTAACCCTTAGTGCCTCCTTCTGGTGCTCCTGCATGGCCCTACCAGCTCAGATGTTTCACTTGACAGAGCTCCCAGCCTCTTTTCTCCAACCATGTCACTGAACATATTTTGCAGTTACAAATCTTCAGGCAGAGCATAAGCCTTCCTCCTAGTAGCAGGAGTCACCACTTTCCAGCTTTCACTATCCTGAGAGTCTCTACTTCCCACCCTGATAGACAGACTCAGCCTGCCCCTCCTTCAGTACATACCTCCATGGTTTCTTGAAGCTGTAGGGTCTCAGAAAAGATCCAGTCAGCCTCTGATGATACATAGTGTACTGCCCTTCTCTTGCAGCTCCTTTGCTTAATAAAATGCCTCAAAAACTGTATATCTCCCTGCAGGCTAAAAGAGGATCTTCTCCAGCTCCAGACCAGCACCTTCCTACTGAAGCTCTATCTGGATTGAGATCCCCAACATTACAAGGAAAGTTTTTCCAACAGCTGCTGAGGACAGTGCCTTATAGTACAGCCCCACCACTGCTAAGGAAGTATATGCTGTTAGGAGATAAGGCACTAGCCCTACTGCACTCAAAAGCCTCTGCTTTAGGCCCAGCTCTTATATAGACCTCTCCTGAGCACAGGTTGAAAGGGTGCCAGACTCTCCCTAATCAGTGTCAGCTGGAACAAAAACTCCAAGGGCCGTTTGATCAAGAACAGCTGACAGAGCTCTTTGGCCCTGATAGACCTTGCTAGAAGTCAAGGCCTCCTGTAGCTATCTAATCCCAACAGGAGCAGACACCCTCAAGCTCCTCAAAGGCTTCCCAAAAGGGTTACCAGAGGTCATTTGATAATGATCCCAGAAGAAGGTCCTAGAAGACCTAGAAACAAGAACCCAGAAACTGCTGTGGCAACTATTCACTGCCTCTTTTAGCTGTGCTTTCCAAGGAAGATTTTCATGACTATTAAATTTTAGTAGCAATGGTGTTGAATCTTGATATTGCTCAGTATTAACATGACTGAGAATTAAATTGGCAAGGAACAAGGTACCAGAATGCCTGTTGGAATAGTAATTAAAAAAAAAAAGCCATTCTCTGTTGAAGAGGAAGAGCATGTCTAGTGATCCATTCACAGATACCATTTTTGTTCTGAACTGTGTAAGGATCCACCTAGCCCATTATGTCAGCTGATACTGTGATAGTGGGAACGTCTGCAGATTTTATGCTAGTGAGAAGAGTACTATAGCGTAATCGTGACCAAGAGTTGAGTACAATGCAAAGAGGCTGAGAGTGGTAAGTTGTGACAAACGGGACCATGGAGCAAGAACTGAGCAGGAGCTGGGTTGACAACCGACAGGAGAACGTGTTAGCAGGAATGAGAGGGATAATAGTGTATAGCGGGAACCATATCAAAAGACATTGTAATGAGGAGTTAGTGATCCTGAGGTATATGCAACTATGACTATGGCTTCCCAGCTGGTGCCTGTATATAGCGCTGAATGTCCTGCTCCACTGAAGTGAATACTCAATGACCCAATCTGCTTTGGGCAGTGGCCCCAATCCATGTCCTGTTTTGCTAGCTTACAGATGTTACAAGAGGATGCACATGTGGTCCTGTTTGATGTTTTGACACATAGGGTGACACATATAGGGCAGTGAGGAGGGTGTTAGTCTCTTCTCCCAGGTAACAAGAGATAGGACATGAGGAAACGGACTCAAGTTGTGCCAGGGGAGGTTTAGATTGGATATTAGGGAAAATTTCTTCACGGAAAGGGTTATCAATCATTGGAACAGGCTGCCCAGGGAAGTGGTGGAGTCACCATCCCTGGAGGTATTTAAAAGATGGGTAGATGTGGTGCTTAGGGATATTGTTTAGTGGTGGACTTGGTAGTGTTAGGTTAATGGTTGGACTCGATGATCTTAAAGGTCCTTTCCAACCAAAACGATTTTATGATTCTATGATATAACTGGTCCTTTGTGGACATTCCTCATTCTTTGGACAACAGATTAATGGTTGTATTGTGAAGTAAAAGACTGATCCAGACAGTAATGGAGTCTGACAACACGTTATAAGACAAAACTTTACTGAGGCAGTGCGAAAGATGAGCAACAACACACACATACAACGATTCGCCCAATCACCAATAGTGAACATGGGATCATGAGTGACTCCATGGCTCCAGCAGACTGCCAGGGTGTGGTGGTGCAGCTCCACCCCCCAACCCAGGCTACTCTGAGGTCTCAGGATAAGCCCCATTGTGCTGTTATCTTGGTTACAAGGGCAGTGACTTGGGTGTCAGGCACTCTCTGGCCACACCTGGGTCATCTGCTGCCTGAATGGCACATCAGGACCACCCTGAGATCTCAGGATAAGCCATGCATGCTGTCTTGGTTGCAAGTGCAGTAGCCTGGGGCTGGGGTCACCAGGTCTGGTGACTGACCCCCTCCCTTCCCCCTCTTAACAGGATGCCCACAGATCTGCTGACAAAGTGCTTAAATTTGAAAAAGCAGGGGCCTGTGGTTTGTGGTTTGATTTCAGATCACAGCTGCAAGTAATTGCATATAGGTAAAGCAACCCTTCTCTATAAAAGCTGATCTTAGAGCAGAGGTAGCTGAGGATCTCATTAGTGTGGTAACATCCTCCTGGTTAGGGATGTCTGACTGTATGATACTGCCTGTTGCCTTAATTGCACTTGTGTTATCTGTATTGTTATCGTTCTTATTACTGTTGCCCAAAAGTGAGATTTTCTACCTAGTATACAAGCCAATACACACAGGTTCAAGGTATTCCTTTTATTGCAGATTTGTACAAAGCTGGGAGCTAGGTGGTATTCCACAAAACTAGCTCAACCCGAATATAAAATCATCATAAATTTATAGGGAACAAATTATCTTATTTTCTTAATGCACTTTCCTATTGGTCCTATTAAAATTCTTCCTTTCTCTAATTGAAGTATCTTTTCCTTGCTTCAATTTAAAGTGATTGTTACCCAGAAAAACATGGTGTATGGTCTTTCAGAAGGCAGGGGCAGTGGGTCTACTCCTTCCTTTTGAGTTGGAGGTCTGGACCCTGCTACCTTTAACTTTATTCGTATTTTCTTGCATGTCTCCTGGCAATCCTCCAGTTATCAGTTCCCTTTGAAGACCAGGTGTTCTCTTCTTGTCCCCTAGACCTCTAATAAGTAATTGTTCCTGCACAATATGCAACTACTCATTCTTGACAGCTCTACATAGTAGATTAGGTAATGCTCAATCAGTAACTGAACTAACCTGTTCTTGTATCTGATCAATTATTTGGGTTTAGTAAAGCATAAGAATACTAAACTTTTCTCATGAGATTACATTAGTATCAAGCTTTTATATACCTTTATCCATGAATAAAGTTAGATCTAACATAGCAGCTGCCAGTGAGCAGATGCTTAATAAATGTGCGTATCTTGATAATCCTGATGTTTGATTGGTTTAATTCTCTTCCTACTGGAGCCCAGTGGGTGCTGTTCTTTGTAAATCTCCTATTTACAAATATTATTCTGTGGACATTGGTTTGATATTATACATATACTCACTTTAAACAGTTGGATGGAAGTAGGGTGGCCGAATCTGGGAGTTGCACTGAGGTTCTTCATCGAACAATAACCCAGCCTCGGCAGCCTTAACTTTTACCAATGCGTAACCCCTCAGGGTAGTTGGTTTATGACACCAGGCACCCCTTGGCCACACGTGGGCTGCCTGCTGCCTGAACTGTGCACCAGAATGACTCAGCACCAGTTGTGGCCAGAGTGGAAAATACTGACCAAAGCCAATCATCTCCAGATCCTATAAAGAGCAATCCATGGTGAGACCTTTTGAGCTCTCTGGGACTGCAGCGGGCTGTGTGACCCAGCATCTCCCGCTGAGCTGGGACGCCTCTCAGGGTAGATTTTGTGAGGATTGAAAGATCATCCGTTGATGATTTCACGAGGATTCAAAGGCCTGGTTCTGTGAGGTTCACTGACCACCTGTTGATGAATGCTGGCACATAAAAGTGAGTAATTCATGGAACTCACGAAATGGGAAATTTTAATCACAGGTTGTGTGTGTGTGTGTGTGTGTGTGTGCACACGCGCAGTTTGGTTCAGAACAGTTTGCCTGTCTGTCCATATGTGTGACTTGATTTAACCTCCATCTGTGTGTGCAGCCCTGCTGTAAGTTTTGGGTGACCCTTGCCATTCTTGAATCTTTAACTAAGTTGCTATTTTGATTGTAACAAATTCCATTGAATTGCTCTGTTAAACTAGCTGATGACTAAGTGCTGTTAAGAGCTATACAACCTAATCTTGTGATCTATCTAAAAAATGTTAATAAAACCTGAGTTGCTGCTAAACCAAACTTATGTAACAGAATCTTATTCATGACAGAGGGACACTTGGCATCCTGGTCATCTGGCAGCCACATCCAACCATACGAATGCCTTCTGAATGTGGGTAAGAGTCACACGGCCCTGTGGCTCCACCAATGGCAGTGTGATTGGAGAGAGTCGTACCTCACATAGGTAATGCAAGTGGCATCCTGCCTATGCTGCCGATGTTGGTCAAGGGGCATGGTGTTGGTAGTCTGTCTATGCCAATGACGTCAGTCAAGGGGCAGGGTGTTAGGAGAAAGGGTGTCAAAGACTTTAAAAGCAGGATAAGGCAGTGAGGTATTCTGAACCTCACTATGGCTGGGAATTCTGCACAGTGTGCCATGGCCACCTTGAAGAGGTCTCAAATGCTGACACACCTTTGGCTTCCCAGCACGAGAAAGAGTGTAAGATTGACCCATTACTCTTAGTTTCTAATTAGTCAATAAATAGCATTTAACCATGTATACTTATGAGCTGCCTTTTTTATTGAGATCTGGAAAGAACCTTACACCTGCTCTGGTGTAAAACATAACGTTGTCCAATGGAAGATAGAGATTGTGAATATGCAAACATATATGGCGTGATCCTTTAATAGCCTAACCGTCCAATCACATAATTACTATAACTTATTTAAAGTGTAGCAACATATAATTATAATAAATAAGATCTCAAGTTCTCCTAATGTGTTAAGGTGTGCAGGACCCTCAGTGATGCCCCTAGGGTCCCTGTTTCTGGCACAGTGTCTCCCAGAGTGTCCTGTCTGGTATGTTGAAGTGCTCTGGAGGACAATATTTGCTTCCGTAGCAGCTTGTCGCAAGATACTGAGGTCTTCAGTGCTGGTCTTCTGCTCTGACTCCATAGTTTGTGAATTGACTTTTTATCCCCTTTAGTTTCTGTGACCTGTGATCTTTTTACTTTCTTACTTTACTCAGACTGGTGTTGTCTGGTGAATCTCAGTGTGCGAGACTGTTCTGGAGATGGCCAGTCCCTTTGTATGCAATACTGTCTTTCTCATGCAGCTAACTTAACTGTTACATTATTTACCATATAGCTTGCCAAATGCGGAATACATTTTTTCTAAATCAGCAATTCATTTATGCTAAATCAGTGACTCAGTTATTGTCTCAACACAAAATTTCTCTCTATATTGCTGGGTTGACAATTTGCTTACTGTATTATCTCAGTGCAAAGGCTCCCATAACCACGAGCCTGTGACCTCCTGCTGCCTTTAAATTTCCTCCTGTAGAACAATACTTGGAACTGCTGGAAAGGTATATTACAGTATCGTCATGAACTGACCCAACCGGCAGCCTGTGCTGACATCTGAGTACAAAACGCCCTTAGTAGTAGAGATCCTTAGGAGAATGTCTGGCACTGAGTACAAGCAGAGAGTGTGAGGTGGAACTATGACATGCTGGAGCCAAGTTGCTGCCCCAGAGCCTGACACTGAGCAAGTGTCAGGTTCCCCTGGGCTCAACTGCACCATCTGGTCAGAGTGGTAGATGGGGCTGGTCTCAGGTGATGGGATGTGTGTTTGTGTGTGTGAGAGTGAGAATCTTTCCTCAACATAGCCTATCCATTGCTTTGTCTGTTGAATTAATTGAACTCGTCAGTCATGTTGTTTGGTGTTGCTTTCCTCCTCCTGAGAACTAGGAGCTCAGTATTTTGTTTGACAGTTATCAACAATTACCACGCTTCCTTGCTCCACTACTCAGAGATTTGTGTCTAGCTTTTGTAAGATCAATTTTATTTGATTAAAACCTGGTTTCCAAAATCATTGTTTGTCCTGGTTTTGTGGGGATAAAATTTATAGAATCAAGTTTCTGTTACATTTTGTTTCAGTTTGTGGCCAGCCATGGTGATCAAGGCCATTAGCAGCATCCAAGGCAGCTGACCCAGACTGGCCCACAGGTGTATTCTATAGCATTAACATCACGTTCACTATAAAAGGAAAGGCTTGCAGGGGTGGGGGGGGCTCTCTCTCATTTTTGTGCTGCTCTATTCTTTCTTCTCTTTTTCTTCTTCCCAGTGATTGCTGTCCTTGGAGTGACTTGCCACAACTCAGTGTGGACTAAGTATAATTTTGCATGTTTTGTATTACTATTGATATTGGTTTCTTTATTTTATTAAATCTAACCCATTTTTCTCCCTCCTTTTCCCAATTCCCTTGCTTGGTTGGGGAAGGGACATTGGGTGAGAGAATAATTGCTTATTGTTTATCCCTGGGTGCAGGCTAAACAGAGATATTGTTACATTTCATTTTTTAAGACAGAGGTCATGATTCTGTAAGACTTTCTTAAGTAAAACTGAAGAGATCAGAACCATAGCTGTAAGAGAACAATTTAATCCATTGTGTAGCTATCCCATAGTCCCAATGTATTATAATCCAGTGTTGCACCCACACTGCAACAATGCATCAAGAGCTGGATACTAGATCTTACACAAGCATCTGTGGTTCATTTTCTTTAATGATAGCAAGATAATACTTGTAAATAAAGCATTAAAGAATGCCAGAACAATTGATTCTGCATACTTGGTTCTGAAACAATGGCACCCACATAACGAGTTCATTTTGATGCAGCCTTGTGCACAATCTAAAGATCATGCTGTTTCCGTCGGTTGTTATACGATTGTTCCAGATCAAAAATTATGTGACTCTTGTACTGTGGTTGGCTGATTTTCCAACAGGCAGTTTCTTTTTTTCTTAGACATCCTTTAGGATATGCTTTTCTGATAACATAAACAGTGTTTTCCAGATGTGGCATCTTGACAACCTTTCCACATGCTCCTTATGCATAGCATACATTCTTGTTCTAGGGTCAGTGAATAGGTTGTGCACACATTCTTGTCCAAGGTTCATTAAAAATATTTTCTACAAAACAATGGTTCATTAAGAGAATGTATCTATATACACAATGCTTTTGCATTATACTTGTTATTACTATTTGTCTAATTATGGCAGTGTTACTGTCACATTGATCTATCAGGTTTACTTAAATGTATTCGATTCCCTTCAGGTTATGACACCAGATAGACCTACATTGAAGTGAGTAATCATAAAATCTTACTTCACTTGCACTTCAGAGCTCTGTTTAGTACTTAAGGAGCCAGAGGTCACTGAACTGCAAAAAAGGAGGTTGACAGATGAGTTTAAACATCAGTAAAACAATTTTATATTTTCTACTGTGTCGTCTTTGACAGCAGGTTTTTGTTGTTCGGTTTTGGTTTTTTTTTCACTTAGTGACACAGCATTATGGCTTGGTTCTCCAGGATCAAGAGATTATGGGATTCTCTCAGTGAGGACTTTGTTTTCAATTATTTTGAACATACATGTGTCGTCCAAAAAGCGGATTCGAATCTGGTGTGCAATTAACCAATCTCACACACTCAGGAGAGATACTGTATTTATTCTGCTCAGGGTGCTCGGTGGTATCATCCACAAATCAAGCACCCCTGTTGCAAATCCCAGTACCATTTTTACACTCAAAGAATTACATGAAGTCATCCTTCTATTTGCATTACACACTTTTCATTGGTTAATATATCTAATTACAATTAACATAAATACTTAATTTTAAAACTAATACTTATGTCAAGGTTGATTTACATTTGACATTAGTCATTCTTTTACATTAATCAGACCACACATCAAAGTCCTCCTGCTTTGGGGTACTCCTTTGTTCTTTTTCTTCTGGCCAGCCTCCCTGGCTCCCTAGATGTAGATAAGTTGGTTGTGCTAGCCTCAGGTGGTTGTTTTTCTTTGTGCTAGCCTCCCTAGATGCAGATAAGGTGGTGGTTCTTCTTCACGCTAGCCTCCCTAGATGTAGATAAGGACAATGTCTTCTTTCTCCAAGACAGACTAGTTATGTCCTGACAGAATGTATCCTACATACATCTTTAAGCAATTATTAAGTACAGGTGCACTAAGTAAATGTTTTACCATGAATGAGAGTTTCACTACATCATCCTAATAGACTATATCCTACATACATCTTTAAGCAACTAGTAAGTACAAGCACACTATATGACATGCTGTGTTGAAGAAGATACCAGACTATGTTTCCAAAAATATGTCTTCTACATAAACAACTCTAGCAGAGTCATGTGTACCTTAGTAAACAATTGAAAATTCTCTTTGTTTTTTCTTTCTCAAAACAAATGGTGCTGTGTACAAAGTTACTACTTCATCTAAGACGTAAGAAGCAGCAAAAGGGGAAGGGAGACTGCCCTAAATCATAAAAAAATGCCTGTTTAAGTTTAGAAATGTTTAGGAGTAGTGATAGATGAGTGGCATCATTCAGAGCTGCAATTTTAACTTGATAAAATTTTGACAGCCTCCCGCAACTGACCACATTTATCCTCACCCACAAGTCATTGTTTCACATAAGGAAAGAATTTACCACAGTGCTCACGGTGTTGTGCATGTATCCATGAACACTGGTGCTGCAGTTCGTTAGCCACTGAGGGGTGCTTACTGTAGCAAGAACTGAATGTGCCACCTGCGAGTTGCCTGGGAGCCTTCCCATTCTTTATGCAGGAGTCCCTTACTAAATATCCCATGACTCTTTTCTCCCTGTCCGATGACCATCTTTTTAAGAGGTGACACCACTTTAACACTATGGAAGCACCGTCTGAGTCTCTGTTTCCCAATAATTGTTAGGTACACACAACATTTCCCTTAGTTTTCTCATCCCACCCTCAAGCGCCTGGTTTCTGTCAATCTTTCCATGGAAAGGAGGAACAGAAAGGAAACAGCGATGGTTTCTAATGCAGATGTTCTATGTTATGCTGAAGATCTTTAGCCAGGGGATCCAGCGAGTAGACTATGGGGTGAGAAAGATAGCAAGATTGCAGTGATGACCTGGATTCTTAAAAACAACTATAGTCTTAGTTCCCTCTTCTGAGTCTGATAAGCAAGTGAGGGGTCTTGAGAGGTGAGCTGTAGCCACCCCAGAGCAGCTTCAGAGCTTTAGAATGACAGACATAATGGCAGATTCATATAGACATCTCTGTGTTGAAAACTGCAGTTTTCAGACATAGTTAATGCATCGTGTACACAGGGTACCTTGAACACCTCATTGTAAAGGATTAAATCTTTTCCTGTCTCGGAATAAGATACACAGATAAGCACATCTGGCTAAATAGCTTTGTAGCAAAGAAGATGCATTTACATATCCCAAAGTAATTTTCAGTTGATTATTTATTTACAACTGGCAGACTTTTATTACACTGCAGATTACATGTTATTCATCTATCATACTCAGCTGGAAACCTTCAGAATGGCTTCCATTTTTTCTATACTACAGATGTTGTGAACAGTCACAACATACATATTACAGTATTTTTCTTACATATTGCCTTTTAGCCCATAGCATGTACTAAGGAATTTCTAATTTCCCACGGAAGTTCAGATTTTTCTTGGACTATCCCATATAAAATCATCCTGAATTCTTCAGAGTGATGCAGCCAGTTTAACATGTTCAGTTACGTGCTTTGAGGTCAAGCAGAGTGGTCTCACTGCATAATTTCATTTTGAAAATAAAATTTATGATGCTTCCATGGATAGTTCATCATGGTTCTTGTTAATGCAAATCACATGGCTGCGGCTGTGTTGGCCTGATGAATCAACAAGGCACTCCTCACCATCCTTAGGAACATCAGTGTAGGACAGTGCTTGAAGAACTAGTTGGAGTAGGCAGCTTAGTTTTATTTTTGTAATATAAAATACAAATAGGCCATCCTATGCCTAATTACTTCCTATGAGCCTATAATTGCTCTCTTAGTATCAGTGTCCTAATTTGATCCATTATCACTTCTAATAATATCTTCTTAGCTCTTCCACATTCTCTCTGGTCCAGGCAAAACTACGTTGGTCCTGATTATACTACATCCACTGAATCCACACTAATGACTTGGGCTTTGAGAAAGGAGTCTCTCACCTATAAAGTGATTTCAAAAAGCAAGAACTATAATAAGACCTTTTCCCTTTAGAAAAAGAAAAATGCTGATTACATTGTCCCTAAAATCAAGTTTCTTTCACCCAGTGTGCAAAAACCAACACACAGATCCAAGATATTTGTTTATTTCATATTTGCGCAAAGGTAGGTGCTAGGTGTGACTCCACAGAGCTAGCACACCCAGTTAGAATCACAGTAGGTATTTATACCGTTAAATGTGTTAGTTACACTTAACATCTACGCCCCCTAGCCAACCATTGGTTAGTTTCTTTCTTACTTCAACTTAAAGGTACAGCTCTTTTTAAATTCACTACGCATGCTCGGAGAGTATGGGGCTTATTTGGTAGGGGGCTTTTTCTAGCTAGGAGGTGTGGTTTTCACATTATAATGAGATAGTTTGACTTCAGGGCACTAGTTTGTGGAACTTTGCTGACCCAATATGTAAACAATGTTGACTCTCAATGGATGTATGTCCATTGTTTTTAGAAACCTCTGACCTTCCATCCTTCCTTGTGGCCCATCTGGAGTTAATTATCTCCATACACTTTATCTTAAAGTAAATAACGTCAACATAACCTTAAACAATCAGTCATCAATTACAGTTCCCTGTAATCCCCAGGAAAGGTCACGTGACATGAAGAGTGAAAAAAGGCAATCTAAATATGTCAAGTCCTTCCCAAAAGTGCTGCTTTATTATTGCAATATACAATGATACAGACATAGCATTAGTCTGCTAGAGTAATAGATATTTACCATTGAGACAATGACAATTCATAGGGATTTTGGAACACACTCCATTTTACATTTATGTAGAGAAGCTAAACACACCTATAGGTTTATTGCTTTGACTTCCTAACACAGAGATTTGTAGTAAAGGTACTAGATTACTGTGAATGGATTATGAATGGAAACATTTGCATGTGAAAGCAGCAGGAAAAACATTAGAGGAAAGGTCAAAAGAGCCTTGTGTTGACCCCTAACTAGGGAGATGACTAGCAGCAACAAAACTGGTACGCACCAAGGGGCATGCTGTCTGTATCACATGCAAATACCGTCACTCCAACACGGCCAAGACACATATGATTTATGAGCAGAAGACCTTCAGTGTCAGGGCTCTGAGGACACCAATAAGCCTTAATAGACCTGATCAGCCTCACCTGATACCTCCTCCCCACAGCATGGGCTCAGGAACTCTATTTAAGCTGAGCCCTGGGCCTTTGCTCCTTGCCTGAGCTGTGTTGGAGGACTGCTGGTCTTCAGCTCAGCTACAGCTGTGCCTATATCTAACTATGGAGACCCTTGATCCAGCCTTCAATCTATAGACTGGCTTAACCCTGAACCTGTATCATTGCCACGATGTTGTCTTATGTTCTGGACTCTTGGCTGGACTCTGGATGCTATCTCCAGGCCTGGCCTGCTTACCTTGCTCAGGTACTGCAGGCCTGGGCCCTGGCTGGTGAGGGCTATGAACTGCTGGCTGTAGGATCCCCCTTGGCTCCTGGGTGCCTGTCCCCTAGGGATCAACCTTGCTCTTGCTGCTTCCTGATATGCAGTCTGGCAGGAGAAGAATTGCAACAAGTTTGCAGCATGCTGTATTGTACTCTTTCTCTTCCTTTTAGACCAACATGAAGACAAATTATAGCCCTGATCATGTTCCCATTTTTGTCAGGATAGGCCTGACAAAAGAGGAAACCAAAAATGATTGATAGGCAGCAACTTTACTGAATGCCTAAGGATGCTGAAGGGAGCAAGGTTCCAAGGCAATTAACTGCTCTTGCTAGAATTACTGCTGACTCCTGGGGTATCTGTCCAAAAAGTAACTAAAACTCCTGTCATAGTCAGTCAAGAGGAGCCCAAAAGATGTAAAGAAGACTCAATAGCTGTTTTGTGTCCTTCAGGTGACATGCAGGTGATCCTGGTGAGTCCAATCTGATACATACATCTTTGGTGTTTGAAGTATGAGAGAATGAGTAGAAATGAAATAACTTTCAAAGTAAAAGCACCTTCCCCTTCCATAATGTGTCTCAGTGAGTTTAGTTAGATTTATTTCCTGTGTTAATAGCTTACAACAGTTAGATAATAATTTGACAAATCATTTCAGTTCCTGGACATTTCCATAAATTAAGAATAAGGTGGCAATGTGTACCATAATTAATAAAGCAATTAATTCTTGAACATCTACGGCTAGGTGAGCTCTCTTAGACTGGCTTGCACTGACTCTCAATTATAGAATCATAGAATCATAGAATCATTTTGGTTGGAAAGGACCTTTAAGATCATCAAGCCCAACCACTAACCCAGCACTGCCAAGACCACCACTAAACCATGTCCCCAAGCATGACATCTACACAGCTTTTAAATTCCTCCAGGAACAGTGACTTCACCACTTCCATGGGCAGCCTGTTCCAGTGCTTCACAACCCTTTCCATGAAGACATTTTTCCTGATATCCAATCTAAACCTCCCCTGGCACAACTTGAGGCCATTTCCTCTTGTCCTATCACTTGTTACCTGGGAGAAGAGACTGACCCCCACCTCGCTACACCCTCCTTTCAGGCAGTTGTAGAGAGTGAGAAGGTCTCCCCTCAGCTTCCTTTTCTCCAGACTAAACACCCCCAGTTCCCTCAGCTGCTCCTCATCAGACTTGTGCTCCAGACCCTTCAGCAGGAAACTACTGATAGTTAAAGGGTATGGCATGTGCCTTATGTCTGATGCAAGAAGGTTTCTTTGCCCAACAGTCACTAACTGTTCCTGCTTTCTGTTTCCGCTTTCCATGCTAGCAAGCATAGTATTTCTCTTGGGACACAGTATCTCATGTTGTTAGCCAGTGTAGATTGTGTCTGACTGGTGGACTCTGTTGCTACTTGAAACTGCACTTGATGCATGTCAGTAAGAAAGCAGACCTTGTGTCCTGATTTTGTCCCTTCAAAGGATGACTGTAAGGTATTAATACACTAATCTCCTGATCTGAGTGATGGTGGGCCCAAATCACAGACAATGGACAGGTAAGGGGAAGATAGTCTGTACAGTCCCCCTTCAAAATTGGAAGTGAGGTGGTATTTGTGTAGGAGACTACAAGCAATGCTGGGGTAGAGCGAATTCTATAGTGGGTGAAGTAAAAACAATGTTTCCTGTTCTTTCTCTCCAGCAATTTCAGAAATGGTCTTACATAAAGAGATAAAGTAGGCAGAACTATGTCAGCGAGCGTATAAGAACCTCATTAGTTCATATGGGGAGGAAATGCAGAGAAGTGTGACGATATGGAATTTGAGGTGGAAGATAGGTGTTGAAGGCAGGCTGTGTTGTGTGTATTTCCCTCATTAGTGAAGAAGCTGGTTTGAATGACTAGTCACTGTATTACTGAGGAGTCTGTCAACTCTCTAGTAACACAGTTACTGGCTATCTGCATCACAAAAAACGCTCATCTGCAAATTGTAAACCAAATAAGCCTTTAAGAGGTTGATAGGTGTTGATAAATGGCAGGAGGCCCCTGGAAGATGAAAGGCAGTGAAGCAAGATATGTTAGCTAAAATGGTGGTTCTGCACAAGATGGGCAAGATCTAGGTTGGAGGCAGCTTTGGATACCTGGAGGCAGAAGCTCAGAATCAGGAAGGATGAGTATAAGCAGTTTGCTAGCTAGCAAGTATCTGAGATGCTTTACCAGAGGCCTAAGGGTTTAAGGTAAGGGCTTGAAGTTTGATAAGCTGCTGCATAGGACTGGCTAGAAGATTTCACTTAAGAAACTCACTCAATATGCCGGCAAGAATTTGCAATCAGATTGAGTAAATAACATTTGTTTTGCAATCTCAGTATGAAGCCACTGGGACTCAAGTCTCTGCAGGTTTTTACATCTTGTGTAGAAGTCTGCAGTTTGAAAGTTGTGGTTGTTTAGTATTGTCACCGAAATCAGGAATAAAACCTCTTAACACCAATGTAGCATTAAGAAGCAGGCACACTTTTATTGCAGCGCTGGGCGGCACGGGGGTTAGACCCTCCAAAACCATGCGCGCCCCCCTTGATAATTCACCTTGTATTTATGTAGTAAAATGTTACATATTCATCATGATTCCAAGGACGCCTATTGTCCTGGTTTGGCTCAAACCAGGCCAAATAGCCTTAGAGAACCCAAGGTCACTGCTTACGAGTAAAGAGCCGAAGGGGGTTGTACCTGCAGGGAGGAGTGGACGGGGCAGGTGACCCAGGATTGACCAGCAAGGTATTCCATCCCATACATGTCATTCTCACTTTCCTGTTTATCACTAACCCACTGCCTCCTGGAGGTGGGGCCCAGGAGGGAGGGGCCCTCCTGTCTCCCACTGATTGGTACCAGCTTTGCCAAATCTCCAGTTAAAAGCCTGCAGGTGTGATGGCAGGGGAGCTACTGCATTTTGCTCTCTGTCTGTGCTGGGGGGAGGTACTGCCTTTTCCCCTCTGCCTGTACTGGGGGGAGCAACTCTGCCTGAGGAGGGTTTCCAAGCTCTTGATCTTGGTTTTGTACATATTTGTATATATTTGGTTATTTCTATTATTATTGTTATTATATTCTTTTTCATTATTCTAGTTTATTAAAACTGTTTTAACTTTCCAACCCATAAGTCTCTCTCCCTTTTCCCTTTCCCTTTCCCTTGCGGGGGGGGGGGGGGGGGGAGAGGGTTAACAGAGAGCATCTGCCACCTGGTTAATAGCTGGCCCAGCTTTAAACCGTGACAGATTTATTGGCGCCCAACGTGGGGCTCGAGAGAAGCTCCAACAGGTTACTCTGATAAGTTGAATCCTGGCTCTGGTGTGAGGAGACCCGGAGAGCTCAGCTGAGAGAATATCAGATTTCTTCCTTTGAGATTTACGAGGGGTTGGAAAGTTAAAACAGATAGTGAAGATGGTGATGTCATTTTTGAATG
Organism: Nyctibius grandis; assembly: GCF_013368605.1. Lineage (NCBI taxonomy): Eukaryota > Metazoa > Chordata > Aves > Nyctibiiformes > Nyctibiidae > Nyctibius > Nyctibius grandis. The sequence continues at coordinate 70,690,039 of NC_090662.1, read as the reverse complement.
CTGTGTTATCTCATCTTTTTATGGAGTTTCTTTCACAATTGAGTATTGCAATGATGCCTTACCTGCCGTGGGCACTGTGTTATTGCTTGCTTCTTATGAATGTTTACATGCAGTTTAGCAGTGGGCGCTGGTCGAAATGTATTGTTTTGGTATGGGGTTTGATACTGATTTATGCTGTGATAAACTGGGCAGTTAATATTCCGATCTCTTATCTCTATGACACAATGATGGGCAGCTTTAATCGCGAATCAGTAGCAGCGACTTCATCTGCACGCTCCAGGCGTCCTTTAGCTGATTCTGTTAATGATTACACTTCCAGTTTTACTTCAGGAAATAGTACCTTCTCCTTTTCTGCCAAGCTGATTCCACTAGATTTTGCGAAATTAGGATGGTGCTGTCTAGGTGGCATGTTTTTATTTTTGGTTGTCCTGAATGTGTTTCTGATGTGGGATAAGATTAAATATCGGTGCAGGGACAGTTGTAGGTGTTATGCAGCCACCTCAGATCCTACAGTGTGTACTGCTGCTACAGCCACTAAACCCACTGAAACCTCGGCAGCCTGTACCACAGCTGCTACACCCCCCAAGATGGCCACTGCAGCTACTCAGACTCTCAGCACTCCCAAGACAGCCACTGCATCTACTCAGACTCCAGCATCTATCGAATCTCTACCAATTGCTCCTGTAACCAGGAAGAAATACCAAAAGAAATCAGCTCGTGAAGTGAAGGATGATGACTCGGAGCCCTCTAAGGCAGAGCCATCATATGACCCAGGTGAGGGCCCTTCTCAGGCAGAGTTAGGGCCTGACACAGATGGGGGTTTCCTCGATCGTCCTTTTAAAGCAGACCCATCACAGAAGAAAGGCCCTTCTAAAGCAGAACTATCACAAGAGGACTCGGACGTAGAGATAACCTACCACTCCTTATCCCTGAAGGACCTGAGAAATATAAGGAAAGACTTCAGCCGTTATGACAGTGAACCTATTATTACCTGGTTGCTCCGATGCTGGGATAATGGGGCAGACAGCATGCAACTGGATGGCAGAGAAGCCAGACAGTTGGGATCCCTGTCCAGAGATGGTGGTATTGATAAGGCGCTTGCAAGAAAGTCAAACACTGTCAGTCTCTGGAGGTGACTCTTGTCAGCTGTAAAGAGCAGGTATCCCTATAAAGATGATGTTATGAGTCACCTAAGCAAATGGACCACTATAGAAAAAGGTATTAACTACCTTAGAGAACTGGCTGTGCAAGAGATCATTTATAGACACCCACGGAACATTGTAGATCCTGTAGATCCTGATGAAGTGGAATGCAACCGATCCATGTTCCGGAAGGTTGTGAAGAATGCTCCACCGACATATACCCATACATTGTCAATATTAGTATGGGGAGAAGATGATATGGCACGTTCTACTGTGGGCGAAATGGCTAACTGTATGCGACAGTATGAAGATAGTATTTCTTCCCCACTGCAGGCACGCATCTCGGCTGTGGAAAAACTGACTAAGGAGAACAAGGACTCATTTAAACAACTGTCAGACAAACTGTCCATGATAGAGAATAAACTTGACTCTCTACCTACACAGGCGCGCGTTGCAGCCGTTAAGAGAAAACGTTCTCCTACAGGACCAGCTCAAAGGAAACAGAACACATCACGAGGTATCCTGTGGTTTGCCCTGCGTGGTTATGGGGAGGACATGAACAGATGGCATGGACAACCTACCAGTACCCTACAGGCACGAGTACGTGAGTTGCAAGCTAACAGAAATACCAGAGAGAATTTTTCTAGGAGGATGGCTGCTCCAGTTACCAGTGAGCAGGACCCCAGTCAGGGGAGATGGGCCTCAAATCACTTTTTCCCAAGTGTGAATAGGAGAAATGAAGGTCCAGTCCCTGTGAGCAGCATGAATCCATTTCTTAATTAGGGGGGCCCTGCCTCCAGCCAGGTGGAGGAGAGGAACATCGAAACAACCAACAAGCGGATCAAGCTGCTAAAGTGTTCCAAATAGATTTGGACTGGGAACACAAAGGTGAACTATTTTTAGCTCGGTGGGCTCATGACACTTCAGGTCATCAAGGGAGAGATGCAACATACAGATGGGCTCGTGACCGAGGGGTGGACTTAACCATGGACTCTATTGCACAGGTTATCCATGATTGTGAAACATGCGCCGCAATTAAGCAAGCCAAACGGTTAAAACCTTTGTGGTATGGGGGACGGTGGTTGAAATATAAATATGGGGAGGCCTGGCAAATTGACTACATCACACTCCCTCAAACCCGCCAGGGTAAACGCTATGTGCTTACCATGGTGGAGGCGACCACCGGATGGTTGGAAACATACTCTGTGCCCCATGCCACTGCCCGGAACACTATTCTGGGCCTCGAAAAGCAAATCTTGTGGCGACATGGCACGCCAGAGAGAATTGAGTCGGACAATGGGACTCATTTCAAAAACAGTCTCACAGACAACTGGGCCAAAGAGCATGGCATTGAATGGGTATATCACATCCCCTATCATGCACCAGCCTCTGGGAAAATTGAACGGTATAATGGGCTGTTAAAAACTACCCTGAAAGCAATGGGGGGTGGAACCTTTAAAAACTGGGATAAACATCTGGCACAAGCTACCTGGTTAGTTAACACCAGGGGATCTATCAATCGAGCTGGCCCTGCTCAGTCAGACCTTCTACATACAGTAGAAGGAGATAAAGTCCCGGTGGTGCATGAAAGGAATCTATTGGGAAAAACTGTCTGGATTCTTCCTGTAACGGGCAAAGGTAAACCCATTCGTGGGATTGCTTTTGCTCAGGGACCTGGATGTACTTGGTGGGTGATGTTGCAAGATGGTGAAGTCCGATGTGTCCCTGAAGGTGATCTGATTCTGGGTGAGACTACTTAAGTCTGAACTGCATGTTGTTGCTGCATAAGTGTCTTTCAGGTTAAGACAGTGGTGATGAGACCGGAGCTAGCTTCATCAAGTGGCGTCCAGTAACCTCCTCGAGTCTGACATCTTTAACCTGCAACCCGTGGGCACGAACCATGACGAAAGAGAGACTGCTAGCCAGAGAGACTGCTGAGAGACTGCTAGCCAGATGGAAACCCACAATCTTGAACCAAATGAACTTGATGGACTTTTCGCATAAAGATGAATCATAGACTAGTGATATGTATATATATATTTGAAAATGAAAAGGTACTGGTGATCTGAGTATGACATGAATGGTATGGAATAAGGGGTGGAATGTCCTGGTTTGGCTCAAACCAGGCCAAATAGCCTTAGAGAACCCAAGGTCACTGCTTACGAGTAAAGAGCCGAAGGGGGTTGTACCTGCAGGGAGGAGTGGACGGGGCAGGTGACCCAGGATTGACCAGCAAGGTATTCCATCCCATACATGTCATTCTCACTTTCCTGTTTATCACTAACCCACTGCCTCCTGGAGGTGGGGCCCAGGAGGGAGGGGCCCTCCTGTCTCCCACTGATTGGTACCAGCTTTGCCAAATCTCCAGTTAAAAGCCTGCAGGTGTGATGGCAGGGGAGCTACTGCATTTTGCTCTCTGTCTGTGCTGGGGGGAGGTACTGCCTTTTCCCCTCTGCCTGTACTGGGGGGAGCAACTCTGCCTGAGGAGGGTTTCCAAGCTCTTGATCTTGGTTTTGTACATATTTGTATATATTTGGTTATTTCTATTATTATTGTTATTATATTCTTTTTCATTATTCTAGTTTATTAAAACTGTTTTAACTTTCCAACCCATAAGTCTCTCTCCCTTTTCCCTTTCCCTTTCCCTTGCGGGGGGGGGGGGGGGGGGAGAGGGTTAACAGAGAGCATCTGCCACCTGGTTAATAGCTGGCCCAGCTTTAAACCGTGACACCTATACATATTCATAACTTTTCCCCGAAAAGGCAGTCTTTATTATAATGAGTTCCGAGAAATCATTTCCATAGCCTCTGCCTTTAACTCCTCCTGGTCGTACACGCGCAGTTTCTTCTGGTGGTCGTGGGCCGGGGTCTCAGGGATGAAGGCCATGTGTCTTCCTCGCTGTGCACTTTTCACCTTTCCTTCTTGCGCAGGCGTAGTAGTACTTTGGCTTTCAATCAAGCCTCAAGACCAGTTCTGGCTGGTACAACCTTAATGTTCTGCAACTTGTTCTATTGAGATATGCTTAGGCAGTTAATTTACGCATCAGGTTGATAAGATAAAGAATTTAAAGAATTTCTCAACCCCCAGGACAGCTCACAGGCAAATCAAATAGCAAGTAAAAAAAGGAAAAAGGCAGAATACAGCATCCCTTCCCCATTATACCTATCCTACTAAACCTATTATTTTGTGATTAAACTGAATTCCATTTTGAATATTTGTAACAGTATCGTGAATTTTAGGCAATGTGTGCCTCTAAGCTTCCCTTAGACTAAGGGTACAGTCAGTGCTTGCTTTGCAAGTTTACTTGATTAAAGCAGCTTTATGTACAAGGATTTATGCCAACATCATTGACTACTGCAGAGCAGATGATAAGAAACCAAACACTAATGACTTGCTTAATCCTGGATTGTTTACAGTGTTAAGAGTTCAGGTATGAAGTTAGGGCAGGAATAGTTCGGGAAGCCAAAGAGCTGAGGCTGGCCTGGAGAAGGTGCTGAGATGAGATCAGCAGCACAGTAGAGAAGTGTGGCACTGATTTGGATTTTGGGCAGGGCTGAAGCAGAGTGGGTGAAGGCTTTGCTGGGGCAGAAGCTGATCAGCCATCCTGAGGCAGCGAGTGGTGTCACTGTGGCAAAATGTTTTCAAAGGAGATGGAGCTGAGGCTCCTGCTGTAGCTTTCCCTCTTGTTTCATTTTCACTCATTTTCCCAGTGCTACTTGGGAGATGTGCTGCACTTAGACTCCCTTCTGTAGTTTTGTGCTCACCCCAATGGTCCTGCACACATGCTCTGTTTTACATAATCTCCTTATAACGGTCCAATCAACGTTTATCACCCTTGTGCATCTTCTTTAACAGACATTTCCCAGCTGTTCTTGTTTCCTGTTATTTTACAGGTGTTTGATCTCTCATGCTGTAGCCCTCACTTAAAATGCTCTGCCTCCTTTGAACCCCTATGTTAGGTTCATTCGCAAAAAATAGCAAGAAGTGTTCATTCAGTTGCTTTGTCTAGGTAGGAATAAGTAATTACCTTAATTTCCATGAGAAGCCACTAATTCACAAGCCCATTGATTGCTTCGGGTCTGGTATGTGACAATATCTCTGAAATGATGTTATGTAAGATGACAACTGTCATTATCTCGGGAGTAGTCTGCATTGTAGATGTTTAGATTTTATTTGAACCTGCCTGTTGATCTGTACAACCACTCAAATCTTGTGAATTATAACAAGGCGGGGTGGAAATAAGGCTTTACCATGGTGAATAACAATGTCATTGTCTGTAATGTAAAAGGAGAACAAATTAGAAGCAAAATGGTGTAAATGGGACAGAGGTGAGAAGGCGTGACATGGAAAGATGAATATCTATGAACATTAGAATATTTGTGGTGTCCAGTGAGGGCTTGGAGCTGGTTGACATCTATCTCCTTCCCTCTGTGGGGCGATGGGAATGCTGGGGCTGCAGTGCCTGTCACCAGGAGAGCGTGAGGGGGGTAGCTCCCCAAGACACTCCGTGGCTGCAGGAAGTGACTTATGTCATGTGCTCTCAGTGTTGAGCAATAAACAGAGTTTTGTGTGCTAAATTGTGGTCTAGGCTTGCCTAGTGGCTTCCTAATTCTTCCCGTGGAGTCACAATATGTAAGTGCTTGTGGTTGTTTTATGAAGCGTTTTAACTTAAGCTGAACAAGATATCCCTGCTGCTCAGGTGTTTGTGAATGACAAGAGGTAGCAGTTAAGAAACTATTTGTGAGGTAAATACAGATCTTCTGGGTGGTTTGCCAGTCTCAGACACAAGCAAGGGAATGCTGCTCACATTGTATGCAAAATAAACATCTCATTCCTATTGCTAGGAACTCTGCAAGCAAAAATTAAAGATGATTGAGTAGTTTGCACACTACAAAGGCTCTCAAATGAGTTAAAACTTGAAGGGCATACCATATAGATATTTGAAGGAAATGGAGAGTAATTGGAGCAGTGCAGGTCTCTTAAGAGATGTAATTGTAGAGCTGTTATAGAAATTTTCACATAATTGATGTAAAAGTTCTCATGAGTTAGGGAGACAAGGATCAATAGGGGTGAAATAGAATGAAGAATAGAATAATTAATATGTCTATCTGAATAAACACAGGTGGGTTTCATTCCCCATGAATAATATACTCAGAGCCCCTTTGTATAACCCTGACCCATGACTGAACAAATCATCAGTCATAGGTTAATGAGTAGCTACTAGGTGTAGACCCAGAAATATTAAATTACTGATGATTTTAGTAAAGGGGATGTATGGTTAACCTTTTCTTTACTCTGAAATAATATAGAACACTTATAAATAAAAATTAATATAGATAAGGTTTTAAATATAATTCTAGTTGTTTTAAGGTTGATGTTTGGGAGACACTGGCGGCGGGAGCCGGACTCTGGTCAACCTGGATCAAGACGGGACGCTGATCACAGCAGGAACATTAAGGACACTGATCACAGAAAGAACATTAAGGATGGGGTGTCGCCCTGAGCCTAAGTGGAACCTGATGGGGGGATTCAGCTGACTGATGAAGAATAATGGACTTCTGTGGACATCTAACAATTGAAGAAAGAGGAATTGAAATAGCTAGTAGAATTTTAACAGAAGCTTATGAAAAGTTTAAGATGTAATTGCTTGTTAGTTTTCTATATAAACTGGTAGCGAATTTGAGTCAGGTACCATTCACTGTGGTGGTGGTCCAACTCTGAGTTGTTTTAATAAAACCAGCAAACGTAGAGACCTGGACTCTGCCAATTTTCTTTAATAGAGCAACATGGAAAAGTATGTCTAAGAACAATTTGAGGACCTGATACTGATCAAAATAACTCACCTGCAACCAAAGTCTTTGTAACAAATAATTTCTTTATTCTACTCTTTGTGCTTAATTTGGAAACTGTCAAAGGTGACAAAGCTTGAAAATTCCTGAAAATAAAGTTCTGTTATTTAATTAAACTTGAAATTAACACAAACCAAACTTTCACCAAACACCCTGGAGTTTACAAGTGATTGCAGGGTAACTGCTGGCAAATTTTGTTGGCTGACCAAGCCAGGGATACTGGATGCGCATGTGAAGGAGAGAAACATCACTTCAATTTCACTGCTTCTCTGAGGACGGCATCCATCAGGAGTTGCTGCACTTGTCTCCATTCCCCTGTTCCCTGCTTTGCCACAGGAGCATTTCTTTAGCTTAATCTTAACCCTCTGAGGCTGCCAGCCTGGCTATCATGTCCTTGTCCTCCTCTTCAAAATCTGATTAGCCCACATATGTTATGTAGTTAAAAGAAATTGCATAAGTATCAATCATACATCTAGAGTGATTTGTTTCTATTAAGTTGGCACAAAACCTGTAACGCTTGCTGCTGAGGAAATAACATACCAGCAAGACAGGGAAAGATGGATGAACCTGCCTGTTCATGCCATACAGAAGTAGGTATTCTGTGCCACACATTAATATGAACATTTTTAAGCATTGACTAGTTCCTGGGATATTCTGTTTAAAGCAAAAGAAAAGCTGACAGAAACAGCTTCCATGGGATGCTTCATTAATGGTTGCTGTAGAAAAAGCAGTTGGGACATACATGACTATTGACAAGCATGTCCTACAGCAGGTAGGAAACAAGACTTTGTCATGGGAAGAAATCACAGATGCTGGAGATCTGAGGATGAAGGTCAGAGAAGAGAGCCTTTTGGCTACTTAGACATCTGTGAGATCTGTAAGAACTAGTCTAATCTATTTTAGCTTAAATCACGAGAAACTTCATGTTAACTACATAGTTACACATTAGTGAAACTGTTATGAGAAGAATTTGTTTCAAGTGTCTTCCTCTTTGGTGTGGGAAAAAAAAAAAAACAAATGAAAAATTTAAGAACTAAAGGTAGCTTGCCAAAAACTAACCACAAAAAACAGAATGGAAAAAGGCTACTTATACTTTAGAGTAGATTCAGCCAAGCTCATTTTAGAAAAGTCTAGTCTTATGACTCAGAACCACCCTCAGACTTTGCTTTACCTGCTGCACAAGTTTTGTCTTGTGCAAAGCCATATTACCTGTTACAATGCTTTGTGTCTAAAAATTAGCAGAAATACTGATTTTTACTTGTATTCTTAAGTTACAAGAGCATAAATATAGTATACTTGGATATTCTCTGGTTTACTCTGCAGCAATAGGAGAATGTGATGGAGACATTTGACTCCTGCTGTACTTTGGTTCCGGCTGACCAAGAAGCAACAGGCCTCGTGCCCTTGGGGTGAACTTGTGAGCTGGAAAGCCCCTGGCTCACGTACAAGGGAGTGAAGGTGTTTTGAAAAATATTTTGAAAGGTGGTTTTAAAACCCAAAGGTGCAAGATAACCAAAAGTACAGAACAAGATATCAGAGCTAAAACAAGATATCTGTCTTGTCTATACAATTGACTAGCAGCCAACTACTTCACTCTATAAACATGGACAGCCTGTGGAAAGCTTTGAGCTCTCCTTGTTGAAGTAGCAGTCTACATGGCAGTGAACTCCACTTGAGCAGATGCCTCTCAAGGTTACTCCTTGAGACTGAGAGATCCGTTACCCATGACAGATCCATGTAAAGTGACTGATAGCATGCTTAATTAATACTATGAAGCATTACTAATCTATGTAGCTACTCGGGTATTATAAACATTGTATGGATAATTCCATTAGACATGAACCATTGACCAAGTCTGAGACTAAGATTGAATCCAGCCGCACTTAGGCTCCAAAAGGGAGTTTAGAAAGCAAGAGGGTCCACTCTGAACCTTGTGCCTCAACAGGAGGGTCCTCTTTACCCTTCACACCTCCAGTCCCTATATCAGCTGTTGTAATGCAATTTTCCTTTGTATGTTTCTTCCATGCAGTAATTAATAAGGTGAATCTTCACACTGAACTTTGTAGAATTCCATCAAACTTTGTCAAATCATTGTTTTACCTCAATAAAACATATTGCTGCTTCTGAGTGAGATGCATCCCTCTTCCATGACAGAATCTTCAACTGTTCAACTTAATTTTGGAAAGTGGACCTGATTTGCTAGCCAGTCAATTTCTAAATGGATGTACATTACACTTACTGTGAGCACAACAAAAGTAGTAGGTGAAGCTAGACATTCTATTCACCCATTAAAATAAAATTCTCCTTTGCTGAAAAAAGTTTTGCAAGATTAATCAATAGAACTGTAATCACTGAATCGCAGAGCAGAGTTTACTGGGTGTTTTAATTAGTCCTTTTCTTCTAAGTATCTTAATTGCCTTTTAACAGTTATTACATATAGTAACAATGGCTAAAAACGGGGAGTCGCTTTTCAGTCATGTTCAGCAGGGCCTGGGTCACCTTGAATCAAACATCTGACACCTGGTAATGTGGGGAAGAACTATCAGTTTTATTGGTTGTGTCTGAACTTTATCGTATGATTACACTTAAGTGATTTAGTGCCAAGAATCCATCTCCTGACATATTGAGTTCACTGTAAGATCAGGGATAGACTTTTCTGGGCTCAGCTTCTTTCTCTGGCTGAGAAAGACTTTATTTGATCACACTGTTAGGTGCTAGAAAGAAAGGTTGTACAATGAGCATCCCTATTAATTGTTTTTCAGTGTGGTTTGAAGCAGGTATTAATGAAACTACACAGATATAGCTTAAAAATGACCCACCCCCCATTTCTAGATGCAGTACCCAGAAATGTGTCTGCTGCTTTTGGTTTCTCATTCAGTGCTGCTGGCCAGCATCACATGTGCCCCAAGAACTTTGTACTTTTGCTTGACCACAGAAACATTGCAGAATACACAGATAGACAGGGCCTATATACGTCACAGTGTCTGTTCTCCCTGTCTTGCTGCTTGTTTGCTAACATCTAAAATTAGGTTTTAGGAAGGGAGCTACAGTGTGCATCAGCGCACTGAATCCACGATTTTCCAGTTGATGTGAACATGGGGTAAATATATGTATAAGCAGAACAGAGATCACCAGTTGGAACAGAATGAAAATGTAACTACTGCAAAACCATTTGCCGGCTGTGTAATGGGTAGGTCTTTCTCTTTATGCTGAATATCAGGAAGTAGTCAGCTCTGTGTTTCTGATGCCTTCTGCTGATACAGATTAAACTGTTATAACTGACAAGTCATAGCACCAGGAGTCATCGCTACTAACAGATGGTACCTGCTATATAAAAATAGCCATGAAAAGTAAATGAAAATATCACCTTTTTCATATCAGTAGAGCTGTCTGATTGAATATAGAGGGATGTGAGGTACAGGCTGATTGTCCTTCCATCATTCAAAAGCAAGAGCTCACGTGGACTGAGTATAAACTTTCAGAATACCTTTTATTTACCCTGTTTCCTTCTGGCCTTGGCTTGTGGATGTGTTGTCGTATGTTCATAAGACAGAAATACTAACTGAACCTCAGCATGGGGATACTGACGAGTCCCCCAAAACCTGCTCAGTTCAGGTGTCTTCCATGCTCAGAGCCCTGGTGATATCGTGGCAGATGCTCCTGCTGCAGTTCGACTGTGCCCCCCAGAGAGGCCCCCAGATGCCAAGGGTGGGCAGAGGCCTTGCTGACCAAGGATGACATATTAAACCTCTGCTTTTAAAAAACGAATGAAAGGGCTAGGACAACCTTTTTTCACCTTTTTACATTTGGCTATTTTCCTTGCAGTATTTGTTAACTGGTGCTGCCAGCTGGGTATTAGACTCCTGCAGTGGTGGTAGTAGGACTCCTGATTCATCCTTACAGTGATTATTTCTGCATTTGTAAATGAAAAGGGAGGAAAATGGCTTATACTTCCAAACACTGCTAAAATCTTGCTAACCTTTCAGGACAGGTTGACACATAGACTTACCACTTACACTTATATATTGTGAACTTCTACATTGTTGCTTTGCTGATATTAAACCTTGACTTCTGGATGGGTATGGAGCTCTTGGTATAGAGCACTAAACTTCACTTATAACCAGTTTTCCTACTATGATCTCATCATGGGTCTACGTATAGAAACTTAGCACTAGTCATGTAATAACCGTACATTTGAATACAGAAATTAGCACATAGGAAGCAGGACACTAACAATTATGAGAAGAAGATGTCCCTAACAGAGTGACAGAAGCGTCCATCAAAATGCTTCCTCTCTCACTGAAAAGAGGAGCATTTGGCCAATGTCTTGTTCAATTTGGGGGAATCAGTAAATGAGCGTATTAAGCACCAATATAATGCACTGATTACAGCTGTTTGCTGTAATTTGTGGCACCTACCAGGCACACCTCCTTTATTTTCCAACTTCAGGTTGTCTTCTGTCAGAAAGCAGGTCTTTGGGTACATAAACCAGTAGGTCAATAAATTCATTACCTAAATAGAGGCATTCTTCTTTGAGAACATCTATCTTACAAATAAAAAAAATGTGGGCTTTCTTCTAGGGTGTTTTTTTAAAGACTAAGAAGAAAAAAAATAATTAAAAGATAAGGAAATAATGTCCTTTATGTATTTATTCAGAGTATTCAATAAGTATTATCAAGAATTTAGGTGTGAAAGTATTAAGGAAACTACTGCTGTGAAATTAAGGAAACACTATAGTACGAAAAAGCTACTGCAATGAAACATTTCCACATGAACTGATAGAATTTTAGTGGTAATATGGTTTGAACATTTTCTTTACTCTTAATGAGAAATTAAGAACAATATCCTTTTCTTTCCAGATGTCTCCACCTCACAGTTAATCTCTCAAAAGGATAGAAACATACTTGTGGACAGAGTGAAAAACAAACTCAAAACTCATGCATATTGTTAAAACAATACACCAGTGCTTTTCACAGCCCTTGTTTCCTGTGTACCTGTACCAATATTTACCACTGAATACCTGATATTTACTGTTATACTGTAAATATTTTTTTTTCTGTTAACCCACTAAATACTCCTACTTTGAGCCTTCTGCTTCACATGGCTGTAAGATAGCTTCCCAGTCACTATAGTGAAGCGAACAGGGTGGACATTAGAGGATTAGTCCTGTATTGCTTGGCAGCAAGCCTGGTTTTAATAGCCTAATGTAGACTAGGCAAGCTAATGTCCTAGCTATCCGTACTTGTAATGCTTATATTCTCCTATAAAACATGTTTTTAATTCCTCTCCTTAATAGCCTTCTTCAAAGATCTCAAATACACATTTGAGAAAGCTTATTTCTTTTACTGCCCTATAACAGGATTCCAAGAACGGTGGTCAAATCTAGCCTCTTAGTGGCATAAACAGGATCAAACATGTGCCTCTGCAGCAACCCTAGTCTCTTCCTTTCTTATGTACAGAAGATTATTGAGACCTTTTCCAGGTTCAGTTCCCCACATGTTTACCCCCCCAAAACCCCACTAATAATAGTAAAATTTAACAATCAATTCTTATGTAAAATCCAGTTCCAGATGATTAAACCAGTCTACTGCCTAATCTGTCCTCATGTGCAGTAAATTGTGAGAGATTCTTGGACACCACTTTGCCAAGCCTGCTGTATCCAGAAAAAAAAACAACAACAAACTGAACAAACACCCATTTAGTAAGCATGCTCATCATCTCTTTCTGGAATGGTAAGAGGGATTTAAAAGATCTTCCTTCAGCAGCCACATTTGAAGTGGTGATGAGATTGTTTCTTTTACTTAAATTGCAGCCTGACATTTTCCCTCCATGTGTTGTTCTTCTGAGTGTATCGATCTGCTCTCACAGGCTTCAGCCTGTGCTAGATGCGTTTTGTTGCAGAGCACATGTTCTTAGCTCTGGTTCTCTTGTTGCAAATACTCTGATAAAATAATCCAAGTTTGATCATATAAAAGAGTCAGGTTTGATTAAGAAGTAGAATAATTGCATTGTTAGATTTGAAATAGGTAACCAGAGAAACCTCACCAGGAAGTTACTGGAGTTTTCTATGTTTTGTTTAAGAAACTAAGGAGACCGTCACGGACATCAGTTATGCTGCTTGGAAACCCCCTTACCCTTCCCATCCTGATTTGAATATCAGGGATAGTTTCCAATCAGTAGAGTAGACTGTTTTAGGGTAAGAATATTGATAAGGTCGTATAATTAATGAAACTATCGTTGTGAAGGTTAAATTTAAGAGCGAGCATACTATGCATTTTTATGTAAAAGAACTTATGTAACAATGACTTGATAGAAAAAGTGTATAAAAACTGAAGGATTTTGATGTTTGGTGGACATGTATAGCGGAGCTATTCCCGGTGTCCCCAGCACTGAAATAAAGAAGTGCCTGCTTATCTGCTTTGTGAGGATGAGTTTTCTTCCCACTTGCTAACACTGTTGTCCTTTGGAGTGAGCTGGCAACTGAGAGAGATCAAGGTGATGGAGAAAGAACTATTTAATAACTGATATACAATTGTTAACATTTTACCTTCATCAGGTAAGTTAAGAAAAATACAGAATGTACTAGACCTGATGAAGTCATAAAAGACTACTTGGTTAATTGTTTACTTATTTTTTACTGGATGTTATGCACACAGCCTTTTTCTGACTGTTCTGGGGCTAAGTTCTTCAGTTTGAGTGAGATATTGTCTCAGATATGAGCTGATCTCCAGGAGCTCATATCTGAGGAGCGTTGTGTAAAATGCTCTAGTTCAATTAGTTCATCAATTAAAATTATAATATATAGTGAAACAAATGGCCATGTATCAGCCTCTTAAGAGACTGGTAGCAAAAGCTGTCGGATGTAGCATGAATGCTGTGAGGAGGATGTTCAACACCATGGCAAATTATATCCAGTTTGCGAGTAAACCTGCTGAACTGGAAGGAATGAGGATGATATCAATTACCTAGTGCTTATTGCTGAGTTAAAAGTTACCATGGCTTTTGCAGTGAACTAATTTGGAAAACAATAAACAATTGCCGAGTTAAGGCCAAAAAAAATGTAAACTGATTTCTGCAACTGCAAGTCCGGAACACAGACATAACATTTCTTTGTGCAGGTGGTCAATTCAGCAAAGCAAGCAGGGATTTAAGTATCCTTAGCTGAACTACCTTCATTATAATACTACAAATCATGCCTACACGTCAAAAAGACCCTTGCCCAGGTGAAGACTCTTCCCCTGAGCATGCATAGATCGTATAGGAATGACTAAGTAATTAAGTTAATTGTAATCAGATATATTAACCAATGAAAAGTATGTTATGCAAATAGAAGGATGATTTCATGTAATTCTTTGTGTATAAAAAAGGTGCTGGGATTTGCAGTAGGTGTGTTTGGTTTGTGGATGATTCCACCGAGCACCCTGCGCAGAATAAATACAATATCTCTCCTGAGCGTGTGAGATGATTAGCTCATTGCATGCCAGGCATGAATCCACTTTTCAGACAACAAGGAGGTGAAGAGCCTCAAGACCACCATATTTTACTGTTCCTGTTGCATTGAATTCCTTGCTAATATAGACAAAACCTGAATCAACACCACTTAATCTCTTTTAGATCCTTTCAGCCTGTTTTTAAAACTTTCCAAAAGAAAACAAGAATATTTTGATCCCATTTGAGAAGAGCTATTAGAGATCTATTAATAGCAGTTTGTTGCTTTGAATGCAGAGATTTTACTGTCAATTCACACGATTTTCATAACTCACTGTTTTCATTCAAAAATGTAAAATAAAAAATTTTATTAATCTCACTAGAGCATTGCTCAGCAGCACCTCTGTCAGCACGTGTCTCTCAGCAGTTAGCCTCTGAATTAGACTTGCAGAGAATTTGGCACCTCTAGCTGGCCCAGCACATAGCAGTGAGCTGAACTTCCACTCCTGCCTTGCTTCTGATGCGTTTCTGTGTGTCCCTGCCTTCTGGGCTTCCTGGCCCTGATGCAGCGTGGAGCTTTATCCACCGCCAGAAACAAGCTGTCCAGTTGAAAGTGAGGTGGAGATCACCCTCTGTCAAATTCATTATGGACTCATCGTTCTTGCCACCTCTGAATTTTCCAGTTCTAGAAAAGCTGGGAAGATGTGGCTGATGGTTAGAAAAAGAAAGTAAGAGATCTTGGGAGACACAATCCACAAGGCTATACAGGCTTGTTGTGAAAAACAGGCCTTGAGGGAAGTGCTAATAAACTATTTTGCTCAGGATGATTGCAGGAAATTATACCCTGCTTGTGTCAGAATAGATACATTTCAGAATACATTCTCTATTTGCTATGTTGTGGGTAGGCTTTGTGTTTGGTTTGTTTGTTTTCCTGAATAACATTCTCCTTTCAGCTTCTGGGAACCTGATTGCCAGACATTTATTACCTAGCTTACAAAAAGAGCTGCAAATGGCTGGCAAATCCAAATGTTCCTTCTCCTTCCCCACCCTCTGAACATAGTTATCTGACCTTTCTTATTTAAGTCCACCAAACAGAACTGTTAAGGCCAAGCAAAACTAAACCCTCCAAAAACCTGTAAAACCTTATAGTCACTTTCTTCTACACATCTTCCAGACGTCTTCCAGCCTGGTCATCCAGCCTTCTCCTTCAGAAGTAATGAAAAAGAATGAGCTTCACTGATGAAAACTGAACAAACTTGTGTTTAAAAGTTTGTTTGTTTGCTTTTTCCTAACAAGAAATTTGTGCATTGTTGCCTGCTGCTGTATTTCTGTGGTGCACTGAAGCAATATAGATTGTTTGTCTTTGAAGCTGGGGCAAAGACACAGGTAGCCAGAGTGATACTGTTACCGGAAAATAGTAACCAAGAAAACTCTCCAAACCAAATGATAGTTTAGAAAGCCGACATTGGTTTATTGCAGTGCTGGGTGCAGGGGGGATCTCTCCTCCTAGCATGCACACCTAAGAACTAAAGCTTGCTCCTTATATACATAATTCCAAGAAAAGCCCACCCATTCAAAAAAAAAAACTTATGCATAACACGTTATGTAATGCATTACGTAATGTCTTTACGCATGCGTGCTAAATTGGGGAAGGGGTCTTGGGTGGTCTCTGGGGGTCGCTGATGGTCCCAATCCCCCTTTAATCGTGCTTGTGCGCAAGCGTGGTCGAGGCCTTCTTGTTTACAAGTACATGTGTTCTCAAGAAGAAGATATCGTTTTGAACTTATCTCTCCTCTGACACAAGAGTTTATGAATCAAGTTAATTTAGACATCACAAAGTTGTTCTTTACAGTTTTGTTTTGTCTTTTGGCCCTTTTATAATTAGCAGAGACCTTTGTTTTTCTAAGACTAAGCGTAAACAGCATGAATCATTGTATACTAGAACCTTGTTATCAATCCCATAAACAAACTCTATCTACAAAACATGTAGTTTGCTTCAGAACCTATTGTTATTCTCTATTATTCTAGCTAAAAGGAAAATTATTGACAGGAAAGTTAGTTCTGTGTAAAGGTAACACAGAGCAGGCCTTTTAGAGCCTACTCTGAGGCCTACTCTTGCTAAACCGTTGCTAACTCTGAGGCCTACTCTTGCTAAACTGTTGCTGAACTGAACTGTCTGGTATCAATACCAGACAGTTTAGTAAAAGCAAGCCTCAAAGTAGGCCCTAAAAGGCCTGTTTTGTGCAACCTTTAGACAGAATCAACTTTCCTTTCAGCAATTTTCCTTTCAGCTACAATAACAGTACGTTCTGAAGCTAATGGCATGTTTTGAAGACAGGGTCTGCTTCTGGGACTGATAACGCTGAGAGTTATAGTTGTCGCTCATTCTCGCTTGCCCTTAGTCTTAGAGAATCCAAGGTCTCTGTTAAATTCCTCACTAATTACAAAGAAGGGCCAGAGATAAACAAGACTGTGAACAACATCTTTGTAGTGTCTAAATTGACTTGATTCACAGCTCTGATGCCAGGAGAAGAGATAAATCCTGTAAGAACCAGAACAGTATCTTCTCTTGGAATAGGTTTCTTGGAATAGGCGGGCTTTTCTTGGCAATTGTATGAATATTCATTTTTCTATAATGTATATAATAAGTGTGCTTTTGTCCCTGGATGTGCATGCTGGGAGGAGAGATCCCCCATGCATCCAGCGCTGCAATAAACCAATGTCAGCTTTCTAAACTATCATTTGGTTTAGAGAGTTTTCTTGGTTACTATTTTCCGGTAACAAGAGAGTGGAAGGAAGTTCAAGGGGAAGACTGATCAATGACAGCACCAGCAGTGCGTGAGCCCACACAATTTTTTTCAGTCCAAAACTTGACAATAATTGAATGGGATCAACTCATGACATGATATAGGCTCATATCATCCTAAAGAAAAGAGCTAACCACATGTTATGGGAAAACCCAGGCACAAGTCCAGGCCGAGATAGTTACTGAAGTTTATGAAGTGGTATTTGGGTAGGTAATCACAGATTTCCAGAGACGTGCTTGCTTACCTGTCTTCTACAAGGGAAGGCCCCTCCGACTTTAGACAGTAAACAGAGACTGTCCTTTTCAGTGACAGTCCCTTGACCTCCGTAGGGATCTGAGAGAGAAAAATGTGCTGGTGCTCTGTGCACCTGTCCCATTCCTGTATGGTGAATGCATCTGTCCTTAGAGGAGGTGTACCTTGAGATGTTTCTCAAGTGTGCTGCTTGTCTGTGAGGTTCTTATGCTAAAGCCTTATCTGGGGCATCCTCACTTCTCAGGGTAGGAGCACGTTTCCCACTTGGCCTCAAAACAGCTGCCAATGTCTTCTGCCTTCTTGTGCATGTAGGTTGAAGCATTTGCAGTAGACTGCACTAATGCAGCTCTCTATATAACCTTTTATATATTCCCACTGTAAGATGCAATAAGAAGCTGCACTTTCAGGGAATTTCCAGTGGCCCCTTTCAGAACTGAGTTGTCTTACTAGAGAGGAGAGAGAACCAAGATCTCCTCTTGCGACCACCTGGTCACAGTGGATAATAGGCTGGATGAGCCTGGCATGTGCCTTCCTGGGGACTATCACCTGTGGAAGACCCTCGGCCTGCAAACAGCTGTGCTTTACTTGGGGAGCAGAAGATTTGCTTGGGAACACTGCATTGAGAATAGTTTTTGCTTGCTTCTAAGATAAAGGAGCCGAGACCAGTTCACAGGGCCTTTTGAGGCATGAAAGAAGTAAACGTGTTGAAGGTCAGTTCTGAACACAAAACTGAAAACAGGGAATGGTTGTTGATGTTTTGAGCCCAGAACACTGTGGCTCCTCCCAGAATGGGTGATGAGTGCTTAGCGTGTGAATGTTGATGTTATCTTGAACTGCATAGTCTGGCTCCTGCATTGTAGCAGTTAAATAGGGTAGTAGAATAACAATAAAAAAGCCTTAGGCCTTTTGGCTTCAGGCCCTTGCATCTTCCAGCTCAGTGCCTTCTTTTCTGCCCTCCGCAATCACCTCTTTCAGAAAGTGCTTAAAGTGTATGGGGGATGGAGGTATTCAAGCCTGTCATTTGGGTAATCCACATAGAGGGGAAGATTTTGGGAATGATCAAAAAGCTGTTGAGGACTAATGTCCACAGCTGCTTATGGTGGCAACAGGAAAATACACTACTACTACCTCCTTTCTCTAGAGACAGAAACTGTTTTACTGGCTTCCAGTGAAGACTTCCTTGGATTTCCCATGGAGAATAGCAAGCAAGGCCTGAACATGTGTTTCTACAGGAGCAGAGACATCAGTATATATTCACTCCAGAGTGGTCAAGACAAGGCAAAGGCATGTTCTACCTGAAACAGGTAACCCAGTCCAGTGTAACTCTGGTGAACCAACTAGGCAGCACAGCAGAGTTGCAAAGCCAGATGGTCAAACATCTGCCAGAAATCGATGGTGCTGGGTTTTTTTTTTCAAAATTAAATATAAATTGCTGAACTTGCTGTTACTGCTTATCTAAAGGCATGAACCTGTATAAATTCATAGGTTTTACTCTTGAAACATATCACAGCTTTTCCACATTTTGAAAGTTCCAGCCTTGAGAAAGGAAGTTCTATTCATCTGCCTTTTATGCAGTGTTTATGTTGCTGTAAGAAATGTAATGCATCTTTGGGATAGATTCTTCATTTGGTGTAGAAAATATGACTGTACACCTGCTACTAATTTTATTAGGAAACTGAGATAGTAAAGGACTGTGAGAATACTGTCTATATACATATATATACATTTTAGCATATGTGCCAAGCATTCTGGCAATGTATGACATTTGGTTAACAGAGTGCAAAAGCTTTAGTTGGAAGGATGGATGGGTAAATACAGTCTAGCATGGAATAATCCTGGCTAGTTAATCTATGTTTAAATTGTTGGGCTGCTTCTCCTTTACACGTGATCTGACTAAATGCTCTTTGCATGAGAAAAATGTCCTATTTTGTACTATTTTGATGGCAGTGCCTCCCTAATTATCTTCAATGATAACATGTATCCAGGAAAACACTGGAATTTTATTAGTATGTTTCCCTGAGATACAATTAACTCCTAGCTTCGCTGTGTGACCTTGCCTCCCCACCTTGTTTTTTGTTTATCAAGGCAGGGTGGTTTACAGTATGCTTTGAGATAACTCATTTAAGGAGGAATTGTGTTATTTGGCCTTTAATGAGCTGCTTGTATTCTGCCAAAAGATTTCACTCATTAGAGATCACAGCCAAGACCACATCTCTCTCTAGCATTACAGGAGACATGAGCTTAGTAAAACAGGACACCTCTGACACAGAGTGGTCCCACTGAACCCTTGGAGCCCTGTCTTTCCCCGGCATCACCAAATGTTATGTGTAGGGCTTCTGCATGTGACTAAGAGCCACATGTACAACCAGAAAGTGCAAAAATGAAATCGGTGTGAGGAAATTAGTTCAAATGGTGCCTACACGTTTGGGATCTCCATGGTCCTGGGTAGCAAGCACACAGGCTTAAGGTCCAAATTCACAGTGAGACACACAAATCATGATAGTCAAATTCAGAGCCTTATTTGACAGAAAATAAAATATAGGAACATGAATATACAAGCATACATATTTTGCTACAGGACTCCTTAAAAATCATTGCTGGTAAATGATATAGTGTGCTTGCACTTACTAGTTGCTTAATCTAGTCTGTCAGGATGATGTAATGAATCTCATATTTGTGGTAGAACATTTACTTAATGCACCTGTACTTAATAATTGCTTAAAGATGTATGTAGGATACATTCTGTCAGGACATAACTAGTCTGTCTTGGAGAAAGAAGACATTGTCCTTATCTACATCTAGGGAGGCTAGCGTGAAGAAGAACAACTACCTGAGGCTAGCACAACCAACTTATCTACATCTAGGGATCCAGGGAGGCTGGCCAGAAGAAAAAGAACAAAGGAGTACCCCAAAGCAGGAGGACTTTGATGTGTGGTCTGGTTAATGTAAAAGAATGACTATTGTCAAACGTAAATCAACCTTGACAGAAGCATTAGTTTTAAGATTAAGCATTTATATTAACTGTAATTAGATATATTAACCAATGAAAAGTGTGTAATGCAAATAGAAGGATGACTTCATGTAATTCTTTGTGTATAAAAATGGTACTGGGATTTGCAACAGGGATGCTTGATTTGTGGATGATTCCACCGAGCACCCTGAGCAGAATAAATACAGTATCTCTCCTGAGTGTGTGAGATCGGTTAATTGCACGTCAGGCTTGAATCCGCTTTTTGGACAACAGTAAAACAGGATTTCTACTACAAACAAAGCAACATATATTTAGTCAGTTCTATGTCAATTTAGCAACTCTCAATTCCATCAAACAGGGGCTATATCCCCAGGAATTCCTCTGACAAAGGGGTCCCCCAGAATTTTGGAGATTATCCAATTCCAATCTAAAGAAACTTACAGCAAAGGACAAGTGACTAAAGATAGAAGTGTCTGAGTGTTAGGAAGAGAGAAAGAAAGTGAGAGAGAGAGAGAGAGAGACAGATTCACTTTTGCCTATGAGTAAAGTGAAGAGAATTTACACGTGTCCTTGTGTTTGTGGTGAGTGGAGTCAGGGTCTCTGGTATGGAATTTGGACATGCCTGCTCTGCTTCCACACATCTTTTCTTCTACTTCTCTCTACCTCTCCATCTGTCTCTCTTGCTCTGTGGATACCCAATATTTATGTGAGAAACTTACACTGATTCTTACAAAGTCTTTTCAGATTTACATGCGTTAACATAAAGGGGCCCTTAACTTGAAAGTGGTGTTTGGGGCAGCACCAGCAGAGAATCAGGAATGCTGGGAATCCTGGTCTGAGTCAAGGAGTGGTAGATGGCTGCTTCTGGGAACAAAAGGGAGACACCAGAAAGCCATTACCTTGGAAAGGCCACTCAGGGCAGGGGCATTAGCAGCTAAAAGCTCTTTCAGCAGCTAACAGCTCTTCCCAGCTGGCACTTGTCCCCAAAAGAAACTGTGGTGTAATGATGTCACAGATGGAGTGATGCACTTCACTCATAAGAGAGAAGTAGCAATATGTTTATTGATATAAAACAGTGATTAAACGAAGTTTGATAGTAAATGTGACAGTGGTTTAACAAGATTCGATGGCAAGGTACATTTGATTAGTTACTGCGTAGAGGACATGGGCAGACAAAACTGTTAGGGAGACCCACTCGTTGAGTCATGAGGTTCAGAGAGGACTCCCTTGCTTTCTAAACTCCTTCTCGAGAAGAGTCTAGGTGCAGCTGGATCCAATCCTAATCCCAGACTTGGTCAATGGCTTATGTCAAAAGGATTATATACGCACAATTAATCCTTTGTATTTCTTAGCTAAGATTACAAATCTTCAGCATGCTTATTCCCAATTCACTTACCAAGTATCTGATACGATAAGGATTCTCTCAGCCTTGAGAAGTAACCTTGAGAGGCGTCCCTACTCAAGGGGAGATCCTGTTGTGCAGCCTGCTGCCATGCAGAGAGCTCAAAGGGCTTGGGCTGCTCACTATTTATGGGGGTAAAATGATCGACTCGTATTTGCATACTGACCAGAGAGGCTAGTTTCTTCCAAATTTGGCTTGAGTAGGACATTGATCAGCACTGTGGTTAGATAGGCGCATTGCTCAAATTAGTCCTTGGCTATTGTGTTGTTATCTGTCTCCCTCAAATCCACAGGATGCAGCCATCAGGACCAGACACATCCATTACTACCGCCAGTGGTAGTTCTTGCTTGAGCAGGGTTACCGGAGATAAAGGTCAGGTTGAGGAGGGAGGAGCACAGCATCATACATGCCTGGAAGGGGAACTGTACCAAGATGCATCCCCAGCCCGCATTCCTCAGAGGTGCTGGGATCCCTGAGCTGCCACAGCAGAGGGTCCAATTCTTTCAGAAGCACTTCATCTTGACTGCCCATCCAGCTCATTTACTTTTCTTTTATTGCCAACAGCTCCTGCCCACTCACCCTCAGGCATGGCTGGGCAACCCTTCCTGCTTAAGCCTTTCTGCTTTGGATCTGACCTTCTGTGAGTCAGTGGATTGCCCGGGAGCAAGCTGGAGATCTGTTTTACACAGCAGTTGCTTTCATCCAGGCATTTTGTGGGAGTGTTCATTTCCCTTCCAATAAGGTTCCTCTCCAGAATAGTGTTGTCAGAATTTTCATAACTTATCAGTTCTTTATTTATTAATAAACATTAATTGCCTGATATGCATAGCCCAAGTATAGTATTAACCTGGTGTATTTAGGTTCACTTACTTTTTATTCTGCATTACCTGGCTTGGCCCTAGTGAGATGCCCGTACTACTGTGAAGGGTCAGAAAGACGCACACAGCCAGGAAGTTCTACAGGAATATATACTTATGAAAAGTATTCTCACAGTTGTTCACTCATGTAAGTAATAAGCAAAACTGCTGGCAGTTGTGAAGTTGTTGTCTGAAAAGCAGATTTGTGCCCGGCGTGCAATAAACCAATCTCACCCACTCAGGAGAGATATTGTATTTATTCTGTGCAGGGTGCTCAGTGGAATCATCCACAAACCAAACATACCTACTGCGAATACCGGTACCTTTTTTTATACACAAAGAATTACATGAAATCATCCCTCTATTTGCATAACATACTTTTTGTTGGTTAACATATCTGATTACAATTAACATATATGCTTAGTCATTCCTACACGATCTATGCATGCTCAGGGGAAGGGTCTTTACCTGGGCAAGGGTCTTTTTGACCTGTGGGCATGATTTTTTGTATTATAATGAGCATAGTTTACTTCAGGGTATCCTAAACCCCATCTTTTGGCCACGGTTAGTTTACCTTAAACAATAGTTATTAGTTTGTTTTAACAGGCCACTGACTAAAGTCCATATGTTCCAGAATACTCCTTTGTTCTTCTTCTGGCTAGCATCCCAAGATGTAAATAAGGACAATATCTTCTTTCCTTTGTTCTTCTTCTAGCTAGCATCCCAAGACTTAGTTAAGGACAATATCTTCTTTTCACCAGATGGACCAGATGTAATCTGACCAGATGTATCCTGCATGCATCTTTTAGCAATTAGCAAGTACACTAAACAAATGTTCAAACAGGAATACAAATGTCACTATATCAAAGTCATATTCCCTACACTACCAAATGAAGAACCTAGCCTGAAGATGCACTATATAGTGCAAAAATAAACCTAAAATAAAAGCAAAATAACCCTAAAATAAAGGTGATGATGAGCTGTTAGATTGTCTCAGCCCTATCACGCAACTTTACCTTCTGGCTGTGGTTTCACAAGCAAATGAGCTGATGGGATAGGAGCAGGTCACACTCCTCCAGACCTCATGCAACATCCTGTCTATGTGGTGCCAACCTCACCCTAGCACTGCTGCTTCTATTTTCAGTGGGAGCTGATGAAAATAGCTAGCTAACTTATGTTTGGCATGTTATTTTTGTTGGTGTAAATATTTCCCTCTGTATTAAACTGATTTCCTACAGTGCATTTTAAAGTGGAAACTACAATGCGTGTGGGGACAATCAATATACAGGCTCCTGATGGTATGGAGCTCAGACACAGCTGAAATGCGCATCAAGGGGACAAGACTAACTGCAAAAGAAATGTGCCCCACAAGAAAGACATTTTCCTACAGTGTCTAGAAAATCAGAGTAATGATGATGTTCAAAGGAGAGGGAGCTCAAAATTTATGCTGCTGCTTAGAAATTAACAGATTTGTGAGAATGAGGGTACTTTCCTGGGAAAAATATTGTGGAAGTAGTGGAAGTGAGACTGAATTTGGTTTTGATTCAACAGGAGTCAGGTTTAGATTCAACTGGGCTGCTGAGCCAGCAAGTCTGCAGAAGCAGTTGTTTCTAGCTGTTGACAAACAGCTGTGAGGAAGCTTTTTAGCTTGGACATCCAAGGTCCATCATGCTTTAGATGTGGACCACATCAGTTAGGTTTGTACTCATGAGGCTGTATTCCAGTGGGCCACAGGTGGTAAAAAACACCTTCTACTGCTTCAGTTATGGCCAGGAAGAAGATTACATGCAAAAGCTAGTCTATATTGGAAATTTTATAGTATAAATCTAGTATAGCTATAGAGGTATTTATTGATTGAGTAACCAATGATAAAGGGTCATGTGAATTGCATGGTTTTTGTTGATATTATATGTGAGTGTTTACGGTGATGCTGAATGGTCATTAATTTAACATGAAACTCCTGTATTACTTAGTGTCTGGGGCAAGAGTTGTATAACTTTATCTAACCTCATGTTTGGAGGAGAGAGGAGTCACTATGGATTCCAGTCAATCCCTTTCAGACCATGATTAATGCATGTTCATGTGACTCCAGAGCAAGGCATCTCTCATGCAAACTTCTTGCATGACAAGAGACATAAAACACCCTGCCATATCCTCCCCACACACCTCATCTACTCAGAACTTTGTGCTTAAATCATTTATAACTACTGTAATTTGTTTAAGTTTTATGGTTAAAGTACAAACACCACAAGATTAGTCAAGTGATATAAAAGAACTCATCATCAATGCGCTATAAGACATAACCTATGTGCACATAAGAGATCGTTTTAAAATCCCACAGAAATGCAGGGAATTTGCAGAAGCAACAGTACTCCCTATACAAAAGCAGGAAGCTAGTTGTACTGGTTGTAAAGCATTCTGTATTGCAGGCAGTCTTTAATCCAATAATCCTGAAAATCCTCCAAACAAGCACCAAATACCTATGCTCAGAAAAAAATCAAAATACTCCAGTGCCCCATGGCTTGATTAATCAGATAAGCCACAGCCTTAATGAGCCAAAGGAGAATAAAGATTCATCTTCAGTACCACAAGATCCATAGTCATCACCATGACATTTGCATCACTTATGCAGGACTTCTGCAAACTACAGCAAGAGGAAATAACTATTTACTTGTCTTTGTTGATATAATTTACCAACCTGATTGAAACTCCTAGAAAAGGATAGCGAAGAGGATTACACACTATGACAGAATATGTTTCCCAGAGGAGGCACTTTCAGTGTCGTAAAACCCAATCATAGTTCACAGAAGAATTCATTCAACTGATTTGTAAATAACAGGTTATAAAACATACTTTCATGGTCCTAGATTATCCCTGAGTTGATGGAAATTCAGAGAAATCAAATCAAACCGTTACAGAAACCCTAAGGAAAATTGTAACTACAACATTTAAATTACCACAAATCCCAAAGGCAGAGCCTCTACAAATGCTTTAGCCAAGCTTAGCCTAATTGAATCAATGACTAAGTGGCAAAGGTACCCTTCAGAGCTGGGGTACTTCAGACAGCCTCAGACTCTTTTCTGAGACCAATTTGCAAATAGTCTAGGCTGCAAGCTGACCCATGTAACACAGCATGCTGTTTAGCATTTAGGTGAAAATCAAGTATGTTAAAGAGGGTTTGTGCGCAGCAGAAGGGCAGATCTATAGTTACCTCTGAACCTAGCCCTGCACAGGCAAGGCATTATCAGCCTAGCTTTGGAATGAAGTATTGGTGGACTTGGTAGTGTTAGGTTAATGGTTGGACTCAATGATCTTAAAGGTCCTTTCCAACCAAGACAGTTCTATGATTCTATGATTCTATGATTTCCATCAGACTATGCTGTGACTGGGACACTTCCATGTGAAATTATGGAAAACCAAGTGAGGAACTGAACAAATGGTGACTGGGACTGTTGTAGCTGATAGTCACTGGCTTGGTTTTGCTCCTGTTCTGTCACAAAACATTCTGTAAGCTTTTAAGTTCTCCGCAATGTTGTGCGTGACACACATGTTCTTCAGAAGGGTATGCCAAGAAAACTGTAAGCCTACTTTTAGGGCATTTGATAAGCTTCAACTCTTAAGACACTACATGATCCTAGGTTGATAGGTCCACAAATAGTGAATATGCCTTTATGACAGTATATTAGCCTATACTGAAAGCATTCTTACTAAAAAGATACAGAAGAACCAGAAAGCTAAGAGACAACACACATTAGAAGCGAAGAGCTTTCCTACAGTGAGTCCAGCTAGGACTTGTTTGACAACAGAACAGACAAAACTAGCAATTGAACTTATATACATTATGTTAGTGATTGATAACATACAAAACGAAATCAACTTGAAATCCTAATCTGCAAACGAACTCCAAACTTTTATTTGGCACTTATGCAGACATTTGCATCATAAATACTCAGGTTGTTCTGAATGAAGTGAGAGTGGAAATGTGCTTGGGCAAGTGGAAACATGAGAAGAAAT
The DNA here is from genome assembly GCF_013368605.1 of Nyctibius grandis. Lineage (NCBI taxonomy): Eukaryota > Metazoa > Chordata > Aves > Nyctibiiformes > Nyctibiidae > Nyctibius > Nyctibius grandis. The sequence goes on along the minus strand of NC_090662.1, from coordinate 70,663,317 downwards.
AGTAGAACAATGACTGAAATAATGGCATATATTGTTACCTAAGGTCAGCAGTTCACCTGGATCACAGCGCAACGTATGCATGGTTTCTTTCAATAACTGGATAGCAAGAATATGAAATCATAAGGTAAGATGATGGGAAGATAAAGGAATTGGCTTGGAGCCAGAAGATAACTAGATAGGGAAAACAAAAGCAGAGCATTTGTTCATCAGTGTTGCCTAAGACTCACGTGGAGTGAAACTAGAGGCAAAAGATCACAGTAACTGTTGACACTTAACGGCTATATAAGGTCTATACAAAAGCAGCTTGTTCTCAGCAATGAAGACAAACTTAGGACACGTAGAGAGAATTCAGTACTGGCACGTCTTGTCCTACATGTCATGCACAAGTCATCCTGGCAAGATGACTTGGACATACACATACTGATACTTCTGTTGGTGAAAACAGAGTAGACAGAGTCAGATGATGTACAGAGTTTAATAAAAAGCACTTTTCCTATCTGTATGGTCTTGTAGTGAGTTTTGTGTCATTAACTGCTGCATTAGTTGGCAGAGAATCCAAGGTGGGAAAGTAAGAGGAAATCTTTCCACCATTGTCTCTTTGTTGTGAAAGGAAGTGGTTGGATCCATTCATTGGAAAATAAAAAAGGTAGGAATCACACACAGCAACTGATAATTTAGATAGAGGAAAAAAAAGCCAATTTCTTTATAGTTGTTGGGTCTATTGATGCGGAGACTTAAAATAGAAGCATTAAGGTTGGTAAATACACATGTGTCTGAAAGCACCAGCAGAAACAGTAACACAAGGGTTAAAAGAATGGTGAGTGTTGGTGGCATAGAGACTAGATTGTTACCAAGATCCCTGAACATCAGTGAGCATACTGAGAAAATGAAGGACAGAACTGAAGATGTGAAGAGAGAATGGCAGGAAGATAAAGAACATGATTTGATCCATAAAATATCCAGAGAGGGAGACACAAAGAGGAGTAAATCATCAAAGTTAGTTCAGGAAGGTTTGACAGGATGAAAAGAAAAACAATTACAATCACTGTCAACTCCAGAAGTATCTTGAAGAGTGAAAAGCACATTCAAAAACCAGTTCATTTTCCCCAGTCAAGAGAGATATGATGACCACTCTCTACCTGGTATCCCTCATCCTCCCTTTTGTACACAAGTAATCTTGGCCAGACCACAGACTCTTAGTGTTTGTGAGTTTGATGGTATAAGAGCATGAGTATGAGTGAAATCAGTATTGTTTAAAACAAAAAGCACCTTCCCTTTCTCATTTTGCTACATTAGCAGCAACATTGACTGAAGGGTGGCTTATTGGATAAGGAAAACGATAGCTCTGGGCGGACCAGCTGTAGGTGTTGGCTGATAATAAATAGGTTTAGAAATAAATAAAAGAAAATACTGTTACATGGTAGAGCACCCATCCATTCTCTAAAGATAATTCAAGAGCGGAGGCCTAGTCACTGGACTGATCAAATGAAACCAGAGAGTGCAGCCCTACCTGACATTGAGAAAAGTTTTGATAGATATCATACTTTATACAAAATAAGTGGAAAGAAGCAAATAACATCTGCTTTGTGCCATCCAAAAGCATATTCAGTCTCAGAGGAAAAGAGCATGTACTTATTCTCAGAGATGGAATAGTCAAATAGGAAATACGACGACGTAATAATTACACTCTGCAGGTACCAAACCAGGGAATACAAAATGAAGTTACAGACCTGCAGGCACATTTAACTGCTATTGCACAGAAGATAACTGAGTTGCAAGAGTATCAGAAGCAGGTGGCAAGTCTGCAAGTTTTGATTTTAAAAGTTTGATTTAAAAGTTGACCATAGAAACCCAAGATGATGGTACTACAACAGATAGATAAAGCACAGTGAATGTTTGCTAAATGAATTATTTTATTGTGTCTGAGTAAAGCAAAACATAAGCTATAAGGAGGCTGATATCTTACATCAGTTTCACCTAAGCCAAATGAGTCAGTAGTCAGGTGCTGGTCTTTCTGTAGGGAAAGTCAGTTTTTTGATAAATGGTTCTTCTTTTTCTTTTCTCTCCTCAGGGATTACCTTCTTTTACGTTAGTGTTTTACCACGTATTCACTAACTCCTTTTTGCTGCCTCACTGCATGAGTAGTCTTCTCTGTCAAGACAGTGCCATCCTACTTTCATGCTAGTTTCATATCAAAGTTTTCACATCAATAGCAGTTTCTTTTAAAAGGCTAATGATTATTTGGATCAGGAGCTATCGGTTCTTTTTGGTTCCTGACAAGAAAGGCACAAACATGCTCAAGAAAAATAGTTATTTTATTAATATCCCAGAAAAGGTGATAGCAAGTTGTAAAATCTTACATCCCTTCTGCTGCTTGGAACCTTGAGATGACAGGGTGGTGATGGCACCTGTGGTGGTGGCACGGTACACTGTGCAGATCTCATCCATGGTGAGGCTGGCCAGCTCTGTGCCCACCTGCACTCTTATTGAGCTTTGCTCACAATAAAGATTCATCAGCTCCAATAGCAATCAGGTCTGGGATGTGGACTTAGCTTTGAAAAGTCCCTTGGCAATACACCCTAATAACCTTATCACATTAATAAACCTACAGTTCCTAGGATCAATATATGCAATTGGTGATCAAAGACACACAATATTTCAAGTGCACAGAACAATATACTACAAATGTGCTTATGATTAAACACACTGATTAATTACACAATGATTAAATACACATCTATTAGGGTTAAGCAACAGTCACAAGGTATTCATGATACAGGGGAAAACACCTGGATTAGATATTATGTGGATCATTAACTCCTCTCACAATAGTCTTACAGGCTGCCCACTACAAACGACGTATGCAGAAATCCTATACATGAGCAAAAGATTCTCTACATCTGTAGCTAAGCTTAAAAATTTTATGATGGGGCACATGGGAGACTGGATTGGGCATCTATCATAAGCCTATGCTAAGGCACAGGCCTATGCGGGCAAAGGTAAGGCTTTAGCAGAGTTACAGCTACAGGAGATAAAAAGCAAGAAATGTGAACGAGAACTAGCAGGGTGTTAGAACTGATCAAACAGAGCAAATTCAAAATCAATTGAAGTAAAGCCCTGTTAGTGCAGATGGATGTCACATGATTGGAAATACAACTGTTACATCCGGTATGTCAAACAGTAAAAACAAAAAACCAAAACCAAAACTAAAAACTTTGCTTGAAATGCCAGCTTCTGTAGGGGATTGCTAGGAATGGTATTGGGAGAACTACACCACCAATTTGCACCTGCATACTTTTAAATATACAGAAATTGCACATCTGCTAACACAGTTTCTAAAGAAGGAAACAGAGTGGGAATGGGGTCCAAGGCAGGAAAAGGCTGTA